>NC_060124.1:182673654-182996868 GCF_021461395.2 Schistocerca americana | reverse complement strand
GTTCATATGGACCCCGGGACGTGTTGGGATAGCGGGAAACGAACACGCCGACAAGTTAGCTAAAGAAGCCACCCGCAAACTGCCGTTGGAGATCGGCCTCCCGGCAACTGATCTCCGATCGGTGTTACGCCATCGGGTTTTTGGGATGTGGGCAGACGAATGGCGCACTCTGTCTGTACCCAACAAGCTGCGGCGTGTAAAGGAGACCACGGCTGTGTGGGATTCCTCCATGCGGGCCTCTCGCAGGGATTCTGTTATTCTCTGTAGGCTTCGCATTGGTCACTCTTGGCTGACGCATGGTCATCTGCTGCGTCGAGAGGACCCCCCTCATTGTCGCTGTGGTGCAACCATGACGGTGGCCCATCTGTTGTTGGAATGTCCTCTTTTTAACTGCTCTCAGGCGTGCTTTTAATCTCCAGGGTGATTTATCCTCTCTTTTAGGTGACAATGTCTCTATGGCAGATTGGGTTTTAAGTTTTATTCGCGCAAGCGGCTTCTATAGGTCCATTTAATTTTTTTTTAACATCACCCTCTTTTGAGCTGTATCTTTTAATTAGTTTTGTGTTGTAATTCGACTCCATCCTAATCTTTTAGGCTGGAGGTTTTAATGTGTTGCAGAGTGGCTGGCTCATCCTATTATTTTCGTGATCAGCCAGCCACGATCCTCTGCTGAACAGTTTTAATTCTTTCTGCCTTTCTTCTCTTTGTTGTTTTTGTTGCTGTGCTCTGTTTTCCATGTTTCTTTATTATTGACCTTGGGGTTTTTCTTCCCCTGGAATTTTTATCTTGTGTTTCGAATGACTAATGGATGGTTTCACTGTGCTCTGTGTGTTTATGAAACAAGGGACCGATGACCTATGCAGTTTGGTCCCTTTAATCCTAAACCCAACCAACCAACCAACTGTTTCAGAAAATGAGTTGGGTGTATGTCCCCGTCTGGCTTAAATTTTGGAAACTGCCTGGATAGTCCAGAATTTGCTCCCCATTGTAGGTCAGTTATTGCCTCACTGGTTAACACCGCGTTAGAAGAAGTAACTTTTTGTCTACTTTATCCTGGATAAGTTTGAATTTTTTCCATAAACTATCTATGCCTTTCTTCGTATCATTAAGTTCCAAAGCTAAATCTGAAGAAATGTTGCTAGGGGTTACCCTCTCAGCCACTTTTCTATCATCTCTTCTACTTGTTTCTCCAGATTACAGATATTTATTATATCTGAAGTAGCTAGTTTCTCTTTAAAATTTCATCCCACATTGTCAACTCGCGTGTTAATGCCTGCAATTTGCTATTAGACTGTATGAATTAGTTTGTCCTCCTCTTCAACATTTTCCTTAAAGTGTGTAACCTTTGTTTTACAACATCAAATATAACATTACATACACTTTGAAATGATGCTAGTTTTTAGCTCTGTTCCATTTCTACATTATTACATTTATCTTCAGTGTCTAATTCGTATTTTTTAGTTAAATCTTGAAGTTGCTCATCCTGCCTCTGGTTAAATTCAGTAAATAGTTGATTAACATGAGTATTCAAAGAAACAGTGAGTTCACTCATTAAATCTAACTTCAGATTTTCTACCTTATTATTTAAAGAGTCAAATTCAGTCTTTAATAAAACTATATTTGCTGCTTGACTGTTCAAGGTTTCACTTTGATTACCTAAAATTTCACTCTGAGCATCTAATTTTTCACTTAGCATTACACTTTGTGCTTTCATACTCAGTTCATCTCTCAAGGAAGCATTTTGAGCATTTAAATTTTTACTTAGAGTAGTAATTTGAGCATTTGACTTTGTTCTTACTGAGTCTAACTTTAGACATAGTTCTTTGATTAAATTTGCTAGTTCAGCCCAGTCTGACGTTTCCTTATTTACTGTCATAGCCAGGGCTGGTTCTGCTAGTTGCTGTTCTTGATGTATAACTTTATTGATTTTAGACCTAGTAATCATCTAAAAGAAAATTCACCACTGAGTACAATAACTACACTAACAGTTTATCATTTAACAGTTCCTTCGACTTTACCAAACAATTATTGTTTTTCGCTCACCCGGCATAGAGTTCTAGTTGCATTGGTGAGCGGATGTATAATCAGCGCTGGTGGACAGCACTGGCGCTGGCAGCATCGAATGTTGGTTTCAGCGTTGTCATCGGTGAGCGGACGTGGAATCAGCACCGGTGAGCAGTAGTTGGTGTTGGTGGCTGGTGGCTGGTTACTGCGTTGACGTCGGCGAGATGTACGTGTGTGAAAACTGCTTACTCTCCACACCCAATCTTCTTAGTCGAGAAGTTGGGGTCTTCTCTCTCTCCCTTTTTTTAATGCTATTACTTCCTCATGTCTTTTACTGCATTGCATTCACAACTTTCTTCCATTGGTTTATTGGACACTATACAGTTACTGGAAACAGTTCTCACATCTTGTTAGGCCTGGTTGCTATGGCAACTCATAATACCTTCTTCCAGTTACTGTTTTAAAATTCCCATTTTCTTTGAGTCCTGTCTCTTATGTCGCCACATTCTAACAGTTTCTGACGACACAAGACAGTGTGGTACTGGGAAGCAAGACTCACATGTCTCTCGCAGTTGACTTATGTATTGTGTGCAGCTGATCTTCTTCTCGAGTCAGATGGCTGCGTTGATCTTCACAAACTCTTCTTGCCCAATGACTATAGCTGGTTAAAGGAATTTCAAAGTAGACTTCTTTTCTACTCTTGAAATGATTCAGCACTCTCAGGATACTTTTTGTTCAACGCTGTTATGTTTTCATCTTCACAATAAAACAACTTCCACATAATTGCTCAACTCTTGCAAGTCAACCCTGTCTTGGACCATTAGATACAATTACAATATGTCTGGTTTAATAACCATTATAAAATCAGTTCTTGCTTCTAGCAAGTCCAGCACCAGAAAATCAAATGTAAGTGTCTTTAGTTCAATACATAATTCATTTGTTCATAACAAATACAGTTGTTACACCATCAAGGAATAAAGCGTGCTTGCTCCTTGTACTGGACATACAGCTTCTACAGCGCGAACGGCAAACACTTGTCCGTGCTGATCGACCGTCACTATTGCAGTATTCTCCCGATACACATCCACCCTGCACACACAGAAACTGGCGGCTAAGTAGACACCTCTCCACTCTCATACTTAAAATATTGGATGTTTGAGACAGTGGAAAGCCGAGTGTCTCTAGAACTTACACCAAAATTCTCGAGGCACTACAAGGAACATCCTCAAACCATCCTTCTCTCAAAACTTACATCTACTACCAAGTATTACAGGTGATCCAAAATTTCAATGCACTCTGAACTACATTGAACATTCAGCCATGTCTAAAAAAAAATATCCTTTTCGTGAATGGACCTTCTGGGTCATGAGAGGTTGAACGCAATGCATTTCACTGATAACGAGATAATAACTGCCCCAAGTCTATGCATATTTTCCTTGGAAAAGGCTAGCTGATTTCTTTTCCTACCGCATTTATTTTCTTATTCATTAGCCTGTAAGATAACTTTCAAGCTACGTAAGGCACATCCACAATTACATAGATACACTATGCGTTTTGAAATATAGGTTGTATTGCACAGTATCCATTCATACAACTTAATAATTAAACTAGGTTAAATTTAGTTACACTATGTATACCAAGTTGTTCTATGAATACACTTAAGAATAATGACGGAAGCTGATTGTTTATAATTAAAGTAATAGATGATAAAAATAGCAATTTGTTTGTAATTAAATTGCCAGATCATTTATATTAGTATTCACAAATTCATCAATCGTGTAGGAAGCTTTTTCTTTCTGTCAGGATTCTATAATATTTCTGAACATATTAATTATATATAAAAACAAAGATGAGGTGACTTACCGAACGAAAGCGCTGGCAGGTCGATAGACACACAAACAAACACAAACATACACACAAAATTCAAGCTTTCGCAACAAACTGTTGCCTCATCAGGAAAGAGGGAAGGAGGGGGGAAGACAAAAGGAAGTGGGTTTTAAGGGAGAGGGTAAGGAGTCATTCCAATCCCGGGAGCGGAAAGACTTACCTTAGGGAGAAAAAAGGACAGGTATACACTCGCACACACGCACATATCCATCCACACATACAGACACAAGCAGACATATTTAATGGTCTTTAAATATGTCTGCTTGTGTCTGTATGTGTGGATGGATATGTGCGTGTGTGCGAGTGTATACCTGTCCTTTTTTCCCCCTAAGGTAAGTCTTTCCACTCCCGGGATTGGAATGACTCCTTACCCTCTCCCTTAAAACCCACTTCCTTTCGTCTTCCCCCCTCCTTCCCTCTTTCCTGATGAGGCAACAGTTTGTTGCGAAAGCTTGAATTTTGTGTGTATGTTTGTGTTTGTTTGTGTGTCTATCGACCTGCCAGCACTTTCGTTCGGTAAGTCACCTCATCTTTGTTTTTATATATAATTTTTCCCACGTGGAATGTTTCCTTCTATTATATTGATATCATTAATCTGAACATATTAATATTTAAGTGCCCCATCCTACTTGGCAATTTGTTGAAAAGAGACCCTGTATGTAGGAAGTTTTTTTGTTAAATTTTTGTCAGTCTAGTCCAGGGAATATTCAAAGAGTTCCAGTTCTTAGTCCCGTAAGAGTGCACTTTCGATCTTATATCATGTTTATCCTAAGTGTTCTTCGTGTGGGTGGAAGTTATGCATTGTACTCACCTTGTCAATATGGTGCAGACATAAACATTAGGCTTCGCTACCAGTCAGTGTGTTACCACAACCAGATTTTCTGCTTTTACATTTGTTGGCATCACCATCTCACAACCACATTGTCCCAATTCAACCTAACCTAGACCTCTGATTGAACTACAGATCAAACTGCCACCACAACCAAGATTCCAGGTAGAATCCCAAATGTAACTTTTGCCCCTGATGTGCATAAGGGTGTGAAATATGCATGAATTGAGACAGTTATGATCTTGTTGTCAGTGAAATACATTTCAAAAAGGTTTGTCATAAGTTCTGGAAATCAGGGACATTTGAGAAAAAAATGAAACATGGGAAAAAATCATGTTTTTCTCTCAGTATATGAAATGGTTTGTTTACTGAGATGTCATGCACCGTTGCTGGCTGGGCACAGCTGAGTATGTGCACTGCTTCGCTGCACCCTCATTCTTACTGCTTCTCCCCATCCTACCACTCCCCTCAACTTGCAGTCAGCACTGCCACCACTTCTTGCCACTAGCCTAGCAGCAGCTGATGAGAGGCAAGGAGGCATGAAGAGTGGTTTGTTTGGATCTGATTCTCAGAGATTGTTGACGAAGTGGCTGGAGTCAGTGGTCATGTATGCATGAGTTGTGTCTGAGTGATTGTGTGTGTGCTCTTGTTTTCTGTCAAAGGCTATGGCCAAAACTTTAGTTATGAGAGTGTGACTGTCTTTTGTACATGCCTGGCTGTGGCTCAGTGGTCATCTTTACAGTAAGTTGCTACCTATACTCATTAGTATTGATTCTTAGAGTATTCGTGCAAGTTATCTGTTGCGTGAATAGATCACCGCAGTTTCATTTCATCAACATGGTATCTGTAACATGTGAATAGCTGGCCATGTGAATGGATTTCCACGATGGGCCAAAACTACAAGCCATTTCTGCAGGTATCTCTAATGGATCAGGCCTGTCGATCTGAAGCCCATTGTTTCTCACTAAGGTGCAAACCCTACCTGTCTGATCTAGTCTAACCGATCTGCCCACAGGCCGGGTCTGTGTGTGGCATAATGCACTGGATTTGTCTGGTTTATCCAAGGACCCTGGACTGTGGTGCTCCTCGGCAGGCCAGAGGCCATGGGTGATGGATTTCAGGAATTGCAACTGTCTCACCACAACTACATTTTTTTTATTTATTATTGTAAATTTTGGCACTTTGAAAATAATTTATATATTAGAAAGTATGGACGGTAAGAAGAAGAAAATTGTGGCAGTCGCTGGCAGTTTGTAAACAATATGCCGATACATTTCTCAAAAGAAAAATCATACAATACCTGTAAAATAATAGACATAACACAATGGGTAATAACTGATGATAACAAACATAGTAGAACCAACATTTTGTTGGTGGTCAGCTATAGTGTTGGTTTACACAACTCTTCCCAGCGTTATACGGTTCTTTTAAAATACCTACTTTATTCTAAGGTTATCCCTGATATCAGTGAAGGTATTTTAACTCTGTCTTGCGACTCCAAGGAAATGCATATTTTTGTACCCAAATGTATGTCAGTTTATTGACATAAAATAACAACAGTGGTCTTAAGGAAACACACATAGCATTGACTTGCCTTCTCCATCATTACAAAACATGTTGATGTTAGTACTTAGAGAGTTTTGCTCACACAGGGGAGAAATACAGAAGTCCTCACATTTTTTGTCAACTTATGACTTTACTTGTCTAGAAATCAGTGAAATATATTGGAATTTCACTTGGGGAAACTTGTGACAACCACGATTTTGCAAGCAGTATTGCCTCTGAGACCATACATGCATCTAATAGCTCCTCGCTCCAGCATAGGTAATCCACATTATTATTGCATAGTTTACATGTGTGTGGAAAAAGGTGTAGTAGCCATTGTATAGCTGTTTTGCACTAACAGAACCCTTTAATTTTCTGATTAGGTACTACATGTAGTATAGTTTGCTGCATAAATTATCTGTGTATGTGTTCCAGTTCAGTTTTGCGTCAAGGTGGATACCCAATAATTTGACAGTCTTTGCCATGGCAGTTGTTATTGTTCTGGCATAAAGTCAAGTACCGGCATGCCAGGCGGGAATGTTAGAGCAGAGAGGGCTGAGAGATGGCATCAGCCAATTGAACACTGACAAACCCCTCTCCAGGACAAGAACACAATGGCAGCGCCATCCACACGAAGAGGACATAAGCTCCATGCCACCTTGCTGCGGCCCAGTTTGCCCACTTCCATAGCGGCACCAAGATAGGCACTTGTATAGCAGCTTCTTAGGAACTGTATTACTTCTCTTGTATTAAGAATTGTATATACTGAAGAGATTGCTTATGTTGCATGTCATGCTTTGCTTGCGACACATCATTGTAAATTTCTCAAAGTTAAGTATTGTCATTTATTTTCTGTAAATAAAACTCATTAATACGATTTGCTTGAATTGTTGTCTAGCGATCCAAGAAAGCAGGTTTCCTAGACACCCCATAGTAACGAGTAGGCAGGATACAACAGTTATCTTTTAGGGAGAGTGCTATACTTAGTTTTGCTATTGTTAAATTTTAATTTATTTACCTTAAACCAGAAAGGTGCCTTGACGATCCTATGTTTGTTTATATCTTCTGTATGCAGTTAATTTGCAGGTGTCTGGGCCTGCACTGATACATTTAAGTTTGGATCGTGTAGTATGAGAGGACTCACTGCCCTCCCCTTATTCCACTCCCCAATGATGAGAAGGAACAGAACCTATATGTGAACATACTTTATTCTGTACTACCTTACAAGTCCATGAAGTGATATTCAGTAATACATTACAAGCTGGCCATGAGCTGCGGCCCTCGGCTGGTCGAGACATACGACTACTTGCTGCAGTGTCTCCTGGCTACCTGAGATATCTGCTCTCATCAGATGCTATTCCATATTCGTACACACACAAAGTTATAATATTTCCTGGCAGGGAGTGGATTATACTGGACATATTGACCTGTCCAGTTTGCAAAATGCCACTAGATGGCACTTTGGGGTGGCAAATGAGTTACTGATCTCATCATACTCCCACTCTAAAATGAGTATTCTCATTTTACAAGAAAAACTTGAATTTAAAAAGTAACAATATAAAAACATAAATTCCAAACAAGGAAAACAATAAAACTCTAACTAGGCACAATATCGAGGCATATACAGATGAAATGCACTAAGAGTTTTGGTGATGGTCTTTTATTGTGTATTACCACATAAATCAGAGGGAAAACATCACTGATTCACTGCTTGGGCAGGGGACACAATTTTGCTATAGGCCTCTCGATCCGCCCATTAGTAGTTTTCACGATAACTACAAGCACATGCTAATTGGGCCTGGGAAACAGCCGCTCAGTGACACCCAGCCTCCACACCAAGGGAGGTGAGCTATAATCGTTGACTAGAATGTAATCGTCGATCTGGGGCTGCCGTGTTCCTTCTGAGTCCATCTACTGTGTTGCTGTGACTGATGCAGGTACTTGGTGGATCACCTCTTCTAAAAGGACTGAATGCAGCTAATGTACAAGTTGCCACTTGTGCAATCTGTTTGCAGAAATCTCAAGGATAGAAGATTCATGATGGGCACAAAGTGGCTGTCCAATCAAGAAAGGAATGTGTTATCAGAGAGAGTACACAACAGCCTGGAATTTAGAAATGCTTCCATTTGAGTTAACACAATAGTCACTTCTTCAAATGTCAGTATTGTACTGCCAATGACACGTTTGATATGTGACTTCTTACATTTGACTCCTGCATCCCACAGTCCACCAAAGTGAGGGGCATGAGGTGGAGTAAAATTCCAACAGAAGCCCTCACAGATTGAAAAGTTCACCACACTTTCAACTGTAGGATCAAAGAAAATTTTTTTAAGTTAATTGTGGGCACTTGCAGATGTAGTACCATTATCACTATATATTTGAGAGGATTTTACTTCTTCCCACAATGAATTTCCTGAGGGCAGCCAAAAATGAGCTAGTTACTAAGTCACTAACTAACTCTAGGTGGACAGCTTTGGTTGACAGTCAAATAAATAAAACAATATAGGAATTGGTAGTAACCTTACTCTGGATGGCTTTGGTTGACATTCACATAAATAAAACAACATAGGCCTTGGTAACCTTACTCTATCTTCCATCACAATTCACAGTAACAGGGCCGGCATAATCCACTCCACAGTGCTGGAAACAAGACTGGTTCCTCTAGATACTGGTAGTTGACCCACAAGTTGAACTGCTGCCTGGGAGTTAAACCTTCCCGATAATTCCTTTGAAGGTGTTGTGCCTGTTGGAAACCCATAATCTCTTATGCAATATAGACAGCGAAAGCAGTGACCCGGCGTGCTACTGATTTTCATCTACATACATCATGAGAAGGTGAAAGATAATAGGATGTTGCTCATCATACGGTACATTGGAATTCATCTGCATTCATCACACTTATGAAATACCTACTGCATTAACAAATGGATGCAAATTTCTTAATTTACTATTATGTGGAATAGAAGAATTGGCCTTTAACACAGCGATCTCACTACCATACCCACCATGCCGAATGCCCTTTTGATAGCATTTTGGCATTTGTGTGGGGTGAGTGGTCCAGTTATCCTGTCTGCTTGTTGCAACCTAGTGTTGTTAATAAATCTCAGTGCATAAGCCAAAACCATGTAGGTTCTCTTGAATGAGGAATATTTACACAGCAATTTGCCATCAAGCTTAATAACAGACACCAAAGATACTTACACCTTCTTTCTGGTGCATCATCTACCACAGATGAAGATCAAGTGCTGTAGTCCAGATCATAGTTGGATAGCCATGAAGGGCCAGACCACTACTGCACAAGTGAATTCAAGTATGGTTTACTAATGCCTCATGATAAGTAGTTGTAAAGTATGCTGATAGCAAGATACAACCAATGCCTTCTCTGTGCAATAGCAATGTAAATACTATTGATGACAGTGCTGCTAAACCAGCTTTAGCAAATTCCTTCACCAAAGATGAAATAAATATTCCAGAATTCAAATCAAGGACAGCTGCCAACAAGAGTAACGTAGAAGTAGGTATTTTCGTAGTTGTGAAGCATCTTAAGTCACTTAATAAAAACAAGTCTTCTGTTCCAGGATATATAACTATTAAATTCCTTTGAGAGTATGCTGATGCAATAGCTCCATACTTAACAATCGGATATAACTGCTTGATCTGGTCCCAAAGACTGGAAAGTTGCAGAGGTCACATGAATATTCAAGAAAGGCAATATGAGTAATCCACCGAATTACAGGCCCGTATCATTAACGTTGATATGCAGCAGGATTTTAGAACTTATAGTGTGTTCAAACATTACGAATTATCTCGAAGAGAATGGTCTACTGAGACACAGTCAACACAATTTAGAAAACATCATTCTTGTGAAACACAACTAGCCCTCTACTCACACGAAGTGTTGAGTGCTATTTACAAGGAATTTCAAATTGATTCTAGATTTCCAGAAGGCATTTCACACTATACCTCACAAGCGGCTTGTAATCAGAGTGCGTGTTTATGGAATATTGTCTCAGTTATGTGACTAGATTTGAGATTTCCTGTCAGAGAGGTCGCAGTTTCTAGTAATTGATGGAAGGTCATCAAGTAAAACAGAAGTGATTTCTGGCATTCCCCAAGGTAGTGTTCTACATCTACATCCATATTCCGCAAGCCACCTGGCGGTGTGTGGCGGAGGCCCTCTGCTGTTCCTTATCTATATAAACAATTTAGGATACAATCTAAGTAGCCATCTTAGGTTGTTTGTTGATGATGCTGTCATTTATCTACTAGTAAAGTCATGAGAAGATCAAAACATATTGCAAAACAATTTAGAAAATATATCTGTATGGTGTGAAAATTGGCAATTGATCCTAAATAATGAAAAGTGTGAGGTCATCCACACAAATGCGAAAAGCAATCTCTTAATCTTTGGTTACATGATAAATCAGTCAAATCTAATGGCTACAAATTCAACTAAATACCTATGAATTACAGTTACGAACAACTTAAATTGGAAAGAAATATGCAAATGTCGTGGGGAAGGGAAACCAAAGACTTTGTTTTATTGGCAGAACAAATCTACTAAAGTGACTGCCTACACTGCGCTTGTCCGTCCTCTTTTGGAGTACTTCCATGCATTGTGGGATCCTTACCAGATAGGATTCACAGAATACATCAAGAAAGTTCAAAGGAGAGCAGCACGTTTTGTGTTATTGAAAAATAGGGGAGAGACTGTCATGGACGTGATACAGGATTTCAGATGGAAATATTAAAATAAAGGCATTTCTCATTGTGGCGGCTTCTTCTCATGAAATTTCAGTCATCAACTTTCTCCTCCAAATGCGAAAATATGTTGTTGATGCCAACCTGTGTACAGAGAAACAATCAAATAATAAAGTAAGAGAAATCAGATCTCGCATGGAAAGATACAGGTGTTTGTTTTTTTCTGCACACTGTTTGAGAGTGGAATAATAGAGAATTATTGTGAGGGTGGTTTGATGAACCCTGTGCCAGGAACTTAAGTATGATTTGCACAGTATCCATGCAGATGTAGATCAGCATGATTGTCTTCTGATTTAATCTGTCTCCGATTGGAAACCAAACTCAGTTCCTGAATTTCAGAGACACTGTTTATAACAAAGGTTTTCCAGTGACTAGGACAACATTGCAGCCAGCAGAGAACTATTGTGGAGTCCGTCCACAGATGGACATTACTACTGTTTACCATGTCTAAGGCACTGGCTACCTTATGAATGAGATGAGCAAGAAGCAGAGCACCATACAATATTTGGCGTGGAAGAGGTGGTTGTCTGATGGGAGCTACATGAGATTTGGCCACAGCAAATGAAACTACAACTTTGTTGTTGGGAAGAAGACATCTGATTTATACACAAGCACCATATGCCAATTCTGAAGCATCACAGAAACCATGAAATTCGATTGTAACATATTGAGGATGGGGAATGATCTTCCTTCTAATCAAAATATCATTTAGGGAAGGCGATTGCATGTAAAGGCCATTCCATTCATCACCTAGATTGGATGGAGGAACTTCATCCAAATCAAGGCTTAGTTGCCATAAGAACAGCTTGCATCCTTGACTGATGAGCCCAAAAGCCCAGTGGATCAAAAATAGATGCTGTTGTAGACAATGCAATAAGTGTGCTAATCTTTGAGCATTGATGACTCTTCAGCTGCACATGATACTGAAATTCTGAAATGTGTCAGTGCCAGAATGCCATAAGATTTGTGGCATTTTTATAGCTGCTTCATCAGTGAGACTACAAGCCACAAACATTTCTCTTTCCTGCACTGGAATTTATTCCACAACATTGTGGCTATTGGAGCACACCATTTCCTCAGTGGAACCCCACCCCTCCCTTGAAACAAGCAATTGAATCAGCTGGATTTCATGAGTTTCAGCTTCTGTAACTGGCCCACCTAAGATGATGTCCTCATGCAAGATAGACAACAAAGCTTGTGATACTGTTGGTTCCATAAGCGACTGTAGACAATTGATATTCTTGCGTCAGGATGGAGAGGCACTTGGCGATACATTTTTGTATGTCAGCTGACAGAGCCACATTAAAGGACAAAATTTTATAATAATGGACAATAATCTGGTTAGATAGTGAGTTCAGCCATCAAGATTTTGAGAGATACTCCATTAAAAAAGGCAGCAGAACCATCAAACATTACCCCAACAGTAAAGGAGCTGTATTCCGTAAAGACGGTGAGGTGTGGAAGGTAAAACTTTCAACCAACAATATCATGAGACTTAGCGATCTCCATGTGACCTAGTTCAATAGACACCACATGAATGGAGTATATTCTGCTTTCAGATTGATTGCCCTTTAAATCCCCTCTCTGTATGCTCCAGTCTTTGAGAGACCTGTTGTCATGAGTCACCTAAGACAGGGGTCGGCAAGCAGTTTTCAGTGGGGTCCAGATTCGGTGTAAAATTTTTTATGGAAGTACAGAAAAAAACTAATAATTAAAAGGTACTGGTTTTTATTTTGTTTTCAAGTCGAGCTAGTTTCCAAAAAAAGGGTAAACCAAATAAAACAATTAGCTCGCAGTTAATATCGTAATATATTCAATGTGAGAAATTACATCGACAGTCTTAAGACATTTTTTTAAAGTTCGATGTACCATGGGTACAGTAAATGCGAAGTATGTCTTCGAGGTGGGCGTCCGTCAACCTTGACCGATATGTGTTCTTCGAAAAATTCATTTTCATGATTGACGACTCGCATATAAATGTCGAACCAAACATAGTGGCCAAATTGATAGCTACTTTCTTACAATTTTCATATTTCACTGAAACATGTTTACCCCAAAATTCTTCAGTGGATACAGTTTTATACATTTGCAAAGAAATATCTTCTTGCAAGTCGATTATCTCCACTTGAAGTGAATACTTTGAAAAGTTGAACATCTTAGCAGCCACATCAGTCCATTCTGCCTATGCATCAACTTCATAAAGAAATTTTAGGAATTGAGACAGCTTTCCAATTTCTGCAAAGTCTTAAACTCTTGTAGCAAAGTCGTCCCTTAGATCAGACAGAAATCTTAAAAACACTGCAATGTCTTTTTCAGAGTTCTCGTTTTTATACTGAAGAATTAATGGGAAATGAATAAATTCATGCCTTGCAATATCTTTTTCAGAAATATCCAGCTTATGACGGAAAGCAGACACGCTTTGTATCAGATCACATATTAATTTCCCATTTCCTTGTAACTTTATGTTGAGCGCATTTAAATATTTCAGAATATCCTTCAGAAAAGCCATAGCTAGCATATTGCGCTTGTTTGTTATGAACTCTTAAGTGCTTCTTTGCTCCCTGCGTATCCAAGATTTGCAAGAAGGAGGTTACTTCTTCCTTTATTAGCCAGAAACGTTCAACAACTTGACCTTTACTTAACCAATGAACATTGTTGTATTGCAGTAAGTCAGAATACGCTGCATCACATTCTGAAAGAAACTTCTTGAACTTTCGGTGTTGAAGAGAAGAATGAGATCTCACAAAATTAATCAACTGCACCACCAAGCTGTCCATTACTTCTTTCAGTGTAGCACTGAGTTTTCCACAAAAGGCAGTCTTTACTACACCTTTTTCTTTGCCAATCATCGCTGGGGCGCCGTCAGTTGAAAGCGACACTATTTTATTGTAACGAATGTTTGAATTATTAATAAATTCGTCAATAGATTTGAATACATTTTCTCCTCGAGTGTTACCTTTCAAAGGGAATATTGCGAGCAATTCTTCCCTGAATATCTTATTTTCAGTGTCGAAAAATCTCATGAAAAATCCTTTTTTTCTTCAAAAAGTGCCAAGGCTACTTCCAAAATACAATATTTCATTATTTCAGAATCTGAAAATGGTTTTTGGTGTTTACTAAGTGTCCAGCACACACACATAACGCTGCTTCTGCCGATTTTTCTTGCTCACTCATGCAGCGAACCAGCAATTTCGTGCTTTTTTCGTAAGAAGTGAGATATTCCTGTAATTTAAATTTTATTGTGATAAGTTTACAAAGCAGTTATACATATCACATTTATACATTATCTAGTAGAATTATATTACCTATAGTTTTTTTTTAACGAGCCTCACTCCCAAGAGGAAAGTTTTTGTGGAAGTGCTGATGAGTTGTTTCATGGTGTCGCTTTAAATTGCCACTTTTAATAACAGTGACCGTTTTATTACATATTAAGCAAACTGGAACCACTTGAGGCCTATCAGGCAGTGTAAAACACTATTGTACAGTCCATTCAGTCAAAAATCTCCTATTTTCAATGTCCACTTTTCGATTTTTAGGACCCATTATTAATGTACGTATGTACGAAAAGTTTTTTCACATGACAAACTGTAAAACAAATGAATAATTGCTCTGCGGCCTGCGTGCGATTGACGAAATGAAGTAAAGACCGACTGCCCACTGTGCTCTCTTTTACTGAAACTACAGGTTCGGACTTGTTTAACAAATGAACGAGTGAGCAGTGACGCGTGGTGGGAGGCGCTACTCGCCTAGAAAAATGGAATGAAATGGATCGACTCGACAAGATGATTTGCTAATCTACTCGACTAAATTTTTATTTTTCAGACACCTTTAGTTACTAAATTACTCAGTACTCGGCTAAATTACTAGCCTAGTGCGAACGAGGCGCCGGGATACTTAGTTGGACGTCAGACTGTATTTAAGAATATTTGGCGGTCCGAGCCGAGGTTCGACCTTCCGCGGTCCATACACGGACCGCAGTCCGCTTGTTGCCGATCTCTGACCTAAGAGTTTACGGTTAGGTTTCACTGGTAGCCGAACCACAAACCTCCCACCTTCATCTCGAACTGTGTGGCGTTGAAAGTGAGCCTCACACACTTTTCCCTGCCTACTCATGATTTTGGTACACAGTTTCTCAAGCTCCCAAAACCTTTGCAGTTTGGCATCTAAACTGTCACCTCTAACAAAGCACGAGATCACTGTAGAATGAGGCTTGTTGCATGAAGCTGAAGGAATTCTACCAGACAAAATCCATAAGAATTTAATTTCAATCAGTGATGGATGATTTGTTTCTCCCAGCCTTTCCCTACATTCAACTTTGAAGGAAACCTCAGCACCAAGAATTAAGTCTACTGTGGCAGGCTTGATGAACTCAGGATAAGCAAGTGCTAGATCAAGTGGGACATTCCAGCACCTTATGTCTATATAGCTTGCTGCTAAGTCACTGGTGACATTGTCCACAATAGCACAAGTGGTTCTAATATGAAAATCACTAGGCCTGGATGCCAGTTCAGTGTTACGTGTATAAGACACAGAGGCTTCAAAGGTATTGTTTATTCTACTCACAGAAAATGAGTGTTTATTTTGTTTCAGTTTTAATTTATCTGCTATGCTTTTAGAGATAAAAGACAGCTGGCTCACACTATCTGGAAGCACCCTACAGGACTTCTGCTTACCCGTGCTGTCCCAATTAGCCTGACAAATGTAGTTTGTAAACTGCTCGAGAGGGTGGTCAGCTTCAGATTTTATTTATTTATTTATTACGTTGGGTACTCGAACTCAGGGCCTTTTGTCCCCATATCAGTGTGGCTTCTGGGCAGGATGATCTCCAACTGACCATTTACTTCGATTGGAATCAGCCATCAGAAAGGATTTTACTCACCACCAGCACCTACTCACAGTCTTCCTTGACCTACATTGGCATACAACATGGCTTGGTGCCATCACATTTTAGTTACCCTCCATGACTGGGGCTTTCATGATCCTCTTCCAATTTTTATCCATGAGTTTTTATGTCATCAGCTCTTCCGGGTTCGAGTTGGTACTTCACTCAGCGCCTCTCGGATTCAGGAGAACAGTATTGTACAGGGTTCTGTGCTAAGAGTCACACACTTCCTAATTGCCATCAGTGGGCTTGTGACGTCTGTTGGGCCTCTGGTTACCCCAGTGTTGTACGTCGATGGCTTTCGCATCTGGTCCAGCTCCCACTTGGTAGCATCTGCTGAGCACCAGCTCCAGGGCACCATCTGACATCCCCCTGTGAGTCCGGGGGTTAGAATAGGCCCTAGGTATTCCTGCCTGTCGTAAGAGGAGACTAAAAGGAGTCTTTTACTTTTCGGCCCTATGAGTTCAGGCCCAATTCTATGGTTTGACCTGCCACTTTCAAAATTCTACAGAAGTGTGGGCCATATAGGGAAGGATGCCTTACATGGTCCATGAGTTATCCATAGTGCCCTTAGATTCGATATCCTGAATCTCATGTCATGGCTTTGCATCTCCATCTGCGATTCAACTACTTGGGACACTTTCTGGGGTATGTCATCTTCTTCTGTTCTCTCCTATCCTTTTTCGCCCCCATGGCAATATTGGATTTCTCTGCGCCCAATATCCAGCATGGTAGCCAGTCCCCAGCATGATAGCCAGTCCTTTGTGGTGGGGCCATCATGTACCCATTTGGTGGTAGCCCCCTGACAACACAGGGATCGCACTACTGATGCCTGAACTGTAAACTCACTGTGTATGCCAAGAAGTAGATGCCTGCCCCAGGGCACAAGGACTCCCGGAAATGGCCATCATGCCAGCTGGCCTTTGCTGTGGCTGGGTGGCGCCTGTGGGGAGAGCCCCTAATCAGAGTGGGTGGCATCAGGGCGGATGACCCGCAATGAAGCGGACCAAGTCATCTTTTGCTGGTGACTGTATGGCACCAGCAGTCTCTAAGAAGGACAAGATCGAATACATTGTCAACAGGTATGACCCTAAATTGTTTCCCTCCCTCGCTACACCATGGGAGGAACATAGGGCTACAGAATGGAGAGAGCCATATTCGCCTCAGCTTTTAGTCTGTAGCAGAATTGTTGGTAACTCCTTTCTACCTATGAAGCCTCAGTTTTTCATTTGGAGAAGTGACAGCGCTGTCCAAGATGTGAAACAGTGCAGTCTTGGTTCAGACAGCATCCCCAGCCCAATCCTGAGTGTAACTCACCTGTGACAAGCTGGTTGATATTCCTGTTTCCATCACTCCCCATAAAAGCCTCAACATGGTCCAGGGGATCATTTTCCATGGCGATCTCCTCTTGCAGTCTGACAATGAGCGCCACGCCAATTTAGAACGGTGGGGTGTTCATTTCATCCGGTGCATTTTCAGGGGACCCAAAGACAACAGGGGTGCTACCGTTACCTGCATCTTGGCCTTTGAGGGTGATTCATTGCCTGAAAAGGTCAAAGTGATGGTCTACTGCTGTGATGTAAAGCCCTATATTCCTCCCCCAATGCGGTGCTTTAAATGCTGAAAGTTCAGCCATATGTCTTCCCGCTGAACTTCCAGCGTCACTTGACGAGATTATGGATGCCCATCACATCCCAATACTCCATCTGTGTCAACTGCAGAAAGCACCATTCACCTTGCTCGCATGACTGCAGGATTCTCCAGAAAGAAAGGAAGGAATATCATGGAGTACAAGACCCTGGACCAAATGACCTACACTCAGGCTAAGAGGAAATTTGAATGCCTACATCCTGTATGTATGACATTGTCTTATGTTGCCGCTACAACAGTTCTAGCCCCATCAGCTCTGCCAACCCCAGTCACCTCTCAGAGCCGGAAGACTACACCTGCCCCCTTGATGGGTGGGGGGCACCTCGCTCCCAGTTGCTCCTACACACCTACTTCAGGAGCAACACCCCCCAACCATATGGGATATCAGTCCCCACTTCTGTGCTAGAGAAGTGTAAGTCTTCTTTGGCTCCTCTCGCTAGGAAGGGGCCCTTGGGTCACTCGCTTCCCAGGTTTCCGCTAGTGGGAAAGATGACACCCACCAGTGGCTGAAGAGCCCAAAAGCAGCTGGCCGTAGGGCCTCACACTCATCCTCAGACTGAATCAGTGAAGTCCTTCCAGCGAGGTAAACACAAGGAGCAGTGAGGGAAATTCAAAACGAAGATCCCCAAGACAAAGGGAATTGCAGAGGTATCCACACCACCACTACCTACAAGCTCTGTGTCTGCAGATGAGGTGGAGATTCTGGTGTCCACTGAGCACCTAGATCTCGCTGGACCCTCAGACATAATGGATATAGACATCAAGCAATAAGTCGGTGGCAGCAGGTGACCCTGAGGCGTAAACTGCCTCATTGAATGTTCCATGCCTTCCCAGTCTCACGATGACGTCACCCTCCAGTGGAATTGCAGCGATTTTTTTCCACTGCTTGGCTGATCCATGGCAACTGTTAAGCTTTACACCTACTTTCTGCATTGCCTTCCAGGAAACCTGGTTCCCAGCGACGCGGACCCCTGATCTCCATGGCTGTAAGGGATATTACAGGAACTGTAGTGACTATAATCGAGTGTCATGTGGAGTTTTCGTTTATGTCCTAAACTCAGTTTGTAGTGAAACTGTACTCCTTCAAACCCCTCTTGAAGCTGTGGCTATCAGACTAAGGACGACGCAGGAAATAACTGTCTGCATTGTATATTGTCCTCCAGATGGTGCAGTACCCCTGCACTGATCAATCAACTCCCTAAACCTTTCCTACTTTTGGGAGCTTTTAACGCCCATAACCCCTTGTGGGGTGGCACCGTGCACACTGGCCGAGGCAGAGATCTCGAAACTTCACTGTCTCAGTTCAACCTCTGCCTCTTAAATACTGGGACTGCCACACATTTCACTGTGGTTCAAGGTAGTTACTAGGCCATTGATTTATTCATTTGCAGCTCAGGACTTCTCCCATCTATCCGCTGGAGAGGACATGGCAACCAGTGTGGTACTGACCACTTCCCCCTCTTCTTATCACTGCTCCGGCATCAGGCCCACAGGCGTCTGCCCAGATGGGCTTTAAACAAGGTGGACTGGGAAACCTTCACCTCTGCTGTCACCATTGAAACCCCCCCTCCACATGGTAACATCAATGTGATGGTTGAGAAGGTGACTACAACAATCCTTTCTGAAGCAGAAAATGCGATCCCTCGCTCTTTAGGGTGCCCCTGGCGAAAGGCAGTCCCTTGGTGGTCGCTGTAAGCTGCTGAAGCAATTGAGGAGTGTCAGCATGCTCTACAGTGGCACCCTTCCCTGGAGCACCTCATAACCTTTAAATGGCTCCATGCCTGCGTTCACCAACTTATCAAACGACAGAAGCAGGAGTGTTCAGAGAGATACGTCTCAACCATTGGATGCCATACATCACCTTCCCAAGTCTGGGTAAGAGTCAAATGTGTTTTCGGGTACCAGACCCCAATTGTGTTCCCAGTGTTAACATAAATGGCATGTTATCTACCATCGCAAATGCGATTGCCGAGCACTTTGCTGAGCACTATGCTCGAGCCTCTGCATTGGAGAATCACCCCCCAGCCTTTTGCACTCTCAAATGGCAGCTGGAAGGGAAGGCTCTCGTTCACTACAAGCCACAAAGAATCCTATAACACCCCATTTACAGTGTGGGAGCTCCTCAGTGCCCTTGCACATTTCCCCGACACAATCCTGGACCAGATCGGATCCACAGTCAGATGATTAAACATCTCTCGTCTGACTACAGGTGATATCTCCTTGTCATCTTCAACCGGATCTGGTGTGGTGGCGTCTTTCCACCGCAATGGTGGGAGAGCACCATCATTCCAGTTCTCAAATCCAGTAGGAACGCGCTTGATGTAGATAGCTATTGGCCCATCAGCCTCACCAATGTTCTTTGTAAGCTGCTGGAACGTATGGTGTGTCGGCGATTGGATTGGGTCCTGGAGTCACGTGGCCTTCTGACTCCATGTCAGGGCGGCTTCTGCCAGGGTTGCCCTACCACTGATAATCTTGTGTCCCTCAAGTCTGCCATCCAAACAGCCTTTTCCAGACTCCAACACCTGGTTGCCGTCTTTTTTGATTAATGAAAAGCTTATGACATGACTTGGCGACTTCATATCCTTGCCACATTATATGAGTGGGCTCTCCAAGACCCACTCCCAATTTTTGTTCAAAATTGCCTGTCACTTCATACTTTCTGTGTCCAAGTTGGTGCCTCCCATAGTTCCCACAATATCCAGGAGAATGAGGTCCCGCAGGGCTCTGTATTGAGTGGATCTCTATTTTAGTGGCCATTAATGGTCTAGCAGCAGCTGTATGGCCGTCCACCTCACCTTCTCTGTATGCAGACGACTTCTGCATTTTGTACTGCTCCACCAGTACTGGTGTTGCTGAGCGGCGCCTACAAGGAGCCATCCCCAAGTTGCAGTCATGAGCTCTAGCCCACAGCTTCCAGTTTTCGGCCGCAAAGTCGTGTGGTATGCACTTCTGTCGGTGTCATACCATTCATCCAGAACCAAAACTTTACCTTAATGATGATCCACTCACTGTAGTGGAGATATATCGATTATTAGGACTGGTTTTCAGTGCCCCATTAACTTGGTTACCTCACCTTCGTCAGCTTAAGCGGAAGTGCTGGCAGCACCTCAATGCCCTCCGCTGCCTGAGCAACGCCAACTGGGGTGCAGATCGCTCTATGCTACTGCAGCTCTACAGAGCCCTTGTTCGATCCCACCTTGACTATGGGAGTCTGGTTTATAGTTCGACGGCACCCCCAGCGTTGCGTTTACTTGACCCAGTGCACCACTGTGGCTTTTGCCTAGCGACAGGAGCTTTTAGCACGAGTCCAGCAACCAGCGTCCTAGTGGAGGCTGGAGTCCCTCCATTGCAAATTAGGTGTGCACAACTGCTGGCCAGTTATGTTGCACACATTCATAGTTCTCCTACGCATCCAAATTACCATCTCGTTTTCCCACCCACAGTGGTTCATCTACTGCATCAGCAGCCCAGGTCAGGGCTTCCAATTTCAGTTCATGTCCGATCCCTTCTTTCCGAACTGGAGTCCTTGTCTATACCACCTATACTTGAGGTCCATTCACGTACACCTCCATGGTGTACACCTAGGCCGCAGCTTTGCCTGGACCTTCCACATGGCCCTAAAGTCTCAGTTAACCCCGGGGCTCTCCACTGCAACTTCCTTTCGATTCTTGACATGTACCAAGGCCATGAAGTGGTTTACACTGACGGCTCATTTGCTGATGATCACGTCGGCTTCGTGTATGTCCATGGAGGACATATTGAACAGCATTACTTGCCCAATGGCTGCAGTGTTTTCACTGTCGAGCTGGTGGCTATAACTCATGCTCATGAGCATATCCGTTCATGCCCTGGGGAGTCATTTCTTCTGTGTTCTGACTTTTTAAGCAGCCTACAACCTATCAACCAGTGCTACCCTTGTCATCCTTTGGTAGTGACCATCCAGGAGTCCATCTATGCCCTGGAATGGTCCAATCATTCAGCGGTGTTCATCTGGACCCCAGGTCACATTGGAATCCCAGGCAACGAACTTGCCGACAGGCTGGCCAAACAGGCTATGTGGAAACTGCTTATGGAGATCAGCTTCACTGCAACTGACCTGCATTCAGTACTACACTGCAAAGTTTTGCGGCTTGGGAGATGGAATGGTATAACCTCAGTACGCACAACAAGCTGTGTGCCATTAAAGAGACTATGAATGTGTGGAAGATCTCCACGTGAGCCTCTCGCAGGGATTCTGTGGTTCTCTGTCGGCTCTGCATTGGCCACGCTTGGGTGACACATGGCAACCCCCTGCGCCGTAATGACCCACCTCAGTGTTGGCGCGGCACCCAGCTGACAGTGGCCCATTTCATGGTGAGCCATCCTCCTTTGGCTGCCCTGTGACAGACCCCTTCAGTTACTGGACTCCTTGCCATTAATTTTAGCTGACAACACCTCATCAGCTAATTCAGTTGTATGTTTAATACGTGACAGTGGGTTTTGTATAAGTTTTTGCACATGTCCTTTGTACCTTTGTGTTCTCCACTCTAATGCTTTTAGTGCTGGATGTTTTAATGTGTCGCTGAGTGGCTGGCTTTTCCTTTTTGTTCTCATGGTTGGCCAGCCACGGTCATCTGTTATCTTGTTTTTATCCCTTCTACCTGTTTCTTGCCTCTTTCTGTGGTTTTCTTATCCTGTTTTGTCCATAGAATTGTTGGTTGTCCTGCTGTTCTTCTGGTTCTTCCAGTCTCTTGTCATTGTGCTGTATGTCTTCTTTCTTTTCTCCTTTCCCTTGTGTAATTATTTGAATGGGAACAAGGGACTGATGACCTTGCAGTTTGATCCCTTCCCCCCCCCCCCCCACCCCCCCACCCCCGCCCCCTCCTATAAGCCAGCTGACCATCCGACGGGCCTCTGCATGTGCCACCTCCCATGGCTTCCAGTTTTCTTGCTCCAAAACATGGGTTATGCATTTTTGTCGGTGACCTACAGTACACCCCAATCCAGTACTTTATTTAGGCGACCAGCTCCTCGATATTGCAGCACAGTCCCATTTCTTGGGCCTTATTTTTTTTATAACAAGCTGACATGGCTGCCCCACATTTGCCATCTAAAGACTACTACGTCTCTTTGCCCAAAAGTGGAATGCCATCCATAGTGCTACTGCTCATAGTAATAAACTCTGCACAATCAAGGAGTCTGCTGTAGTTTGGCACTCTTCCTTCCACTCCTCTTGGAAGGAGTCCACTGTTTTATGCTGTTTACGCATTGGTCATACCCAGCTCACCCATTGTTTTCTCCTATGTAACAACCCACCCCCACAATGTGGTTGTGGAGCCAGACTGATGATATCCCACATATTGGTGGAATGTCCCCTTATTTTGGCCCTTCATGTTAAGTACAGACTTCCCAATTCATTAACTTTAATATTAGCAGACAATCCATGGGTGGTTCAACTGGTCCTCAGTTTCCTCTGTGAAAGTGGTTTTTATTTACAGATATAAGGTTCTACTTTAGTCATGGAGCAGAGGCAGGTTGGTTGTGGTTGGGACTTCTTTTCCAGTCTTCTCAGTCTGTGACCCCACGACTGTCCCCCTTTTTACCAGTTTTTAGATTTGGTATCACCTTTTATGCCTTTTACTGTGTATGCTTAATGTGCATTATTTTATAATTTGACTCCCCTGACTGGATCCATCCACTTTTAGTGGACCCTCTTTCTTCTGTGACTAACTTTGGAATGGTGGACTGATGACCTCACCGTTTGGTCTCATAACCCCCTCTCAATCAATCAATTACCCATGCTGTCATTGTTGACAACAGTGGTTGCCAACAAAGCACTACAGTTTATGTTAGATATCTTGTTTGTAGCCTGGTGGGCCACTACAAGCAAAAAAAAAAAAAAAACAACAACAACAACAAAGCTTATTTCACGTCACAAATGCCTGACATTCATTGACATTTAGTGCTTGAAAGCCCTTGCATTTGTTGATAGCATGAAGTTCATTACAAAATTGACACATCCCGTCAACATCAGCATTAGTCAGATGAGCTGTCCCCATACACCACATTTGACTTAAGTTACTGGAATTTCCTTGCAGATCCTTTGAGGTGAAGTCCCTGAATCTGATCAACTCAAGAGCCTAACATTTTGTTTCCGAACAGCTGATTCAATATGGTGAATGTAGACATTTTCACCTCCCATTCATTACCATCTGTGGATTGCAAAACAGCTGGAATTGCTTCTGAAAGAATGACTTCATGTAGTGTGGCATGAGGTTTAAGAGCCTCTAAGGGCTCCAAATGGCTACACACATGGTTAATTATTGCCTATAATCAGTTGCCATGACATGGCCGACTGTGGGTAAGGCCAACAAAGCCTTTACATGTCTGGCTGCAATTATATTGGGATTGTCATACCTCTGCATAATAAATCCCCATGAAATGGATAGACTTCCTGGCTTCAGTAGGTTCTTTGCTGCACCTTCTACTGAAACTTCTGCACATCATTGATTGAATTATTATTCATGATTAGATGGCGTCTCTATAGGAAGACCACGTAACGTAGTCCCCTTCAAAATTTGGGAAGGTAATAGCAGGTAGTTTCAAAGTACTGACACTGCCTGTTGGATTCGATTCTAGTGGTTTGGTAGCTTAACATGCTTCTTCATTAAACTCTTGATTGTGGATTCGATGAAGTCTCAGGAATCCACAAACTCCTCCCTGTCCATACTGCGATCCACGGATTTGTCTTCAGTTTCCAGCGAACCTTGAGACAACTCAATATAAGTCTGAATCCACATCAGCATGCTTAAATTTGATTCCAGTATTTCAGTGCTAACACTCTCTGCAGTCTGCAAAAGAAATTCCCTAAGTGTGCAAGACCGGCCTTTGCAACCCCTTTCTGTTTGACTAATCATGCTTGCGCAGAAGACTCCATTTTAGGAATAGGCAGATGGAAACATAAAGCCAACTGTTGCACGTGCCAAGACGCAGTCAGCATGAACTGGAACAATAAGGATGCCTGGGAATCTGGCAGCTGGCACGCCTGGGGCTGCAGGCTCCGATGGCACAAAGTTTCAGTGGGAACAGATGACATCACAGGGAATGGTTGGCGCTGTCTGTGTCTGAATTCCCTGTTGTCAGCTTTCAATGAGACGTATTAAATATTGGATAAAAATGTCTCCAAACACTGGTGTTAAGTCTGTTGTTATGAAAGTCCCGATCCGGCCTTGGAACACTCAGTACTGCTTACCAATGAAACCGAGAATGTGTGCAACTCACATGAGGTTAGTTTCTCACAGTTTTTTAAACATTCCCAATTACCAGAACAAATAAATGCAAGAAGGTAACTATTCCACATGCTCACTGTCTCACCCAGAGGACCAAAAAATGTACGCTTGTCACTTGCAGGCCTCTGGTCCTGCACTACCAAGGTACGAAGGACAACATAAACAAATAGAAAGCTTACGCATTCAGCAAACTAGATAAGGAAGCAGTAGTGTATATCTCAAGAAGGAACTTGAAACTTTTACCACAGGACAGGAACACACACAGGAATTACAGCTCATATTTGAAAGAATAATTGACCATGCACTGAATAGATATGTTCCCAGTAGAACAGCTGATAATGGGAGGAACCCTCCATAGTACAAAATAACTGTAAAGGAACTTCTAAAGAAACAGAGACTACTGTGTAACAGGTATACAACAAAGCATAGGATTATAGATAGAGAGACACTAGATGAAATGCATCTGTCAGTCAGAGGAATGTAAGAAGCCTCTAATGACTACCAAAACAGAATATTGCCCATAATCTTTCACAAAATCCAACGATGTTCTACGATATTGCAGTGCCTGTGTTATTCTGAGTTATGATGCAAGATTCCTTTTGACATCTTTGCATGTCCAAAAGAATAGACACTAGGGTCACTACAGCCATGATGAAATATATTTAATGTATCCACAATTGCGAATATGGACAACCATCGGCTGTAGAATCGAATGGTGACAATGGAAATTTGTGCTGGACCAGGACTCGAACCTGGATTTCCCGCGATGGTTAACAACATATGGAAGTTTTGGTCTGGCCATGACTCATGCATGGACAGCGTCTGATAGGGTGACCACTTGCGACAAAGGGGAAATCCAGGTTCGAGTCCCAGCCCGGCACAAATTTTCGTTGTCATCATTCCATTTCACACATGATGTTTGTCCATATTTGCAATTATGAATACGTTAAATGTACAAAGAAATTCTGATTGTATGTAAAGGGTGTGAGAAGCAACAGAGTTAGTGCCCAGTCACACATGAATGATACAGGAACTGAAATGGAGGGTAGCAAAGCAAGAGCTGAAATGCTTAACTTTGTTTTCAACTGTTCCTTTACAAAGAAAAACCAAAGAGAACTGCCCTAATTTAATCCTCGTATCACTGGAAAGATGAATGAAATAAGTTTTAGCGTCAGTGGTGTTCAGAAACAGCTGAAATCATTGAAAGTGAACAAAGCTCCTTAGCCCCTCTTAAATATGATCTATTGTAAATCCCTTTAACAAAAAAAACTGTTCCCAGTAGCTGCAAGAGAACACAGGGCATTTACTAGAAGTGTAATAGAAGGGATCTACAAAACTACTGGACAGTATCCTTGAAGTTCATTTATTGTAGAGTCTTAGAACACATTCTGAGCTCAAACATAATGAGGTATCTTGAACAGAATGCCCTCTCAGTGCCAACCAGCATGGATTTCAAAAACATCGATCATGTAAAGCCCAACTTGAGGACTTTTGTCACTTGACATCCTGAAAGCTTTGGATGAAGGAGTCAGGTAGATGCAGTTTCTTGATTTCTGAAAAGCATTTGACTCAACACATCAGGAATTTTTGACAGAGAGGACTCAGCATGTTACCTTGGCTGGACAGTCATTGTCAGATGTAGAAGTAACTTCAGGTGTGCCCCAGGGAAGTATTTGGGGACCCTTGCTCTTCACATCGTATATTAACAACCTTGTGGACAATATTAATAGTAATCTCAGATTTTTTTTTTTTTTGCAGATGACACAGTTATCTATAGTGAAGTACTGTCTGAAAGAGGCTGCATCAATATTCAGTCAGATCTTGATAAAGATTTCAGAGCGTTGAAAATGTAGGTAACTCACTTTCAATTTTCAGAAAGTGGGAAAAAAAACAACTTAATATTTTATGACCATAAAGTCAGAGAGTCGCAGTTGGGATCTGCCATCTCATACAAATATCTGTTTGTAACACTTTGTAGGGATATGAAATGGAATGATCACATAGGCTCAGTCATGGTAAAGCAAGTGGTAGTAGACTTCAGTATATTGGTAGAATCATTGGAAAATGCCATCGCTGTACAAAGGGGAAAAAATGAAATGATCGTGTGGTATTGTTAGCCAAAAGGCCCCATCCGGGGAAGTTTGGTTGCCAAGTTGCAAATCTTATTTCAGCTGATGCTGCATTGGGTGACTTGTGTGTCAGTGATGATGAAAGGATGACAAGGACAACGCAACACCCTGTCCACGAGCGGAGAAAATCACAAACCTAGCCAGGAATCAAACCCAGGCCCGCTACATGGTAGCAAGCACATTACCACTCAGCTAAGCAGGTGGACAGCCTCCAAAGGAGTTTCCTTACGAATCACTCGTGTGACCCATTCTGGAATATTGCTCAAGTGTGTGGCACTAACAGGGTATATGGAAAACATATGGAGAAGGGCAGCAAGGATCTTCACAGGCTTGTTTGACCCATGGGAGAGTGTCGCAGAGATGCTGAAGAAACTGAACTGGCAGACTTTTGAAGATAGACAAACTATCCCAAGAAAGTCTACTAACAATGTTTCAAGACCAGGCTTTAAATGATGATTCTAGAAATATACTATATCTCCCTACTTATTCCTCACACATTGATTATGAAAACAAGATAGCACATACAGTCATTCAAACAAATATTCTTCCAACACTCAGTACTGGAAGGAAGAATCCTAATAACTGGTGCTACAGGATGTAACCTCTGCCGTGCACTTAACAGTGGTTTGCAGAGTGTAGATATCTAATGAGCTCATTGACATCGGCCTGTTAGACACAAATCTTAGTTTCATCAGGTTTCTGTTACCCATAAAAATAAATTTGAACCTGTATATCTTCTGATGGGTGTAGCTGTTCATTCAAATGTGCTGCACAGAATTCCCATAAGACAACCTGCTAGTCTTTACCATCTAAAAGACTTTTAAAAATTCACAAAAAGGTAAACAGACATATTGGTCTCTGTCTCAGTTGATCTGCATATCTCTTAACTCCATGCTGGACTGCAGATCCATAATTTCAGCTACTGATGTGTGTAGCAGCAGTCCTGTGCTGCACTGGACAATAATAATAATAATAATAATAATAATAATAATAATAAAGATTTTATTGTCTTTAGGTCACTACAGCAATTGACAATGTCAAATGAAGTTACAATTTATAGTACAGTGTGATAAGGTATTGACTACTGAAATATTTTAGCTTATATTACAGTAAATGTACAGTGGGTCATCTGTTGGATTACAGCATTTTACAGTTGAAGAATTCATTGATATCATAGAACGGGTGGGCAATAAACCATTCACGCAGTCTTTCTTTGAATGTATGTTCAGAAAGATCCTGCATAGCATGTGGCAACTTATTAAATAGTTTGTGCCCTGTGACTTCATAGCTATTTATTGATTTTGATAGTCTGTGGTAAGGCGTGTATATGTGTTTGATGCTTCTTGTGTTGTAACAATGTACATTTTCTCTACGTTTCTCATCTTGTAGGTTCTTCTTCATAAAGATTAAGACATTGTATATATAGAGGTTTATTACCATCATAATTTTTTGTTTAGTAAATAAGGGTTTGCAGTGAGCCTTATGTGAAGAATTTGTAATTATCCTAATGGCTTTCTTCTGCAATAATAGGATGTCATGTATATGACTACAGTTACCCCACAAGATAATGCCATAGGATATTATACTTTGGAAAAATGCAAAATAAGATGATCTGATGTATGTTTCAGGTACACAGTTTCTGAGTTGTCTTAATAAATAAATTACTCTAGATAGCTTACTACTAATATAGTTTACATGTTGGCCCCAGGATAACTTTCCGTCTAAATTAACTCCCAGGAATTTAACAGAACTAGGGTCATCAGATAGTGGCTCGCCTCTTAGAGTGAAGATTATCTGCTGAGTTTTATTTTCATTTAGCAGGAAACCATTTGCTCTGAACCAATATGCTGCATGAGTGAGTGTATTTTCAGCACAGGTTTTAAGATCATTAAGATTGTTACTGCTATGAAGAAAAGTTGTATCATCTGCATACAATACAGTGGTGGATCTAATAAACAAGGAGAGGTCATTGATCATTATCAGAAACAGGAAGGGCCCCAGTACAGATCCCTGAGGCACACCTACCTTAACATTTTTTCTGTTTGACATTTCCTTACCAACACAAACTACCTGTTTATCGTTGTTGAGATAAGCTTTTAATAGTCTGAGACTATATCAGCCAGCAGTATCTAGTGTAATTAATGCAACAGAGCAATCTGCCAAACCTGAAGCTAATGATAGTAGTAACAGGTAACTAATAATTTGTTTGTTATTAAAAGGTGAAAAAAACCTTTTAAAACTAGCCACCTTTCTACATTTATAAACTGTTAGAGGGACTTTGCCAGATTTGCATTACTGAAGAGATCACAAAACAGTATCCTTGTGGTCAGTACAGTGAGGACTGTTTAAATAACACAGCTAGTTAAGGGTAAACTTGTTTGGATAATGTGCCTTTACTTTGGTCTACACACTTCTCCAATTTGGAGTCGTCAGCCACAAGATGATAATGTAATTTCGTGAACAAGAATAGGAATAAGGTGCTGTGGTTGGACAGGAAATGTTTTACCAGATGCAAAAGTTGTTTTGTTTTTATTTATTTTACAGGTCTTGTTCTCTAGTATCAAATCTCTGTGATCATGGAACAAGTCATTACATGAAATTAACATAATAAAATAAGATGTTGACGAGTTCTATGCAGATGACCAGCTGCAAATGTGTATCACCATAATCAACACCATAACACAGGAATTGATTAATTTTTGTTTTCCAGTGACTCCCTGAGAGAACAGAAGGAGTGATCCATGACAACTTGAGATTGGAATGAATGTGTGTAGATCACTGCTTAGACTGTTAATTCCTGTGGTACCTTATTGAAAATGGATGCAGCAGAATACTGCATGCCTTTTTGCACAACAGTCAAGGAGGTGTGATACAAATGCAGATGTGTTATGTCTAGTATTAACTGAGTAAAAGATGCTAATTTTTGGGAATGAGTTCATATTGTTAACAACAAATGATGTTAAAGAAACTAATTATTGAGAGGCAATGCCAGAGTTCCTAGGCTCCAGGGTTGACATTAGGTTTGCAAACTTTACCTACATGTTGCTCGAATTGCCTGTTTCGAGCCGAAAATACTTGTTATGGGTGATAAATTACCCAGAATATAACGTTGTATGTCATAAGTGATTGAAAATCAGAAATGTAGATTAATGTTCATATTGGATTTCACTTATTCCAGGTACTGTTCAGTTTTTGAACAAGATCCTAAAGATGAGCTTTCAAAGTTTTGCACCATCTAAACACTTAGAAATTTAAATCATTCAGATTCACTAAACATATGCCTTTCTGTGTAATCAGAATATTAGTTTTAGTTAAACCTTGTGTGTTACTGTGATTTAGCATCAATTTATTTTCTGTAAGCCATAAAATTATGTCTAGCTGAGAATGTGTGCAGCTCACATGTAGTTAGTTTCTTACAGTTTTTTAAATGTTCCCAAATACCAGAACACACATGTGCATGAATGTAACTATTCCATGTGCTCACTGTATCTGGTCATGTTGAAAAATGCAGCTGCTGTCCCTGAATTGCTCTTCAACAGTGGGAAGCAAGGAGGTGCTTGAAACATCAATGTAGGCCTATGCTGTGATAGTGTGACGCAAAACAACTAGGGGTGCAAGCAAGCCCCCTCCATGAAAAACATGACCACACCATAACACCACCACCTCCGAATTTTACTGTCGGCACTACACATGCTGACAGATGATGTTCACTGTGCATTCACCATACCCACACTCTGCCATCAGATTGCCACATCACTCCACACAACGTTTTTCCACTGTTCAATTGTCCAATGTTTATGCTCCTTACACCAAGTGAGGCATCATTTGGCATTTACCAGTGTGGCTTCTGAGCAGCCGCTTGACCATGAAATCCAAGTTATCATGTCCCACCTAACTGTCATAGTACTTGCAGTGGATCCTGATGCAGTTTGGAATTCCTGTGTGACGGTCTTGTTGGGTGGCAGGTGGAAATTTTCTATTGTTGCTGTTCTCAAGACAGGCTCTCTAACTAAAATGTTGTCAACCAGAAAGTGATTGGTAAAAACTTGATGCCTGTAATTAAAGTTCATTGTACCCACTCTGATGGAGAAATAAAGTTATTGATAAATGAAAAGCACCAGTTTGCTTTTGTACTACAATATTACTTTTATTGTTAACCAGTTTTCGACTTACAGACATTTACTGAGTATTATCACCAAAGAAGTTACAATGTTTGCAAACAACATTGGAAGAGAAGTGACATGTCCAGAATGAAGTAGAAACATACAGTAAGTAACTTCTTTGACAGTGTGGTGGTAATGCAATGAAAAAGTAAAAATTGAACAGTACATAAATAACAATAGAGAAAACAGGAAAACCTTTAACACAAAATAGGAATAGGAGGCCCACATAACAGTTTCTATTAATAAACAAAACTAATAAAACAAAATAAAATTAGTACTACACAAGGCTACATCAGGAGGTATGAAACATGAAGAGAGTTAAACAAACCAATCAAAAGAAGTGACATTATCAATGTAACTACAGAATACATAAGGAACTTAAGCAATATCAATAAGATAAACAGGGATAAATAAATGCAGGAAAATGGAGGCATTTGAGGGAATCTACAGTAAATGCAATCTTTGAGGGTGTGGTGGTACTGCATTTTGACATTAACATTATAATCAAAACAGTGGCTGTGTAACAGTTTGCATTAAATAAATGAACAAAGTAAAATATGAACAATAATTGATGAGACAACTACAAGGGGTGTTAAACATGGACAGTAATACAAGTACCAGTTAAAAGAAAGCCTTAACTATTGAAACTACAGTCTATATGAAATAAAAATACAACTTCAGGAAAACAAAAGAACTTAATGAATACAGGAAAATGTAAGAAGAGAGAGTGTGGGAAGTAATGAACAACAGAGATGATTATATGAAGTTTAGGAGAGGGGAAGTGTTGAGCTGTGTCTGGACTGTGAGCAAGATGTTTGTTAATTTGCAGGGCTTCCAGCAGGTTGAGTTTATGGCCTTTGTTTGCTAGTAGAAGTACACAGGACACTGTCTGGTAGTTGTGACCCTCACTCAGTACATGCTCAGCAAATGCATAGTCTGAATTATGCAACCTCCAGCTGCGTTCATGTTCAGCCAGCCTAGCTGCTATGTCTCTGTCTGACTGACCAATGTAAAATTTGTCACAATCAGAACAGGTGATTTTGTATATCCCACTGTTGGCTAATAACTGGTTATTATCTTTGCTATTAAAAACACACTGGGCTGTTGTGTTCCTGAATAGAAGGAAAGCCTATACTTGCAGGATTTGAGTGCTTTGGCTACAATCTGTGATACCTCACCTAGAAATGGTAGTGTACACCATTTCTTGCAGACAGTGGATGGGGAAGCAGGTGGGGCATAGAGGAGGGGTATTGTCTGTTTTTGTTTCCTGTGCAAGATGTGGTCAATAAGAACTGGATTGTAGCTGTTGGCTGTGGCAATAAATTGTATTATATCTAACTCAGCTTTAAAATCATCTCTGGACATGGGGATAGATATGACATGGTGTACCATTGAGTGGAAAGCTGCATGTTTGTGAGCTATGGGGTACTGTGAGCAAGAAGGTATTATTGTGTCTGTAGTTGTAGTTTTTCTGTAAATTTTGAAACAATGCGCGTGTGTATTGATGTCAATGGTGAGATCTAAGAAGTTTATGGATTTGTTGCCAACCTCCATTGTGAACTGGATATTTTTATGTTGACTGTTTAGGGCACAGTCACTGCAGATGATCAGCAGAGTGAACTCGACGCTGTTCAGCCATCTGAGAATGTCTGAATGCAGCGATGGCATCTAGGAGTGGGTGGACCACATTATATGAGTAATCCATCATGCCATTGACCTCTCCATCCCAAAGCCCTTTCATCATCCTAGGAGGCCACGTGTCCCTTCGTGGACTGATGAGTGCCATTCAGTATTTTGGGTCAGGCGTGCGGCTCTGCAATGGCTTAAGAACCACTCAATGGCATGAGACCTTGCAGCCTTTTGATTACTGAGGGTAAAGGCTTGAGCATCATCGAGGAGAGCAAGGAAAGTTCATGGCACATGTCCCTTGACTCTATCAACTGTTCCACTGTTACTAGTACGGTATGGGAAGCTATATCAGGAGGATTTCTGGTAAAGGAAGTCAGTTGTCCACAGTAGCTTTGTTGAATCAGGAGTGTCTCCAAACAACAGCTGGAGACATTGTACAGACAATGGCAGAGAATTTTGCACTGGCTGCTGAGGATCCAGCATTCCATTGTTACTGTGCCACCAAGGACTTCAGGTTTAACAATTAAAGTCCTACAACTGCCCATTCTCCCTGTGGGAGGTGGATTCGGCACTGTCTGCAGCTTGTGGTACTGTGCCTGGTCATGACCAAATCCATTACCACATGCTGCAGAAATTAAAACCAGCATCAAAGGAAGTCTTCTTACACTGTTTTAGTTTGATATGACACACAGGCAACTTTCTCAACTCATGGACGGAGACAATTTTGATACCTCTTCTCAAACTAGGAAAGAACTGAATGTGTCCTAGTAGTTACGATAGTATTGCCTTAATGAGCTCTGTAATGGTTAACAGTCATCTGGATGATAGATACCAGAACATAAGTTCTCTCAGTGTGGATTCAGGAGATTTCAATCCGCTGTTGACAAAACCCGACCCTCCCAGAGGCAGCTAATCATCAGACGATCGTATGTAAGGCACACGACACTTCTTGGTGACACGGTATTCTAGGCCAACTCTAGCAATGGGGCTTTCGTGGTCATCTCCCCATCTTCGTTTGGTCATTCTTACTGAAGCACTTTTACAGTAGTGAGTTGGTGACATGTTGTCAAACAGTTTAGAGCAGGAGAACATTGTTCCTCACGGCAGTGTTTTAAGTGTTACCCTCTTTGCCATAGCCATACACAGTATAATATCTATGGTAAGGAGCCCCATACAGCATTCCTTATTTGTGGACGATTTTGCATTTTTTGTTCTTCCTTTAGCAGTGCAACAGCAACTCATCAGTTGCAACTTAACAGTAAAGAGGCTGGAGCAGTGGGCTGCAAAGATTGGTTTTATATTCTCATCGTATTTTTAGTTTACCTGAATTGCATATGTGGAACACCTTTCTCCATTTTAATGACTCTGTGTAGTTTTTGGGCCTCATTTTTGATTCCAAACAGTCTTAATTATCACACTTCAAGGACCCGAAGGCTAGCTCCCAGAGGGTGCTGAACATTTTGAAGTGTTTTAGCCACAGGTCTTGGAGAGCGGACAGGGTGCATCTGCTCAAGTTTTACAGTGTTTCTGTTGATCACAACTGGACCAGGTCTGCACAGTGTGCAGGTCATATCATCAATGATGTACTCCAGGGGGTCAGGCTGGCCACTGAGGCTTACAGAACCAGCCCCATACCCAGCCTCTGGGCAGAGGCTGGTGAACTGCCACTTACCATGTGGCAGCAGCTTCTCGTGATGTGCCAGGTATATCAGTTCGTCACTATTCCCAATTCCCCAGCATACCATACCGTTGCTTGTTGGGCTATGGGAAGCCTCTCTACCAATTGCACGTGGGCCACAAGGCCATTTGAGATCTACGGAAAGTGTGTATTGGAATCCTACCATGTGAGGCACATATAAGCTCAAATCTGGCGTTTCAACCGATTGCCATCCTAGTTATCCCAAAGGCCCTGAGTAATTTTAGATTTAGTGCAGTACAGGAGAGAGTGCACTCCAGTTTCTGATTTTAATATGCTATTTTGTGACATTTTAAATGAGTACCTCGACTATATAGCTGTGGTCATGGATGGGTCTTAACAGGGGGCCTATGTTGGGTGCTCTTTTGTTTTCTCGAATTGAGTTCGCAAGATTTGGTTACCTCCAGAATACACTATATTCTATGCCCAACTATCCACAATATTGAAGACTTTGGAGCAAGTGAGATGCATCTGTCCCCTCTCCCTGGATGCCCTTCAGTCTGTGCAATGCATGTATCCAGTTGCTAAAGTAGTCCAGAATATCTAGGACACCCTCCCCCAGCTACGAAGGCTGGGGAAAGAGGTGTCCTGCTGGGTGCTAGGGCACATATGGTTATTGCAGGGAACAAAAGGGTAGATTTAGCAGCCAAGGAGGCATGCCATGTTTCTCGGTTTGTTCAGTGTGCCGTTCCCCTGCATGCTGTTGTCTAGCCATTGAGGTACAGTGATAAGCGTGGATGGGAAGATGAATGGCTGGAAATGGCAGGCAACAAGCTTTGTCTAATAAAGCCCACAACACACCATAGTGTACCTCCTTCCAGCCATGCAAAGGAGATGTAGTTTTTCTTACGCGTCTTTGCATAGGCCACAGCCCTATGATGCAAGGCTTCTTGCTCCAGCAAAAGGACCCTCCAAAGTGTGGTGCTAGTGGCGTGCAGATCACTGTGCACCACATTTTATTATACTATGTTTTATTTTCCAAGCACTAGGCAGTGGCAGATTTGCTGAAAGATCTGCCCTCTATTTTAAATAACACTGAAATGAATGTTGTGAGAGTTTTAAGGTTGTGTGATTTGTCCAACTTTTTCCAAACATTTTAGGGAGAAGTTTTCAATGTGCTAACAGGGTGATTGGCTCACCCATGGTTTTTTATAAGTGGTCAGTAAGTCACATCTCCCTGTGCTGTTCTTTTAGCTCCTCTGTTGTTTTACTTCTGTTGTAATCCCAGCTGTAGCACGTTTCATCCTTTTGTCTTGAGGTGTGTGAGATAAGGTCAAAGCTAGTGAGGTGGAAGTGAAGGCATGAGTCATTTTATAGTTTTACTCCTCACTGAGCAACAGTTATTTTTGTAATTTTATCCACATTTATTTCTTTTAATGTGTGTAAGGATGCTGATAACCTCTCTGTTGAGAGCCCATAAGCTCTACACACACACACACACACACACACACACACACACACACACACACACAAACCAACAAACTGCAATAATTCTAAACCTGAAAACAGATCTATTGCCCATTGCTGCCAATATCAAAATAACACACTTGCAGATCACCAGACCCCTCCAATATTATTCTTACACAAATCACTCAGGGGGAACAATGAATCACTGTCATCATTCACAACCAATTTAGAAACAAACAACCAACACTAAAGAGCTCCACCACATGCTCCAACATGCCCACTGCAAAAACAATCCATTTCACATACACTGCACCACCAATATGTCACACAGCACAATGCAGTTACATCACAGATCCAAAGAGATGGCAGGTACTGCAAACTTCATGTGATATCTTCTCTTTACATATAGTCAAATGGAAGATGATATGTGTAACAGAAAGATGGACCCAATACTATTAAGTCACAAGATTAATGATAAACTTGTAGCACATGCATTGTTTAAATGTCTACAAAATTAGATTCCAATGAACCTGTGAAGCCAACAGCAGGGAAGATGATTTGAAGATTTATATTCAATGGGAGCATTATGGGAAAATGTGAAGCATTTATAAAGAAAAAATTCTGGAAAGTTCTGAGATGGCATTTGCTGTACAAACCCAACCGATTACAATTTGTGCAGGCTCTCAATCCCAATGATAAAGAGAAGTATTTTGTTATTATGTGCTAGCAAAGATGGAGGATGATGCATTTCTCCAGCGTGTAATTTTTAGCGATGAAGCAACATTCCACCTTGTTGGAAAAATCAACAGACACAGTGTTCTCATATGGGATTTGGAAAATCCACATTCACCATTGCAACACAAAGGAGACTCACCAAAGATCAATGTGTTCCATGCCGTATCCTGTACAAAGGTTTATGGACCATTTTTCTTCACGGAAAGAACTGTTAGCAAGAATCATGTACCTGGACATGTTGGAACAATGGCTGTTCCCTCAAGTTATGGGAGATTTCCAGGACTTCATTTTCTGACAGGATAGAGCTCCGCCCCATTGGCACCATGATTTACGAGGCTTTTTGAATGACTCCCTTCCTCAGCATTGGATTGGTCACAGGGGACTTGAGGACCTGGCTCTGCACTTCTGGCCACCGAGATCTCCTGATCTCACACCCTGTGACTATTTCTTATGGGATTATGCGAAGGAAGCTGTTTACATCCTGCCTCCAACTACTCAATGAGCTGCAGAATCGAATCACTGCTGCACGCACTCAGTAACAGCAGATACGCTTTCGCATGTGTGGGATGAGTTTGGCTACTGTGTCAATGTTTGCTGTGCAGCCAACAGGGTATTTATCACATTTATAATTATGAAATAATTATTACAAACTAATTAATTAAAAATTATTAAATTTATGAAATTGATATCAAACATCATGAAAAAAAACTTTGAAACTTCCTCTTTTCATTGGTATAAAGGTTGTTAATTTTGGATTTGCACATGAATAAATACAAAGTTTTGAAAATGGGTCCATCATTTAAAATAACACTGTGCATTAATAGCAAAACAAATGCAAGTCATAGAAACCCAATCTCTGTCCTGCATTAACAATAAACTATCACAATACTGTTTTATGCAGTTCATGCTTACACAAACTGTTTATACCAGACTGAGCCACTGATGTTTGGACTATGGTCTGTTAGTTTTAATTTTATTCTTTGTCTGAAAAATCTGTGCTTATTTCTTGTGCTGTGATAATATACATCATAACATCTGGGTTTGTTCCCCTGATGGTTTACAAAAAAATGTATACAGGGTGAAACCCAAAACTTGCACCACAAAATGTGGAAATGGAAAGTGCTGTTTGATGTACAGTTTTCACAGAAGGGATTGTTAGTTAGGGGTTCGTATTGTTAGCAGTCAACAGACTGTAATAAACTTAAAAGTGTTTTTTGTGCAAATATACACTTTCTTATTAAGTGGTGCAATGCCTACTGCCTTTAACAATTTAAAAGTAATGTAAATTAGAATGACAGTGGCATCTGTTGCAGGATTCTACTGTGAGTCATTTACAGGATACTGTATATTGAAAAGTTGACATACAGACTCTTGTATAATATTGTGTACTGTGGTAGCACACACTTAAGAACAACACAAGTGCATGCACTAGTTATGTGGATTCTGATCAGTAATGAGACAACTGACCATCAAAGGTTGTATTCAATATGACCACTGGCAGTGGCAATACACACTTCCAGTCTGGTATTGAACAACTGCTGCACTATTATTTCAGTGGAGGTCTCTGAGCAGGCTGCAGTAATATGTCATTGCATATCATAGGATGCAGTTGGTATGTCCTTGCAGACAGTACCTTTCAGCATTCCCCACAGAAAACAGTCTACAGGAATCAAATTTGGGGAACAAGCTGACAAAGTTACAGGTCCTCTGCATCCAGTCCAATGATTTGGAAACAGTTTGTGAAGACTGTGCTGTAGTACTTCATACAATATGGACTGGACAGCCATCTTGTTGGTACCAAGGGTTCCTCCTAGTCTGCAGAAGAATGTCTTGCAGCATCCATGGAAGACACTCTGTTAGGAGGCTGCGATACTTGTGTGCGTTCCATGTTCCATCTATGAAACACGGGCCCATGAGCTGATAGTTCACTATCCCACACCACATATTTACACTCCTAGGAGACTTCCATCTGCTGAAGCCAACAGGGATTGTCAGCAGACCAATAGTCCATGTTTTGGTGGTTTTCCTGACCATGATTGGTAAATGTGGCTTCATTATTAACAAAAGATGTGATACAGCTGGAGTATCCTGTATTAATAATGTCCGTGAACAGAAGTTAACATGATTCTCATAATTGTTTCCATGCAGCTCTTGATGGAGAAAGATGTGACAGGGATGGAACCTATGTTGATGGACAATGTGTAGGCACTTGCCTGACTCATGGCACTTCCTCATGCGATTGCACAGGAGCTAATGTCCATATCAACTGCAACAGCAGCAAGAACATTAATTTCCCCCTCTTCTGTCATAACTTGTTTCCTTGTGTTAGATTGTCTAGGTGTTACACAACCACTTTTGCCTAACTGGTTGACGAGGTTGATAAGTAATTGCTGAGATGGTTGATGTCTATTGGGATATCTTGCCACATACACCATACAAGAAAGAACTGCATTCTTCCTACACACTCCATACACCATGAGCATGTTGGCTTTTTCTGAACTGGGAAATCCCATCATCCAGTCACGACTCACTGTTTGGATTGCCACACACTAACTGACTAGTAAGTTGCAAATGCACTCAAGGAGCATACAAGCACACTGTAAGTAAACATAACAACATTGTACTCAGCAACTAAGCAGGTTGCATGGCACAAACAATTGTCTGTTTGGAAACTTTGCACAAAACAATAGCTTCTAATCAAATCGCACTATACTCCTGCAACAAACAACACTGACATTCTAATTTACCCTACTTTTAGTTTGTTAATGTTAATAGCCATTGTTCCATTTAAAGAAGTGTATGTTTGCACAAAAATTACAAGTTCTAAGTATTATTACAATCTGTTTATTGGCTAACAATATGAGCCTCTGACTACCAATCCATTAGCACTCTCCATTTCTGCAGTATTTGTTGTGCAAGGCTTAGGTGATTCACCCTGTGTACTTATTACATTTTTTGCAAGCCGTCAGGGGAACAAACCCAAATGTTACGATGTATATTAACACAACACGAGAAATAAGCACAGTTATTTCGGACAAAGAAAAAGTTAAAACTAACAGACGAATAGTCCACATATCAGTGGCTCAGCCTGGTGCAACAGATCGTCGTAACTGCTGTCTGCTTCACGTCTGCTGTGCAGCGAGCTACCTTAATTTAAGTATGAACTGTATTTTTCTTACTTGTCACTTCTTCTTCTGTGTGTTTTTGCTTTTAGGAAGCTAGTAATAGTGTTCCATAGATTTCATGTTTGTTTTGAATACAGTCAGAGAGAGTCCCTTTAGTCAACCATGGTGCCAGTAGCGCTAGTGTTTGTTTTCGATACAGTCCAGAGACAGGTAGTGCTATTTTCATTGTTTTCTACAAGAAGTGGCTAGCAACCACAGTTTAGTCAACAATTAGCTTCCTTTAGTGAATTAGCAGTCTAGTTAAAAGTTGATTAACTCTCTACAGTAAATTGATTTCTTAGGATGGATAGGATGTGTGACTGCTGTGTACGGACGCAGGAGAAGCTGGCCACTGTTCGCGAACAGCTGAACGTGTTGATGGCCGCGATCAGCCGTCTTCGGGCTGCTGCCTCAGAGGGTAGTGGCAGTGGGAAGTCTGGTGCGTCGCATGGTACACCCCAGGTGTTACATGCTTCACCCACTGTCCCTGCTGCCGAGACATCTTCGCGGGTATTGGGTGTGGTTGGGCCACCCTCTCCCCCCCAAGGGGAGTGGCGGGTTCAGCGGCGTTCGCGGTCCACGAGGTGGAGGGTCAATGTGGAAGCTGGCCGTGTGGCATCACCCACTCTGCCTGTGAGTGGACATGTGGCCGCTCCTTCAGCAAGGTCCGAGCAGGCACACGGGGGGGAGGGGTTTATTAGTTATTGGGAGCTCCAACGTTAGGCGGGTGATGGAGCCCCTTAGGGAAATAGCGGAAAGGTCAGGGAAGAAGGCCAGTGTTCACTCTGTCTGCTTGCCGGGGGGTCTCATCAGAGATGAGGAGGAGACCCTGCTGGCGGCAATAGAGAACACTGGGTGCACCCGACTGCAAATTGTTGCTCATGTCGGCACCAGTGACTCCTGCCGTCTGGGTTCAGAGGTCATCCTCAGTTCGTACATGCGGTTGGCGGAATTGGTGAAGGTGGTAAGCCTCGCTCGCAGGATGGAATCAGAGCTAACTGTTTGTAGTATCGTTCCCAGAACCGATCGTGGTCCTCTGGTTTGGAGCCGAGTGGAAGGCTTAAACCAGAGGCTCAGATGATTCTGCAGAGATCTGGAGTGCAAATTTCTCGACCTCCGCTATCGGGTGGAGAAATGTAGGGTCCCCCTGAATAGGTCATGGGTGCACTACAAGCCGGAAGTGGCTACAAGGGTGCGGAGTACGTGTGGAGTGCACATGTGGGTTTTTTAGGTTAGAGAATTCCCTCCCTAGGCCCGACAAGACGCCTCTTGAGACGCGGCAAGGTAGGAGTAGGCAAAATGCAACAGGGAATAACAATATTAATGTGCTAATAGTAAACTGCAGGAGCGTCTATAGAAAGGTCCCAGAATTGCTCTCATTAATAAATGGTCACAACGCCCACATAGTACTAGTGACAGAAAGTTGGCTGAAACCAGACGTAAACAGCAATGAAATCCTAAACTCAGATTGGAATGTATACCGCAGAGACAGGCTGGACAGTGAAGAGGGAGGCATGTTTATAGCGATAAGAAGTGCAGTAGTATCGAAGGAAATTGACAGAGATCCGAAATGTGAAATAATTTGGGTGAAGGTCACAGTTAAAGCAGGCTCAGACATGGTAATTGGATGTGTCTATAGGCCCCCTGGCTCAGCAGATGTTGCGGCTGAGCACCTGAAGGATAATTTGGAAAATATTTTGAGTAGATTTTCCCACCATGTTATAGTTCTGGGTGGAGATTTTAATTTGCCGGATATAGACTGGGAGACTCAGACGTTCATAACGGGTGGCAGGGACAAAGAATCCAGTGAAATTTTTTTAAGTACTTTATCTGAAAACTACCTTGAGCAGTTAAACAGAGAACTGACTCGTGGCGATAACATATTAGACCTTCTGGTTACAAACAGACCCGAACTATTTGAAACAGTTAACGCAGAACAGGGATTCAGCAATCATGAAGCGGTTACTGCATTGATGATTTCAGCCGTAAACAGAAATATTAAAAAAAGTAGGAAGATTTTTCTGTTTAGTAAAAGTGACAAAAAGCAGATTACAGAGTACCTGACGGCTCAAAACAAACGTTTTGTCTCAAGTACAGATAGTATTGAGGATCAGTGGACAAAGTTCAAAACCATCGTACAATATGTGTTAGATGAGTATGTGCCAAGCAAGATCGTAAGAAATGGAAAAGAGCCACTGTGGTACAACAACCGAGTTAGAAAACTGCTGCGGAAGCAAAGGGAACTTCACAGCAAACATAAACATAGCCAAAGCCTTGCTGACAAACAAAAATTACGCAAAGCGAAATGTAGTGTGAGGAGGGGTATGCGAGAGGCGTTCAATGAATTCGAAAGTAAAGTTCTATATACTGACTTGGCAGAAAATCCTAAGAAATTTTGGTCTTATGTCAAAGTGGTAGGTGGATCAAAACAAAATGTCCAGACACACTGTGACCAAAATGGTACTGAAACAGAGGATGACAGGCTAAAGGCCGAAATACTAAATGTCTTTTTCCAAACCTGTTTCACAGAGGAAGACTGCACTGTAGTACCTTCTCTAGATTGTCGCACAGATTACAAAATGGTAGATATCAAAATAGACGACAGAGGGATAGAGAAACAATTAAAATCACTCAAAAGAGGAAAGGCCGCTGGACCTGATGAGATACCAGTTTGATTTTACACAGAGTACGCGAAGGAACCTGCCCCCCTTCTTGCAGCGGTGTACCGTAGGTCTCTAGAAGAGCGCAGCATTCCAAAGGATTGGAAAAGGACACAGGTCATCCCCATTTTCAAGAAGGGATGTCGAACAGATGTGCAGAACTATAGACCTATATCTCTAACGTTGATCAGTTGTAGAATTTTGGAACACGTATTATGTTCGAGTATAATGACTTTTCTGGAGACTAGAAATCTACTCTGTAGGAATCAGCATGGGTTTCGAAAAAGACGGTCGTGTGAAACCCAGCTCACACTATTCGTCCACGAGACTCAGAGGGCCGTGTTTCTTGACTTCCGCAAGGCGTTCGATACAGTTCCCCACAGTCGTTTAATGAACTAAGTAAGAGCATATGGACTATCAGACCAATTTTGTGATTGGATTGAAGAGTTCCTAGACAACAGAATGCAGCATGTCATTCTCAATGGAGAGACGTCTTCCGAAGTAAGAGTGATTTCAGGTGTTTTGCAGGGGAGTGTCATAGGACCGTTGCTATTCACAATATACATAAATGACCTTGTGGATGACATCGGAAGTTCACTGAGGCTTTTTGCAGATGATGCTGTGGTGTATCAAGAGGTTGTAACAGTGGAAAATTGTACTGAAATGCAGGAGGATCTGCAGCGAATTCACGCATGGTGCAGGGAATGGCAATTGAATCTCAATGTAGACAAATGTAATGTGCTGCGAATACATAGAAAGATAGATAGATCCCTTATCATTTAGCTACAAAATAGCAAGTCAGCAACTGGAAGCAGTTAATTCCATAAATTATCTGGGAGTACGCATTAGGATTGATTTAAAATGGAATGATCATATAAAGTTGATCGTCGGTAAAGCAGATGCCAGACTGAGATTCATTGGAAGAATCCTAAGGAAATGCAATCCAAAAACAAAGGAAGTAGGTTACAGTACACTTGTTCATCCACTGCTTGAATACTGCTCAGCAGTGTGGGATCCGTACCAGATAGGGTTGATAGAAGAGATAGAGAAGATCCAATGGAGAGCAGCGCGCTTCGTTACAGGGTCATTTAGTAATCGCGAAAGCGTTACGGAGATGATAGATAAACTCCACTGGACGGCTCTGCAGGAGAGATGCTCAGTAGCTCGGTATGGGCTTTTGTTAAAGTTTCAAGAGCATACCTTCACCGAAGAGTCAAGCAGTAAATTGCTCCCTCCTACGTATATGTCGCGAAGAGACCATGAGGATAAAATCAGAGAGATTAGAGCCCACACAGAAGCATACCGACAATCCTTCTTTCCACGAACAATATGAGACTGGAGTAGAAGGGAGAACCGATAGAGGTTCTCAGGGTATCCTCCGCCACACACCATCAGGTGGCTTGCGGAGTATGGATGTAGATGTAGATGTAGATTGCCAGAATCATTAAAAGTACATACTGGAGATCCATTTAAAACAAAATTAAAATCTTTTCTTATAAATAAATCCCTGTATTCATTGAAGGACTTCTAAGCTGTATAAATATTAGGTATTAACTTAGTGCTTACTGCTTTGCTCGCATGGTCTGCAGAGATTTTTTGTTTTTATTTAATTAAATTTTTATATTGTTCACAAATTGGAACACCTTTTAAGTTTTAACATTAATATAAACATGATCTTTTCTGAATGTACTTCTGACCAGAAAGCGATTCTGGTAGCTGGAGTCCAAAGTGTTTGTTAATCATGCTTTTTATGTTCTCATGGAGATATTTCCAAAGCAAATTTCACCCCCTAACAAATATTTCTTTATATCTAATCAAGACGTGAAATACCAATGAAATTTTCATTCCCTATTGCACTCCCTTAGGCAACAAATTTCCAGAAAAACATTTTTTTTTTAATTTCCGACCGAGAAGTCAAATACCATTTGTCACAGTAGTTCTTTAGAAATTATTTATTTTTCAAAAAAGCTCTCACCAACTATTTTAAAAATATTGAAACACATTTTTTATTTTCTGACTGAAAAATAAAATACCAGTTTTCATAGTTCTCGCTTCAAAATTCCCTTAATAGCAATGTACTTTCAAAAAGCCTTTTGTCCCCTGTTTCAACCCTTTATATCCTTAGCAGTTTGGGCTGGGAGGAGGAAAGTAAAAAGGCTGAGTGCTTTGGTGGAATATAGGGCAGTGTATTGCTGGAATGGGAACAGCAAAGGGGCTAGATGGGTAAGGACAATGACTAATGAAGATTGAGGCCAGACAGGTTACGGGAACATAGGATATATTGCAGTGAGAGTTCCCACCTGTGCAATTCAGAAAAATCTGTCGTTTGTGGGAAGGATCCAGATGGCACAGGCCATAGTGCAGTAATTAAAATGTAGAATGATGTGTTGGGCAGTGCTCAGCACCTCCACTACCCTCAAATCACCTCCTGTTTACTTTCCACAATTTATTAACTTTGAACTTTGCCTCATCATCATTCCCCATATCCCTCAACATGCAAACTAACCTTACATCCACAGAAAGTATCGCAATCTACCACCTAAAAACTGATCCTGACCTTATAATCCTACTTACTGACAATGGCTCCACAATTGTTGTTTAGAACTGCAAGAATTATCTGGCAGGACTCCGCCAGCTGTTAGAGTCATCCACCTATAAATCCTGCCAGTGACCTCAGTCTAAAAATCCAGCAGGCTCTCCAGTCTCTCCTCAAATCCTTAGGCCCATCCCAGAGCCCATACCTTTCCTCACCCCTACCACTCCCCACACTCCTACCTTCTACATGCTTCATAAAGTACATAAACCCAACCACCCAGGCACTCCATGGCAGCCAGTTGCTGTGCCCCCACTGAGATAATCTCTGCACTTGTAGACCAACACCCTCAGCCCATTACCCACAAAAGATAACAATATAATACTGTATAAAATAATCCAATATGAAAGATAACAACCATTTCCTCCACAGACTCTCCACAGTTCCTGTTCCTTTACCATATGGTGCCCTGCTCTTCACTACTGATGCCATCTCCCTTCACACTAACATCCCTAATGCCCACAGCCTTACCACTATTGAATCATCGTATTTCCCAATGCTCAATGGATTGTAAACCAACAACCTCCTTCCTAGTCACCATTACCAACTAAATCCTCACACATAATTACTTCACCTAAAGGCATTACCTACAAACAAATCTAGGATACAGCTAAGGGCACCCACATGACACCATCCTATCCCAACCTATTCAAGGGCCATCTAGAGGAATCCTTCCTAAACACCCAGAATCCCAAACCCCTCACCTGGTTCATATTCATTGATGACATATCTGTGATCTGCATCGACAAGCCACCTTCCTTGACGCTGACCACCTCAGAGACGGTTACATCAGTACCTCTGTCCATAGCAAACCAACCAAAAGCAATACCTCCATTTCGCCAACTGCCACACATTCTATACCATGAAGTCCCTTTCATACAGCCAAGCCACCCATGGCAATCACATCTGCAGTGATGACTGGTCCCTCTTGAAGTATATCTAGGGTCTCATTGAGGCCTTTACAGACCATAATTATACTCCCAGCCTTTTAAAAAAAACAGATCCCCCATGCCTTATCTTTCAAGTCATCCACCATCTCCCAAAGTCTCACCGTACTGCCACAGAGAAGCATTCCCCTTGTGACTCAGTACCATCCAAGACTGGAGCAACTGAATTACATTCTCTGACAGGGCTTCAACTACCTCTCATCATGCTCTAGAATTAGAAATCCTACCCTCTATCCTTCCCACCCCTCCCACAGTGGTATTCCTCTGCCCACTGAACCTACACAATATCCTCATCCTGCCTTACACAACCCCTGCTCTGGCTCATATTCCTGTAATATGACCTCCTCCCCCTCCTACCACCACCACCACCACCACCACCACCACCACCACCACCACAACCACCACCTACTCCATTCCAGTCACAAATGTCACCTATCCCATCAAAGGCAGGGCTATGAGTGAAACCAGACATGCGATCTAAAAGCTAAGCTGCAACAACTGTGCTGCATTTTACTTGAACATGACAGCCAACAAGCTGGCTGTCTCCATGAATGGCCATGGACAGAATGTGGCCAGGAAACAACTGTACCACTCTACTGCTGAGCACACTGCCCATCATTTCAATAACTGCTTCACAGCCTGTGCCATTAGGATCCTTTCCACTATCACCAGATTTTTCTAAATTTCAGAGGTGGGAACTCTTCCTGCAATATATCCTACATGCCTGTAACCCCCCTGCCTTCAAGCTTCATTAGTTATTGTACTTAGCTGTCTAGACTCTTCCCTGTTCTCATTCCAGCATTACACAGCCCTCTATTCCACCAATGCACCCAGCCTTTTTACTTCTCCACTTTTCTGCTACCCTCTCCCCCCCTTTCCCTGCTCTCTGTCTAACCTCGTGACTGCACCTAGCTGCCCCCTACTCTCCCTCCGCCTCGTCCCTGCATGCTCCCACTAGCAGCACTTTACCATCACCCATCCCTACCATGCTATCTCTCCCCCCCCCCCTCCTCCCCCCGTCCCCCAGCCTCCTCCTTACATCCACCTGGTTGCCTCTCCAATCATGTGCTGCTGCTCTCTCCCATCATGCACTCCTGTTGCTGTGTGTGTGTGTGTGTGTTTGACAAAGGCCTTAGCTCATTTTGTGACTGCCATTTTGTTGTACCTATCTGTGACTCAGCATCTCCGCTATATGGTGAATAGTGTGTGTTCAGCCAAAAGCATACCTGTTGAACACTCTTTTAGTTGTGTCTGCCTGTGACTCAACATCTGCACTCGTATATGATGAGTAGGAATCTATCCTTTTCATGATTTCTACATTTAAATAATTTAGGACAAAAATAACAACTCACTGAATAGTAGAAGCATTGAGTTGTATAGATTACCATTAATAAGCTAAGAAAACACAATTTAATGCTCTTTTTGTTTACTAAAATAATTTATTATACCCACTGTACAACTTATACAAAATACATTTTGTGTGTTTGCAGATGGTACAATTTTTACAACATCGTACCTTGACTCAACTCGTCAGAGCTTTATAGCCAGGTAGTCATACACTACCATCGTGCAACACAACCTCTGTGCATATTAACATATATCCAAGATTCATCATTTGAAAACAGTCATTCTTGTGCTAATGATAAAAGTCAGTCCATCACACAGTAACACTTTTTCCAATTCATACTGACTAGAAAATAATTTACATTTTAAGTCACTTATGCGGAATGTGCTCAACAGCCTCATACTAACTCAAAATTTACATTAATGTATTATGTTCACTGAATTGAGGCTTTCTAATAAGAACTGGTGGTAGACATACTCAGCAGGATCTTGATGTCTGGAAAAGACAGAAAGGAAAAAGTTTTGGTATACTAATTAAAAATTAACATGTTATCTGCATGGGGATTTTAAATTTATTACCTGTCCCATTTCATATCTGGCATTATACTGTCCAATATATCATTTGCATTTAGAATGCCGATGACTGTTCCATTTGGCATCATAATCTCTGTTGTTACTGGAAAGGAGTATTTGGAAAGCAGTTCTTCAGCTTCTCTCATGCCAGCAGCAGAAAGTTCCTGCAAAATAATTAGTTAGGAGTGTGATCTTGTTAACTTAAATAATGTGTTCTTGATATAAGTACCTCTCAGAATTGATTGCTTGGTTATTTTGGTTTAGGGTGTTTGATGTCACAGTCATCAGTGACTTAGTGAATAAAAATTCCACATGAGCTCTGAGCAGAAAACACATTAATCATGGCCACCTAACCCTGGCTCTACTATATTGAGGAGTGTGTGAAGTTCAGTATAAAAATTTTTAATTTTGCCTGAGGACTTGAAGCAAACCGCAATTCAGGTATCCTCCATTGTGTAAACTTGAACAGAAAGCGATCTGGAGTACAGGCCTTGGTGTGCTCTAGTTAATGATGGTGGTGGTGGTGGTGGTGGTGGTGATGATGATGATGATGATGATGATGATGATGATGATGATGATGATGATATGAATTTATATATTTTGCTGAAAGCATTCAGGAAAATGGAATTGAAACAAAAGCAGAAATCAAATGTCAAAAGATAGAAAATGCATACTGAGTCACCCAAGATATCTATGAGGGGAAATGTATCTTAAAAACAAACAAAATTAAGACATTACAATACAATAATTAATCCAGAGTGCCTCTACAAATCAGAAACACTAATTTTGAACAGTAAAACAAACAATGAAAACACTGAGAAAACAGGATGAAAAGTCTTAAGAAAAACTTGGTTATTTTATATCAACTGTGAGGCAAATGGGAAATCAAGCAGTATGCAACTATCCATAGCAAGATTAGAAAATGCAGTGAGCAATTATCAATAGCAAGATTAGAAAATGCAGGTTAAGATTCTATGGGCATATTAAAAGAAACAAAAGTGTTATTTCACACATCCATCCCACACGATGCCCGACCCCATTCGCATATGCATTGAAACAGGTTGGACACAGTGTGTAGTCAGCAGCATGACAGACCCACAGAGTTTGTAAGATGGAGAGAATGCTCATCTTAGACTGATACAGTATTTATCAAGAGTAACTACTCCACTAACCCAATTTCTTGCTTTAACAGCTGAAACCAATTTATTGCTTTAACAGCTCAACAGAATTTTATAACTATGTGATCAAGAGAACTATATCAACAGATCTTGTAGATCCCTTTGGAGTTACCGTTTCCCAGCAAGCTGGAGGAAAATTAGGTAGCCTGTAAGATCACAAGAGGACAGTAGAAAGAGCTTAGTACAGTGGTGATAGAGTCACAGTGCGGTGAGGCACCAAGAGGTGCAGTGATGAGGTATTGCACTCATGTGCAACAACACCCATGTACAACTATCCAGAGATACTTAGAAGTACAGAGGTACTGTTGATCCAGACTCCTTCTCCAAGGAAGATTGTGCCTTTACTTATTGGGCTGCTTTGGTCATTGACTATTTCATAGGTAAAGATACGCATCATATGTCATGGACAATTTAGACTCCAGAACTAACTCCTGTAAAGCATGTCAACATTCACAGGGTGGCAAAGACAAGGAGGGGCAGGTGGAGGGGCAACCACCATTATGGATTCTTTCTTAGCTCTAAGCATGTTCTCATAAATAGGATCGACTACCAAAAGGCTTGAGCATCTCATTTTGATACCAGAAATGTCGTGTTGAATCGGTAACCACGACACCTTTTAACCACTTTCTTTTCTCTCAAATCACTGTTTTTCATGGTGTGTTTCAAGGTTTAAACCCAAGTTGACAATTTCAGATTATAACTTAATTTGGATGATGGTGTCCACTATGTCCTTCCCCCATGTGGCTGTTACATCATTCTTTGAAGCACATGTCTCTATTGTGTTTTCCAGTTTTGATGGATGAGATCACAGGCACACCTTGGCAGGTTCAATGTCAATTCTTGTTAAAAGAAAAGAAAAAATTCCGTGACGTCTATATTTATGTGCTGCTCCATGATTCTGCTGTCAATATCTTTATTCTTGGCTTGTATGTAACTTCTGTGTCTTCTTTCAGTAAATGTGGTTTTTTTTCGTATCCAGAGTGTAATTACAAAGCTAATAAAATGTTTTCTTGCCTTTAAATAACATTTTTCATCAGGTTATGGGCCCAGTCATCAGGCCCTTCAAGCTTATCAATGCTGACCTTATAATCGCCGCTCGCAGTCATGTTTATTTACAGACACAGGCTCATTTCAAATATTGTTTTACTTCTTAAACTAGATGATTTTAGTAAATTTCGTCGAATTTTCTTTTTAAGACACAAAAATGAAGTGTGCACTGTGCTTAAGCAGTTTTTAAATGAAGCACGAACTAATGGACATGTTGTCAAACAATTTAATGTGATGGTGGCAAAGAATTTAACAATAAGAATATCAGTGAACTGCTTGCAGACAGGGGAATAGAGCTACTGATTCCTCCTCCTTACACTCCTGAACAAAATGGTGTGGCTGAACGGGAAAATAGGACAATTGTTGAAGCTGCCCGGTCAATGCTAAATCCGAGTAAATTACCTAAAGGGTTGTGGGCAGAGGCATGTAATACAGCAGTCTACCTAATAAATCGTACTGGAAAATCTTCAGTTGAAAATAAAACCCCTTATGAACTATGGTTTAATCGACCAGTAGGACGACTTGATCATCTCAGAATTTTTGGCACAGGCTGCTATGTTCACATTAACAAACAATTCCGTTCCAAGTTTGATGATAAGGCAGTTTTTGGACGACTTGTTGGATATGTTAATGACAAAGATGGGTTTAGAGTTTGGATTCCATCTAAAAGTAAAGTGGTGTTGAGTCACGATGTGAAATTAAAGCCAGAAATTGTTTGTGATTTACATAGTGATCATGTTGAATATAGTGATCATGTTGAATTTGAAGTCCCTCAGGAAGAATTTAATGATCCCAATTCATCTAAAGATGACCAATGTAAATCTCCTAGACTGTACACTTCTGGAGGAAGTCAAACTCAAGAAAAAATTGGCACTCTCGATTCTGGAGAAAGTCAAGAGTCGAGTGAATCTGATGAAAATAAAGAATTAACAGAATTTTTAAAAGCAGAAGCTGCTGAATCTTCTAATGAAGAGAAACAGAAGAATAAAAGACAACGAAGAAAACCAACCTGGATGGAAAGTGGTGAATTTTGCATAACAAAAGTTGATGCACTTGAATACAAAGATCCAAACTGTTTTCCAGAAATATTGCAGTCAAATGAGAAGGAAGAATGGATGCAAGCTATTAGTGAAGAACTTCAATCACTAAAGAAAAACAATACCTGGGTGTTGGTTGACCGTCCGAAGAATGCCAAAGTATTGCAAAACCGCTGGGTTCTACAGCGAAAGGTCGCAGTCAATGGAGGTACTCGCTTTAAAGCCAGATTGGTTGCAAAAGGCTGTATTCAGAAAGCAGGAATTGATTATGACGACACCTTTAGCCCTGTGGCACGTTATGACACCATACGAACTCTGTTGGCTGTAGCTGCTTCAAAGAAAATGCTGCTAGAACAATTCGATGTAAAGACAGCTTTTTTGAATGGAATACTTGAAGATGAAGTATATATGGAACAACCAGAAGGTTTCGAAGATGGTACAGGCTGAGTATGTTTCTTAAAAAAAAGTCTTTATGGGTTGAAGCAAGCGCCACGTTGCTGGAACAAACGTTTTGTTGAGTTCATGAAGAAAGCTGGTTTTTCAAACAGTGATGCAGACCCATGCCTATTTTATCATAGACAAAATGGAAATAACCTTTATGTGGCAATCTACGTTGATGATGGCCTGATTGTTGGCAGTAACAAGAAAGAAATTGCTGTTTTTATGGATGTTTTACAACATGAATTCAAAATAACAACTGGCAGTCTTGAAAATTTTTTTGGCATAAATATAAAGCAATATGAAGATGGAGCAATAATGATAAGTCAAGAGAAATATACAGAAGAAATTCTGCAAAGATTTCGAATGGCAGAAGGCAATACAATCTCAACTCCTATTGGACATGAGGACAATAATCAAAATGAAGAAGTTTCGTCATCTGTACCCTACCGTGAAGCAATTGGTTGTCTTATGTACCTTTCAACAGTAACTCGTCCAGACATCACTTTTGCAGTCAATAAAGCTGCTCGAGCTATGGAGAAACCAACCACTGAAGATTGGAATAGAGTAAAGCGCACATTCCAGTATTTGAAAGGGACCTTAAATTTTGGAATTGTATATAATAAAAAAGAAGAGCTAAAGATTTACGCTGATGCAGATTTCGCAGGTGATAACCGGACAAGGCGCTCAACAACTGGAATTCTTGCAAAGTACGCAGGTGGTGCAGTGTCATGGACAAGTCAGTTGCAGAAAGTAGTGGCCACATCCACAACCGAGGCGGAAATAATTGCAGCTAGTGAAGGAGTGAAAGAGTTAGTTTGGTTATGTCGTCTGCTACCAGAATTAGTGGAAATGTCGGGCCAGCCTCCAGTTCTTTACACTGACAATGCTAGTGCATTGAAGTTGGCAAAAAATCCAAAATATCATCAACGTTCTAAACATATAGAGGTCCGACATTTCTATGTTCGTGAAAGATATCTGAACGGTGAGATTTTCTTGGAACACATTGATGGACACAACCAGTTGGCAGATATTTTGACGAAACCCCTAGAACGAGTTCGATTTAATTTTCTATGTTCAGAAATTGGCATGCAAGAGACAAAGCAATAATTTCATGATTTTTCTTTTGGAGAAAGTGTTAAAAGAAAAGAAAAAATTCCTTGTCGTCTATATTTATGTGCTGCTCCATGACTCTGCTGTCAATATCTTTATTCTTGGCTTGTATGTAACTTCTGTGTCTTCTTTCAGTAAATGTGTTTTTTTTCGTATCCAGAGTGTAATTACAAAGCTAATAAAATGTTTTCTTACCTTTAAATAATATTTTTCATCAATTCTAAAGCCTTATTTGCACTGAAATCTCCATCCCTGTTTGTAATGTTTCCCAATATCATTATGTTGATATATTCCTTAATTACACTGCATTAGATACTTTGATCCTGTACAGCGACACTAGTTTTGTCATATTTAATGATTGTATTCCTGGTTGTGTTTGGTAATGGTTGATTTGCTTGCCTATGTGAAGTGTGTTTCATATGTTCCTTAGTTTTTTTTAAACAATGGAAACTCCAGGTAGGAATATAAAAAATGTAGGAAAAGACAAATTGCTGCTTACTGTACAGACTTAACAAGTGTCTTCTTTACTGTAAGTACCAACCTGTCTTTTCTGACATTGTTATTTTTTCCTCAACTGGTTTTGGTGCTCTGTTATATATTCAACCCAACACACTGGCAACAAATGTGGTGTATACCTGGTTTTTGGAGATCTGGATCATCTTTAATGACACCATTCTTGGAAGGAGTTAAATGCATTTAGAGAATTTACCACAGTACACTACCTATGTAAACATTTCTAAAGATTAGGGTATATAAGCAACCCATGTTTTTTTTCTCTGTTCTTGATCTCAGTCTCCTTCACAGGAATTCTTGAAATTGTCCACAATGATTAGTTAATCAAAATACCCATTTCTTCTGTACACTACTCCTATGTCTTGTGTTCTTTGCCAAGGCTCTTCTTACCTGATATTAAATATTAATAGTATGTTACTCCAAAATGTTCATTCATTCATGTTCCATGTCATTAAACAGAATCATTACAACAATGTGGAATTAGGTGAGGTACACACTAATAACTCTAAGCAGGCACTAGGAATTGCAATAATAACCAACTTCCATTAGCATGGTGTGTGTGTGTGTGTGTGTGTGTGTGTGTGTGTGTGTGTGTGTGTGCGCGCGTGTGCGTGTGCACGTGCTCAAGGAGGCACTCCAGTTACTAAGTTTCAAGTTGTTATTTTTTGAGTGTGCATACTGACGACTCAATGTTTCTGCTTTTCAGTGACTGGTCCCATTTGTGTACTGAAAACTATTTGGAAAATTTAATTGTTATATCTCTCTTGCATTGATGGAGCTCTACTTTCATAAAGGGAAGAAAATCACATTGATTAATTACACCATATGAATAAAACAACTCTGAAGAGGGATCATAAAATAAGAGTCCAACACGGTTTATTACTAGGGCCCCTCTTGTTCCTGAACTTTAAAAATGACAGTCCATTAACTTAAAAGGACTGTTTAAAAGTGTGATGTTTTCTGATGACAGAAACATACTAATCAAGACCCAGAACTCAGTTATATGACAATAGTGCAGATGATGCTGAAGAGGGCTACAACTGGTTCACAGGTAATGTAACAGGCATTAAGGATTGAAACTCCTGGTAGGAATATCAAAAATGCAGGAAAAGGCAGATTGCCACTTGCCATAAAGAAGACATGTTAAGTTGCTGACAGGAAAATTAAAAGACACTTATGCACAGCTTTCAGCCACAGCCTTCTTCAGAAAAAGAGAAGCGCACACTATTCATTCACACAAGCACGATCACATCACGCGCACATAAATGCCAACTCCAGCAGTTCGAGCCAGAGTGTATTCCAGCCCAAGATGCCAGAGTTGGCGGTCATGTGTGCATGAGGTGAGCTTGCTTGTCTGTATGAATGGTGTTTGTTTCTCTTTTGCTGATGATGGCGATGGCCAAAAGCTTTGCATAAGCATCTCAGTTTTGCCTGTCTGCAATTTAACATGTCATCTTTACGGTAAGTAGCAATCTATCTTTCCTTACACTGTTGATTATTTTACATAGTTCATAGTTATCTTCAAGGGTAATTCAGTTAAAGTAAATTAAGTATTCCGTATAAGTCAGTTGTAAAATTGCTGTGTAAAGTAGATAGTAAGTAGATGGTATCTTGCAGAGCCCTCTTCAAAGATCTTGGAATTCTGACAACCACTCCCCAACAAATATTCCCATGACTACCATTTTTGTTAGAAATAAGAATTTGTTTCAGATGATTTTGCTGTAGAAAAACAAAAGAAGATAGGAAAATAATGTCTAACAGGAAGACATTTACAGGAACTTGCTATGTTAATATACATTATTAATATTGCAGTGAAATGTAAGCATAAAAGATTGTCCAATAACCAGGAGAGTGGCATGTGGTTATGTGCCACTCATCAATTGTCTAAAAAGGAGTAATCACCTACCCTCATGTTTGTTTATTTAGTATTGTGTAACTTATTATATACAACCAAATTTAAAAAGCCAATTAATAATTTGGAATTACCAAAGAGTGCTTGTGATTAGACAGATTATTAATATTACTTTATACACTACTGGCCATTAAAATTGCTACACCAAGAAGAAATGCAGATGATAAACGGGTACTCATTGGACAAATATATTATACTAGAACTGACATGTGATTACATTTTCGTGCAATTTGGGTGCATAGATCTTGAGAAATCAGTACCCAGAACAACCACCTCTGGCCGTAATAACAGCCTTGATATGCCAGGGCATTGAGTCAAACAGAGATTGGATGGCGTGTACAGGTACAGCTGCCCATGCAGCTTCAACACGATACCACAGTTCATCAAGAGTAGTGAATGGCGTATTGTGACGAGCCAGTTGCTTGGCCACCATTGACCAGACGTTTTCAATTGGTGAGAGATCTGGAGACTGTGCTGGCCAGGGCAGCAGTCGAACATTTTCTGTATCCAGAAAAGCCTGTACAGGACCTGCAACATGAGGTCATGCATTATCCTGCTGAAATGTAGGGTTTCGCAGGGATCGAATGAAGGGTAGATCCATGGGTCATAACACATCTGAAATGTAACGTCCACTGTTCAAAGTGCCGTCAATGCAAACAAGAGATGACCGAGACGTGTAACTAATGGCACCCCATACCATCACGGCGGGTGATACGCCAGTATGGCGATGACGAATACATGCTTCCAAAGTGCGTTCACCGTGATGTCGCAAAACACGGATGCGACCATCATGATGCTGTAAACAGAACCTGGATTAATCCGAAGAAATGACGTTTTGCCATTCGTGCACCCAGGTTCATCATTGAGTACACCATCGCAGGCGCTCCATTCTGTGATGCAACGTCAAGGGTAACCGCAGCCATAGCCTCTGAGCTGATAGTCCATGTTACTGCGAACGTCATCGAACTGTTCGTGCAGATGGTTGTTGTCTTGCAAACGTCCCCATCTGTTGACTCAGGGATCGAGATGTGGCTGAACGATCTGTTACAGCCATGCGAATAAGATGCCTATCATCTCGACTGCTAGTGATACGAGGCCATTGGGATCCAGCACAGCATTCCGTATTACCCTCCTGAACCCACCGATTCCATTCTGATAACAGTCATTGGATCTCAACCAACGAGAGCAGCACTGTCACAATACCACAAACCACAATCGCTATAGGCTACAATCTGACCTTTATCTAAGTCGGAAACGTGATGGTACACATTTCTCCTCCTTACACGAGGCATCACAACAACGTTTCACCAGGCAACACCAGCCAACTGCTGTTTGTGTATGAGAAATCGGTTGGAAACATTCCTCATGTCAGCACGTTGTAGGTGTCGCCACTGGCGCCAACCTTGTGTGAATGCTCTGAAAAGCTAATCATTTGCATATCACATCTTCTTCCTGTTGGTTAAATTTCGCATCTGTAGCACGTCATCTTTGTGGTGTAGCAATTTTAATGGCCAGTAGTGTAAGTTGATGCTGAAAAAAGTTATTTCTATTTTCTAAAGACAAATATAAATGAGATACTGCCAGAATCCTTCATTTTGTAGTAAAATGAACTTTTAAATTCATTGTGTTGTCGTTTTTCATAATTTTTCTCCAATATGTATATCATCTACATGAGTTTATATTTTTACTACTCAAATCTAGGAAATCAGATCTCAATCATCTTTTGTCTGCTAAATTCTGCAATTGTAAAAGTTATGACATTCCTTTACCTTCAGATCAGCTACAAGTGCCCAAGAACTTATGAAATGTTTCTTGAGTGTGTCCATGACAGAAGAAGCAGACAGTGCACCTTCTCTCAAGGACCGACCTGAGCCTCAGCACGACTGGTCATCTAGGACACCCCAGAGAACAATGCAGTGTAACGGCTTTTGCGTCAGCTGAGAGAGCACCACTGCTTCCTTAATGGGATGATATTTGACCTATTGCATGACCACATTAATCAGGCATTAGAAAGGGGAACACATAAAAATAAAGATTACATAAAACAGGCAATTCAAAGTGTGAATGTTAAATATCAAACTGAAATCATATGATATAAAAGAACAGTGACTACCTTAAGAGACAACCAGCTATTACTGGTCTGACAGACATGAACAGAAAAGTGTTAAGAGCTTCTTTCATTCTAAAAAATTCTCATTCGCAGGAGAAGATGAAAGAAAATATCAAGAAAATATCTACAGTAAAGAAAGGAAGGGAAAGATACTAAATCCTAGAGAGAGAAAAGCTGTTGAGAGGCTCCACTATACTGAATGATCTGCAGGCAATAACTAGCTCAAAGAGAAGAATTAAATCATGGAGTGCCTAGAAGAGCATAAAAGAAAGTGCAGCTGTTATATTTTGATAACTTCCCTAGTTGGCTTCCTTAGCTGTTAATACAGATTTTGTTGCCTGCTGTGTGGACTATTTGTTGTGCACTTAACTAGTGACTGTCTCCTGACAATGACAAAGAAAAAGTTTCTCAGGAACTTTAGATGAAACAAAAACCAATGCAAAACCATAAAATAATGTTATAAGTAAGGAAAACATATTAAGACAGTATCCTTTACCAAAAAGTCTTACTTTTGAGCAGAGGGAGGGGGGGGAGAGAGAGAGAGAGAGAGAGAGAGAGAGAGAGAGAGAGAGAGAGAGAGAGAGAGAGAGAGAGAGAGAGGAGGGGGGGGGGGGGGGGTAGGGCGAGAGTTTCACCAGGGTTTAAGCAAACTGAGTGCAGGACCACACGTTTTACATACATTAAAGCCTGTTTTCTTTGTAATTAAATTATCTGCCATTCTAATCTCTAGTGCCTATTTTATTGCACAGCCCCTGATGGAAAATGTTGACAGTAACCTCTGAATTTCTTATACGATATAGCTACTGGTAATGAAGTTTATCTGAAACATGCTGCACAAATATTCAGTCAGATCTTTGAAGGATTTTGAAGTGGTACAAAAACTGGCCACTTGCATTAAATGTTAAAAAAATTAGAATTATGCACTTAAAAAATAGAAAAATGTAGCATCCTGTGACCACAATACATTGATACTGGTTCCATACATTTTGTAATGATGTGGAACATGTCAGTTTAACATAAGATTTCATTACACACTATTATTATTACAGTTTCTACTTCATAGCTAAAAATTCATCTATTGAGTAGAAGGAGTTGTTATTCAGAAATTCTTTTAATTACTTTTAATGCTATGTGGAAATGAACAAAGCCAGATTTAACCCACAATAGTGAAGATCGTTCTTTTTTCTAGTTCATGGAAATATATACCGTCTATGCAACTAACTGAAGGCAGTTTGTTTATTGCCATACACATTTTGCAGAGTCCATTTGCAGAACCACTTAATTTTCTGAAAGACATTATTTACAATTTCTTGATACCTCCCCAGTTAGAGGGCTCTGCTGATTTTAGCCAACTATCTATACTGTTAATTTCAGCCTTCTGCATTCTTTCACTTAAATATGAATTAAACCATTCTTGCACTGTCCCGTTCATGCCACAATACCTAAGTTTATCTAGATGAATGTCATGATCCACACAGTCAAAAGTCTTTGAGAGTTCACAAAATATTAAAATGGGTGATGTTCGGTTATTCAGAGCATATAACATTTGATCAGCAAAAGCATATACTGCATTTTCTGTTGAAAAGCCTTTCTGAAAACCAAACTGACATTTTTCAATATTGCATTTTTACAAATATGTGAAGCTACTCTTGAATACATTACTTTTCAAGAATTTTGGATAAAGCTGTCAGAAGTGAGACTGGGCAGTAGTTGTTAGCATCAGACCTATCCCCTTTGTTATGCAATGATTTAACAATAGTATATTTTAGTCTTATCTGAAATAATGTCCTGTTTCTGTGAGTTACTACATTATGTGGCTGAGAATCCTACTTATTTGTTGGGAACAAGCTTTTAGTACTCTGCTGGAAATACCATCAATTCCATGTGAGCTTTTACTTTTGATGAATTCATTATTTTCCTAATTTCATTAGGAGAAGAGAATTAAAACAGGAATCAGTCAATTACTACAAATACCCGGGTGTAACAATTTATGGGGACATGAAATAGAAAAATCAGACAGAATGGCAAGGAAATTCCTGGCAGAATGTAAATAAATTAGGGGTAGAGGAGACAACTCACCAGATAGGGGAAGTGTTGACAGGCACACAGGCACACAAAAAGAAATTAAAACCTTGCTAGCTTGTGTGTGTGTGTGTGTGTGTGTGTGGTGCGCACACGAGCTACTACATTGTGCAAGGAGCACACAATGTCTGCAGTTCTATGTGCAGTTTGGTAGGCTGGGGTGAGGGGTTCTGCTGTATTGTGTGAGCAGAAGGAGAAAAAGAGATTGGAAGGGATGGCTGACAGCTTGAATGGAAGCACCAAGTGTACAGGACAGGGATGTGATACACAGGCACCGGAGACAATGATTTTGTGTGACGCACAGTAAAATGGAGGAGTGGATTTGGAGGGGGTGCAGAACAGCATTTCATGTGGGAATGACCACCAACCAGCTGTCCATCAGAATGAAAGGCCACGTCCAAACTGCGGCAAAGAGTGGAGTTGACCACCCAGTTACAGAGCACAACATGTTCAGTTCAACTGCTGCTTCATACCCCATGCCATGTGTATCTGTTCCCCATCAACAGGTTTTCTGAACTTTGTAGATGGGAGTTACCCTTGTAACTCTCCTTTTCCTACAGTAATCCTCATGGTCTCAACCCCAGCTAAGACACAGCACCCTGTACCCTCCAGTCCCTGCTTCCTCTATCCAGCACCCATCACAATCCACTCCTCCACGGCATCATTGTCACAGTGACATATTAACTCACTGGCTCCAGTGCTTGTCTACTGCATCCCTATTTGGTACATGTACTACCTCTCCCTCACCCCTCTTTACTTACTGAACTCCAGAGAGAGAGAGAGAGAGAGAGAGAGAGAGAGAGAGAGAGAGAGAGACAGACAGAGAGAGAGAGAGAAGAGAAGATATTCACATGTATGTGAACTCCTAGCTCAAGAACTCATCCACAAGCTAGTAAAGTTCTCTCCAACACATCTGGTGCTCTAGCAATCCCTCTGGGATAAACCTCCACTAACCCGTTCCCACGGCCTCACCTCACCTTTTCCCTTCTCTATCCTGTCCACATCACTCCTCCTCTGTTCAAAATCATGTAGTGTCTCTCCCCCCCCCCCTCTCTCTCCTCCATCCCCCCTCCCCCCCCCTCCCCCTCGATTCAACCCCTCTACCCTCCCTTTCTCTCTTCATCTTCATCTTCACCTTTCTCTTCTCTTCTTTTTTCCTCATTCCCCTCAGTTCTCCCCTCTCCCTCTTCCTATATCTCCATACTTTTTTTCATCTTGTTATGGTGCCACAAAGCCATCTGTTCAAAGACCTGCCTCTTTCCCACTACCGCCTCTCTAACTCCTTCCCTCCCCCCATCAGCACAGGCAACTGCTTTCAATAATCCAGTGTCAGTGATTAGTCTTCCTGTGGTCATGAGCATGTGCATTTGGGTATCAATGTTTTTGTGTCTGTGAATGGGTCTACTAATGTTAGAAAAAGAGCTAGTTCTTGAAACCTAGTGTGAATGCTATTTTCCGTTACATGTTTCAGTGCTCCACACATCAGTCCACAATGGGTGAACGGTTGCCTTCCCCTGATTTTACATATTGTTCTGTCCAGGAATTCTCATTATTCTTTTACATCTTTGTAAAACTGTTCTTATAGTCTGTCCAACATATAATGTGCCACTTTTTTCCTTTTTTCTTTTTTGATTCATCCTAAATTTCTGAGACATTATTTTACTGTTTGATGGTGTATGCAAACAATGACTAGGACGGCAAGCAGCACGTCCACATCACAGTTTGGTTGGAGTTGAAACAATGAGCAACAAAACGTGCAGTTGCAACTGAGGAAGACACCTGTAATGTCAAAAAATTGTAACAATGTTGCTGTAGAATGGATTTCAGAAAGATAATTTGTGCATCTTGTGGATACTGTAACAAAAATGTTTCTTCCATTATACTTTAGTTAGCTTATCAAATTTGTACAAAATTTGTATATGTTTGCTAGCCCTATGTTCAACGCATATTGAACATGCCGTCTTACATTACACACCTCTTTAAATGGGAACATGGCTTTTTCAAGCATATCTTCAGCATCTTCGTCTGATATTTGTTGATCCCATTTAACTTTAGATGGTGTCAGTTGCTGCTCTGTAACATAAGAATATGGCAATTAATTGCAAATCACACTGAACTTCAGAGAATAACCATAATTAAGAAATACAGAATCTTTTTAAAACTAATAAAAACATTGAGCTGTATTGTCTTCTCAGTTATTGGAATGACATTCCTGTTTACATGCCAAAACTATGAAAATAAAGTTCACTAAAAACCTTCTGGGTATGCTGCCGCATCATCACATACAATACTAAAATAACTGATGTTTCAAATTTGCAACAGCAGCCTTTCTTAGAGCATAGACGGTTTATGCTGCAATTCTGCCAGTCTCATAAGACCACCAATTTACATTTTCTAAGTTTCTACTGGCCTTAAAATATCATTGGTTTTAGTGAAAAGGAGTTAGAGGAAGGTATGGGAACCTGTTCTTGTTGATAATTAGTAGCTTATTGTGAACTGGCAACAAGCTTGTGCAGGCTGTGCTTTCCTACTGGTAGTCACAGAAATTTGATGATTTGATGACAGTTCTGTGTGGTCAGTTTATGTAAAGCAGTCATCATAATCTCCAGTGAGGCCTCTGTGCAATGACCACATGTGGCCCAAGGTACTGGCAGGATGCAGATAGGGGAAATTAAACAGAGCAGCGGCTGGTAACACACTTAACGTCAAGGGCATTGGCAAAAGTGTGGCCAACATGCGTCATGAGGAGGCATTGGACCAATTTTCCAGAGCTGCCACAAAATCCAGGATTTGGTAGGATCTGCTAATGATGCTGTAAAATCTTTTCCACACTGCAGGTGCATACAAGGTATACTGTGTATGCAGTGTGAGCTAGGTGGGGGAAACTACTACATCTTTCAGCACCCACATGGAAGTGCACTAATGGTAAATTTGATTAGGGCAGTGCAATAGACTGGTTCTGGCAGAACACCATCTCTCTAGTAAGTTCGAGGAAGCCCAAGTGCTTGTGAGACAGCTGTGGATGCTCACACACAACTTAAGAGGTACAATTCATGTCTTGAAGTAGCCTAACAATCTCAACACCTGATTGCCAGCAATTCCAGTATGATGAACCACAAATAGTCACTGTTCAATGTCCTCACCGGACACTACCACAATTATCTCAAACTGTTGAGACAGAGCTGGCATAATATTCCTATGACTACACAGTCTCCAAAACCATGCTGCCTTTTTGGAGTAGGATCAGCAAGTTTCTTAATCCCTGTTTAGTTTCCTATACATCCCCTCCCTCTGTTCTGACTAACCAGTGGAATTTTGGAGCCAATAAAAATGAACATAATTGTTATTGGTACTTTTATGACAATGATAGAAAAAACAATACACTGAACTACCCACTGCCAGCAAAAATGCCCTGATGAGGATAACAACAAGACAACCAAAACATCAGTTATTTTAGTACTTTGTATTATGACACTGCAGCATAAACAGAAGGATTTTAATGAAATTGATACCAGGTACAGAAGCCTGCATATTTATAAAAAAGGAAATAACTGAAGGGTTGATTAAAGTGGGAAGTAATGGAAAGAAATGGTGGGCTGAGAAAAGCTCTTCTTGCTCCAGTGAAGCAGCCCCCCCCCCCCCCCCCCCCCAAGAAGTATGCTGTATGTTATGTGGCTATGAAAAAATACATAATCAGAACTAAGTATCACATTATTACTAATGTGTGCTCCAAATTTATATAACCAAGTACATGATTCTTGGTAATTTAATGCATATAGAGTGAGTGAGTGAGTGAGAGTGTGTGTGTGTGTGTGTGTGTGTGTGTGTGTGTGTGTGTGTGTGTGTGTGTGTGTGTGTGTCAGTGTTAGTACTGCATAAACTAAACATTGCATTTATTTTCAGTGTTACTCTGATTTGCACTCAATCCATTGTCTTTAAACCACGTACCGCAAATTCTTAGACTTGCTTTGCTTTGTTCCTTTAGGTCCTGTGTCATTTCCAGTTGTGATGAAAGTGTTATCAACAGCATCCAGAACAGATTTAAATGGCATGATACTAGGCAGATCATTAATATAAATTATGAACAATAAGGGTCCCAGCACAGAACTTACACACACTTATTGAAATATTTAGGATTCCGGAGTTTGTATCATTAAAGTGTATCTACTCTCTGAACCTCAAATGCTACTTTCTAAGTACTGTAAATTGTAAAATGATTCACAAATTTGCTGCACTGCCATTGCCAAACAGTACTATAATTATTACTTGTTTGTTGTCAATGCAGCAGATATAGACAAGAATTTCCCAGGTACAGGCTAACAGGATTACTATTCTCAAGTCATCACATACAAATTATTTAAAGGGGTTATTCATCTGCAGTGAATTAACGCCAATCACAATATAAGATATAAAGATTAATCCTATAAAGGCTTATATTTGTACCCAGAATAAGAACATTGGTACACTCATTTAAGTAAACCATCCTAAAACAGTATCAGTAGTGTGGAACAGCACATGCAAGGTCAGGAATGAACATCTCATCATTACATTAGATTGTTGTAAGTTTAGTCCAACCCCTCGTCCAAGTTGTGGGAGATGGGCAACAGCATAAAGTAGGGGATTGCCTGTAGGAGTGAGGTACAGTGGGGACTCTGTCTCCCATGACCACTACGGTAGCTGTGAAGGACCTACAGGAATCCTGAAAAGTGATGGCTAACAGGGCTCTAGTGAAACTATGATAGGCTCAGCAAGCCAGTAGTGGTTATGATTTCTGCTTTAAAAAATAGAATGAGCCTCGGAAAGGGTGGATTTAATCACCGACGAACTGGCTATAAACAAAGACTAAGATTTGGAACATTAAATATAAAAACATTGACTGGAAATGTGGAGGAGATGGTAGACATGATGGAAAGAAGGAAGGTAGGCCTATTGGGGTTAGCTGAAACGAGATAGAAAGGAGAAGGAAGGAGAGAACTGAGGAAAGGCTACTGACTGCACTGGAGTGGAAATGAGAAGGGAAGGAGAAATGGAGTCTGAGTAATAGTAAGAGATGGATTAAAAGAGGAAGTGAAGAGAATAAGTGACAGGATGATGATGACCAAAATTTCACTCAAGGGGACAACCATAGAGGTAATACAAGAGTATGCACCGCAAGTGGGTTGCACTTCTGAGAAGAAGCAAGAGTTTGAAGAGGAAATGCAGAAGCAGATGGGAAGGAAGAATATGATAGCAATGGGGGATTTAAACACACACATGGAAGAGGAAGACAAGGCTGCGAAAGTGTGCTTGGACCAGAGGGTTGCGGCTGCTGAAATAAGGAAGGTGAAAGACTACTGGAGATCTGTCAAATGAATGGCTTGCTGGTTGGGAACTCTTGGTTCAGGAAAAGAGAGAGCCACAAGATTACTTGGTACAGTCAAGACTTAAAAAGAAAGTCGATAGTTGACTACTTCCTGTACACCATCAGAGGCCTTGGATAGCGACCACAGTTTGCTGGTAATGAACCTGAGAGGGATTAAGGATAATAAAGGGACAGAAAACCAGGAAAAATGTATAAGGGTAAGGAAGTTGAAGGAGGAAGAAAGCAGGCTACAGAACCTGCAAGTAGCAAAGGAAAGCATCCCAAAGTATGAGCAAAAATGGTTGAAGAGGAATGAGTAGCTTCACTGTAACATTAGTAAGTGCAGCGGAAGAAATATGCGGGAGGACAAGCAACAAAGAGAGATGGAAAGAAACACCCTGGTGGGATGATAGAACAATGGATATAGTACAGAAGAAGAATAGAGCCTTTAGGGTATGGTTCCAGAAGAGAACAGTACAGACAAGAGAAGAGTATGAGGCAAGAAAGAAAGAAGAAAAAAGAGTGGTGGTGGAGGAAAGCAGAAAGTGGATGGAACAGGGCACCAGAATGATGAGGAGGCTAGTGAAGGTTCAAAAAAGTTGTTATACTGGAATATTAAAAGTAAGAGGAAGAACGGTATGACAGATTACGCTCGAATGGTGAACAGAAGTGGACAAGATCAAGAGAATAAGGAGGAACTCAAGAATATGTGGACGGAGTATTTTGAAGAACTCCTGAACCCGAATGGGGACCTGGATGAGGAGGAACAAGCTGAAGAGGAAAAGCAAATAGAAAAAGACCTTACATGGGGGGGAAGTGGAAGAGGCATTGGGCAAGATGAAGGGAGGGAAGTCACCAGGTCTGGATGAGTTAAGTGTAGAGATGGTGAGAGCAGAAGGAGAGGTGCGGATTCAATGGCTATATCGAGTAATGAAAATTGTGCGGAGACAGAAGATGATCCCAGAAGACTGGAAAAAGGGAATAATTGTCGCAATCTTTAAGAAGGGAAATAGAAAAGAGTGCAAGAACCACCAGGGGATAACACTGATGAGTCATTGTGCAAAGATTTTTGAGAGAATTTTGGAAGCACAAATTCGAGCAAAATTAGAAGGAAAAATGAGAGAAGAGCAACATGGCTTCAGAACAGGAAGGCCCACACTGGATCTAATTCTGGCTGTAAGACAACTGCGGGAACAGCACTATGAATATGGAATAGATCTACCAATGACCTTCCTGGACATTGAAAAAGCGTATGATAGTGTACGTACAAGCAAAGTGTGGAAAGCCCTGGAGAACAGAGGAGTAGCAAAACAGATTATTTGGATGATAAGGAAATGTATCATGGAAGCTGTGTTTAAGTGGGAGAAGAGAGATCGGCTTGGATTGAACAGAAGAATGGCTTGAGGCAGGGAAGTGCACTTTCACCATTACTCTTCACTGTAGCGATGGATGATATAATGAGTACAGCAGCACAAGTAATTGGTGAAGAAAGATGAAAGCTATGGTGTTTTTAAATGATCTGATGATTCGGGGAATGAGGAGGAGGAAGTGCAAGAGCAGTTGGACATATGGGAATGAACATTACGAGAATATGGGATGAAATTTAGTAAAAGTAAGAGTGAGATTATTATCACAACAAGAAAGAAGGAGAGAGGAACAACTGGAATAACAATTGGTGGGGAATGATTGAGGAGAGTGGAGAGTTTCAAGTACCTAGGAAGCCTGATACAGGAAGATGGAAGAAATGACAGAGAAATAAATGAGCGGGGGAGAAAAGCAGAAGCATTACGGAAGAGTGTCAGAAGCCTGATATGGAGCAAGGATGTACACCAAATCAGTAAAAAGGTTAGATACTGGTCATACTATGTCCTGATCCTGACATATGCATCAGAAACCAGGGTTATGAAAGGAAGAGAGAAAAGCAAAGTACAAGCCAGTGAGATGAAATTCTTGAGAAATAGTATTGGAGTGACAAAGATAGACAGGGTAAGAAATAAGAGGATCATAGAGTTAATGAAGGTGGAACCATTACAGGAGGAAACAGAGAAACCAAGGCTGAGATGGTATGGACACGTTAAGAGAATGGAGGAGAAGAGGTACCCAGGAGGATACATGAGATGAAACTGGAAGGAAAGAGACCAAGAGGAAGATTGAGAGACAGATGGCTGAAAGGAGTAGAGGAATGCATCCAGAAGAAAGGAGAAGACTGGACCAAGATGAAGACGGAGAGATGGTGATAAGACAGAAGACAATGGACAGGCCTATGTTCCATACAGACCCGGCCAGAGGCTGGAAACTGTCCAATAAGATGATGATGATGTTGATGTTGATGATGATGATGGTGATCTACATCTACATTTATACTCCGCAAGCCACCCAATGGTGTGTGGCGGAGGGCACTTTACGTGCCACTGTCATTACCTTCCCTTCGTGGGAAGAACGACTGCCGGAAAGCCTCTGTGCACACTCGAATCTCTCTAATTTTACATTCGTGATCTCCTCGGGAGGTATAAGTAGGGGGAAGCAATATATTCGATACCTCATACAGAAACGCACCCTATTGAAACCTGGACAGCAAGCTACACCACGATGCAGAGTGCCTCTCTTGCAGAGTCTGCCACTTGAGTTTATTAAACATCTACGTAATGCTGTCACGCTTACCAAATAACCCTGTGACGAAACACGCCGCTCTTCTTTGGATCTTCTCTATCTCCTCAGTCATCCCGACCTGGTACGGATCCTGCACTGAGGAGCAATACTCAAGTATAGGTCGAACGAGTGTTTTGTAAGCCACCTCATTTGTTGATGGACTACATTTTCTAAGGACTCTCCCAATGAATCTCAACCTGGCACCCGCCTTACCAACAATTAATTTCATATGATCATTCCACTTCAAATCATTCCGCATGCATACTCCCAGATATTTTACAGAAGTAACTCATACAATAAAGGATCCTTCTTTATATGTATTCACAATACATTACATTTGTCCATGTTAAGGGCCAGTTGCCACTCCCTGCACCAAGTGCCTATCCGCTGCAGATCTTCCTGCATTTCGCTGCAATTTTCTAATGCTGCAACTTCTCTGTATACTACAGCATCATCCGCGAAAAGCCGCATGGAACTTCCGACACTATCTACTAGGTCATTTATATATGTTGTGAAAAGCAATGGTCCCATAACACTCCCCTGTGGCATGCCAGAGGTTACTTTAACGTCTGTTGATGTCTCTCCATTGAGAACAACATGCTTTGTTCTGTTTGCTAAAAACTCTTCAATCCAGCCACACAGCTGGTCTGATATTCCGTAGGCTCTTACTTTGTTTATCAGGTGACAGTGCAGAACTGTATCGAACGCCTTCCGGAAGTCAAGGAAAATGGCATCTACCTGGGAGCCTGTATATAATATTTTCTGGGTCTCATGAACAAATAAAGCAAGTTGGGTCTCACACGATCGCTGTTTCCGGAATCCTTGTTGATTCCCTCAGAGTAGATTCTGGGTTTCCAAAAATGACATGTTACGCGAGCAAAAAACATGTTCTAAAATTCTACAACAGATTGATGTCAGAGATATAGGTCTATAGTTTTGCGCATCTGCTCGACGACCCTTCTTGAAGATGGGACTACCTGTGCTCTTTTCCAATCATTTGGACCCTTCCATTCCTCTAGAGGCTTGCGGTACATGGCTGTTAGAAAGGGGGGGGGGGGGGGGAGGGGGGAAGGAGGGCAGGCAAGTTCTTTTGCGTACTCTATGTAGAAACGAACTGGTATCCTGTCAGGTCTAATGGACTTTCCTCTGTTGAGTGATTTCAGTTGCTTTTCTATTCCTTGGACACTTATTTTGATGTCAGCCATTTTTTCATTTGTGCGAGGATTTAGAGAAGGAACTGCAGTGCTGTCTTCCTCTGTGAAACAGCTTTGGAAAAAGCTGTTTAGTATTTCTGCTTTATGCATGTCATCCTCTGTTTCCTCTGTGTCATCCTGATGATGATGATGTGATCAAAATGTAACAGGAATTTTTGTTTTACGTAAAGTATCTACTTCTTTATCAACAACAACTTTGTCCCCTTCAAGGTAACCACCCTTGTGCCAGTGCTCTTTCCAATCTTAGAAGCACTTCAGGAACTCAGTTTTCGTTACGGTGTTTGTCTACTTCAGCGATTCTGTTTTTATCTCATCAATGGTGCAAAATGACGTCCTTTCGTGGTTCTCTTCAGCCTCAGGAATACAAAGAAGTTGCAGGGGGACATGTCCGGTGCATTTTTTTTCCAAAAAATCATGAAGAAGCATTGAGGTGTGAGCGGGAGCATGATCCAACTTCTACAAGTGGTTTTGCCTCAGTTCTGGCCATTTTCTTCACACTAATTCACATAAACGGTGCATATCTTCCAGGTAGTACTCCTTGCTGACCATACAACTGTAAGGCAGGAACTCATGATGCACTATCCAATTCTAATTAAAGAAAACAGTGTGATTGAACTTGTCAATTTTTTTTTCAGTATTGGCTCTTCAGGTAGTATCCATTGGGATGATTGGGCCTTGGTTTCAACTTCATACTCATATACTCACGTTTTACCACCTGTTATAACATCCTTTAGAAGTTCTGGTTCACTGTCAACTTGATTCAGCTATTTCTGAGTGCTGTCTGCATGACGTCTTTTTTGGTCAACATTCAACCATTTCAAAACAAACTTTGCCGCTACCTGTTTCATGCCCAAAAGATTGAAAAAATTGCTTGGCACGAGTCAGAAGATATACGAACATCACCAACAACCTGTCTGATAGTGACCCAGAATTTTCCAAAACCGTTTTTTTACTTCTTTCACATTGTCATCAGTAATTGATGTGCTGGAGTATCCAGAGTGGTCATCATTTTCAATGACTTCTCGACCCTGTTTGAAATGTTTATACTACTTGCAAACTTTTATCTTACTCATAGCAGATTTGCCAAAAGCCACAGTCAACATTTTGAAAGTGGTGCTATTCTTTATTCCATTTTTCAAGCAAAATTTAATGCAAATTCTTTGATCCCTTTATTTTATAAGTAAAAATTAACCAAGCACTCAAAAACACATACAGCTATTTCAACTGTTGACAACAAACTGAATATTCAAACATCTGCAACTTCACAAACATAATCAGGAACATGTGTACCAGCAAGATATATACAAAAAAAGTAAGTTTTGAAAACTGAATGTATAAATTCCACAAAATTAAAAGAATCCCCATTACTTTTTGATTACACCTCATACTGGTACTTATCTTTTGTAAAGTAAAAATCATGTTGAATGCACTACAGGTTTAGAAGTTATTAAATTTTCTGGATTTTCATGGTCTGATAATTAAAAACAGCAATTCCAAAGAACTGACAAATTGAGCCAAACTGCTTTTATCTGTGCCAAAACAGACAGACAAATTAATTGGATAGATAAAAAATCTACTCACCAAGTGGTGGCAGAACACACTCATAAAAGAACTTTATGATTATGCTAGCTTTCACAGCCAGTGGCTCCTTCTTCATGCAGAAGGGTTGAAGGGGAAGGAAGAGGGATGAAGGAAGAGAACTGGAAAGATCTAGGGAAATGGATAGATTTTGGAAAAGTCACCCAGAATCGCATGTCAGAAGAAACTTACCAGACGGGATGGGAAGGAAAGACTAATTGTTGGGGACTGCATCGGACGAGATTTGGAAACCTGAGAGCTTAAGGGTGGAAGACAGGGTAATTGTAAGACAGAGATTACTGCTTAATTTCTTCTGTCTCAGCATTTATTCACAGTAACTACTCTCTTCTTCACTCTGTTTAGTTTTCTACATATTTCATTGTCTTGCCATCATTTTTCACCCCCCCCCCCCCCTTTCCACTTCTCTTACTAACGATGCACTTAGCTTTTCATTCTTATTAACTCATGCACAATGTTTAAGCAGTAATTTCTGTCTTGAATATTACCCTGTCTTCCACCTTTAAGCTCTCAGGTTTTCAAATCTTGTCCAATGCTGTCCCCAACAGTCTGTCTTTCCTTCTCATCCCGTCTGGTAAGTTTCTCCTGACATGCGGTTCTGGGTGACTTTTCCGAAATCTACCCCTTTTCCTAGACCTCTCCAGTCCTTTTCCTTCACCCCACCTCCTTCCCCTTCAAACCTTCTGCAAATGACTACCTAGCATAGTCTTTATAGCTTGATGATGTAATTTATTTTGTGATATGATGACAGTGTCTAATTCATGGTTTTATCATGCAACAATAATGATTTTGTATATCATCTAACATAAAACTCTGTATACTTTTATGATACTGATGATTGTCATTCAAACAGAACTGGTTATGCAAATAAAGAATTTTACCAGCAGCTCAAGGTGGTAAAATGATATTTTTCAAATATACAGGGTGTTACAAAAAGGTACGACCAAACTTTCATGAAACATTCCTCACACACAAAGAAAGAAAATATGTTATGTGGACATGTGTCCGGAAACGCTTACTTTCCATGTTAGAGCTCATTTTATTACTTCTCTTCTACTCACCTTAATCATGGAATGGAAACACACAGCAACAGAACGGACCGGTGTGACTTCAAACACTTTGTTACAGGAAATGTTCAAAATGTCCTCCGTTAGCGAGGATACATGCATCCACCATCCGTCGCATGGAATCCCTGATGCGCTGATGCAGCCCTGGAGAATGACATATTGTATCACAGCCATCCACAATACGAGCACAAAGAGTCTCTACATTTGGTACCGGGGTTGCGTAGACAAGAGCTTTCAAATGCCCCCTGTGGTGTCACCGCCAGACACCACACTTGCTAGGTGGTAGCCTTTAAATCGGCCGCGGTCCGTTAGTATACGTCGGACCCACGTGTCGCCACTATCAGTGATTGCAGACCGAGCGCCGCCACACGGCAGCTCTAGAGAGACTTCCTAGCACCCACCCCAGTTGTACAACCAACTTTGCTAGCGATGGTTCACTGACAAAATACGCTCTCATTTGCCGAGACGATAGTTAGCATAGCCTTCAGCTACGTCATTTGCTACGACCTAGCAAGGCGCCATTATCAGTTGCTATTGATCTTGTGATGCATGTACTGTCAGACCGACGTTCACCTTTTATGGATTAAAGTTAAGTATTCCACCAGCTACGTCCGTTTTTTCTAAATTCTAATTTCCTTGACCTGTTCCAGACCTCACGCCAGCCTGCGTGAGCTAAAACGCGTGCCTTTCGGCTTCCTCTTGTATCCTGGTGTTGGCTCTCCTGCCAACCCACAACAGAATGTTTCCTGAAAGTTTGGCCGTACCTTTTTGTAACACCCTGTAGATGAGCTGTGGGATTCCACCTCCTGAAAATATATTGAGATTCAGTTGTGTTTGTATCAAATATGTGGGTCTCCAGCTGTTTATATTTCAATGATTGATAAGTACCTTCTCATCCACCCCACCATACCTCTACATGAACATAATTAATATTGATAATTCAGTTATAAGTATTAACTGAGTACATAAAAATTGCCTACCAGAATATGAACTGAGACCACCCTATTATATTTTTTCTAGAAGCATATATACTGGTGCTGCTCTCTGTAATATTTCTTGTCTGTGCAAATTTCTCTCTACATTGTGCACTACAAGACAGTATTGCATAATATGACACAGCATGAGCAACAGAACCAACACTTGCTGTAGTGAGCATTGTGAAGGAAGGTGCCTCTACATGGAGAGAGTGTAGTACCATACTGTGAAGAGAATGAGCTCTGCTTATACATATGTCAGTAGAGAGGAAGCAGACACCTTTTATATCACCAAACTGTTATAACGTCAAGTTTAACACATATATTTCAGAACGACACAACACATATAAGTCACACAGTAAGTTGACAAGCAAGACATGTGTACATGTTAGCATTCGAATGAGCACTGAGTCCCAGTCTAGCGGCTGCTGCTTGGCTGGCCGCTTAGGTGGTGCAGCTGCTGCATGGCTGGCAGACAGCGCCGCACGTAGAGGATGCGCGTAATTGCGCGGCGATGCTTTGAATGATCAGCGAGTCACAACACTTTTCCCCCCTTTGAAATTGTTGCACTGGTCTTGATGTAGGTGTCCTGGAGATGGCTGACGTCCATAGGCGTTGTTTGACTCACCGTAAAGTCTCGAGGAGGAGGCTTCCCGTACAGACGGAAGTGTCCCCGATGATAACGGGTCGAGATGACAGGAGACGTTGGGGTCGAATCTGCTGGGGCCCCCTTGCACCAATCTGCCCGTTGCGGCAAGTCCAGTTGATATGACAGGAGACATGGGCAATGTGTCAGTGTCCGTTGGAGGAGGAGGCGAGTAGATTTCCTCTGACAGAGGATGGTCATCCCGTTCCTGCATGGGCACGTCTCCTGGTGGCGTCCGTTCTTGTGCTGGCATCGCGATGACGGTGAGTTGGCTGCGTTGTGAGTATTGAGAGATGCCAAGATCCCAAGCGTCAGGTAGAGCCAAAGGTGGTGTAGCAGCATTCGGAACAGGCGTTGCTGGTACACGAGGCCGAAGCTGGTCTGAATGACGCACTGCAACACCCATGTCCATCTGGATTTCATACAGGCGTCTGCCACGGTGTCTTAAGATGCGGCCCGGGCTCCATTTTGTCCACCTGCCATATCCCCATACCCAGACGAGGTCGTCAGCGGTGAACCGGCCAAGTGAAGGCACCCGCGGCCATGAGGTGGAAGGCCGCAAAAGATGAAGTAGCGTGCGGGGCTGTCGGCCATGTAAGAGCTCAGCCGGGCTGTGGTCGCCCACGGGGGTGAAACGGTAAGACGCCAGAAATTGGAGAAGCGCATCATCAGCAGCAGAAGAAGTCAGAAGTTTCCGCATCCGAGCCTTAAATGTGCGGACCAGTTGTTCAGCCTCACCGTTTGATTGTGGATGGAACGGCGGGTCCGTGACATGCATAACGCCATGACGAGCACAAAAATCCGCAAATTCGGAAGAGGCAAATTGCGGACCATTATCAGTAACAAGAGTAAAGGGGAGGCCTTCCAAAGAAAAAATGCGGGCGAGAGCACTGGTGGTTGCCGCGGTGGTAGGCGATGTGCAACGGACAATGAAAGGAAAGTTAGAGTCAGCGTCAATTACAAGGAGCCAATAAGTACCTAAAAAGGGTCCCGCAAAGTCAGCATGAATGCGCTCCCAGGGCTTCTCAGGCGAAGGCCACGGTGACAAAGATGACTTCGGGGCAGCGGCCTGTGACACACAAGGGCCGCAGGCAGCGACCATGTGTGCTATTTCAGAGTCGATGCCAAGCCAGTACACATGACGGCGCGCCAGAGATTTTGTGCGAGACACACCCCAGTACCCTTGGTGAAGGAGGTGCAAGACCGAAGCACGCAAAGACGCAGGTACCACAACACGCGGCGAAGCATTGTCAGTGGAGAGGAGGATAACACCATCCCTAGCCGTGAGGCGGCAGCGCAAAGCGTAGTAGTTCCGCAACGGATCAGAAGTCTTAGCGGACGGGCGATCTGGCCAACCCTTCTGAATACAGCGTAAAACCCAGGAGGGGGTAGGGTCAGAACCCGTAGCAGCCACCAGCCTGTCCCCAGTGATGGGGAACTCGTCCACAACCCACTGCTCGGCAACATCTAGGTGGAAACACAAAAGTTCGTCCCTGTCGAATGCCTGATCAGTACCCATGGGAACGCGAGACACAGCATCAGCATTTGCATGTTGAGCTGTTGGCCAGAAATGAATCTCATAATTGAAACGAGACAAGTAAAGAGCCCAACGCTGGAGGCAGTGTGCAGCCTTGTCGGGAAGTGACGTTGATTGATGAAACAAGGAAACAAGTGGTTTGTGATCCGTAACAAGATGAAATTTTGAGCCATAGAGAAAAACACCAAACTTATGAAGAGCATAAATAATGGCCAAAGCTTCTTTTTCAATTTGAGAATACTTTTGTTGGGCATCCATGAGCGTTTTGGAGGCATAAGCAATGGGTTGTTCCGAACCGTCAGAAAAACGGTGCGCAAGGACTGCACCGACCCCGTATTGAGAGGCGTCTGTGGCAAGAACAAGATGTTGGCCAGGTCAATAAGTAGCCAGGCACGGGGCCTGTTTCAGCATAGTCTTCAATTTCTGTAAATCCGCTTCGCATAACGCGGACCAGTGAAAAGGCACATTTTTATGCAACAGGCGATGCAACAGCTGAGCCATCGAATCCGCAGACGGTAAAAACTTGTGATAGTATGCTATTTTCCCCAAGAAGGCCTGCAGTTCCTTAACAGATGTAAGGCGAGGAAGGGCATCGATCGCAGCAACAGTTTGCTGAAGCGGACGAATACCATCCCGAGAGAGTTGAAACCCCAAGTACGTGATAGATGCCTGAAAAAATTGTGATTTCTGAAGATTACACTTAAGACCGGCAGTCTGTAAGACATGAAAAAGTGTGTGGAGATTTCGAAGATGTTCTGCAGTGGTGGAGCCAGTGACAACAATGTCGTCCATGTAATTGATACACCCAGGGACAGGGAGCAATAATTGTTCCAAGAATTGCTGAAAGAGAGCAGGGGCGTTAGCAACCCCGAATGGCAAGCGTTGGTATAGATAGAGGCTGAAAGGCGTGTTAAGAACCAGAAACTGCCAGGAAGCAGCGTCGAGAGGAAGTTGATGATAAGCTTTTGACAGGTCACTTTTAGAAAAATACTGGCCTCCAGCAAGTTTAGTGAACAGTTCTTCAGGACGGGGCATAGGGTAAGTGTTGATGAAGCATTGAGCATTTACAGTGGCTTTGAAATCGCCACAGAGACGAATACCACCATTTGGCTTAGCAACAACAACGACAGGAGAGGACCACTCACTGGAAGTGACAGGAAGCAAGACCCCTGAAGTAGTGAGACGATCCAACTCCCGTTTTACCCGATCACGAAGGGCCACAGGAATGGGCCGAGCCCGAAAAAACTTAGGCCGGGCAGTGGGTTTGTGTGTGATATGAGCTTCAAAGTCGTTTGCACGGCCTAACCCAGGAGAAAAATGGGACAAAAAGGTCGTTGACAAGGATTCCAGTTGAGGATAAGGAATAGCATCAGAGACAATATTGACAGAGTCATCTATGGAGAACCCAAAAACACGAAAGGCATCGAAACCAAAAAGATTTTCTGCGTTGCTCTGGTCGACCACAAATATGGGAACAGTGCGAACGACGGATTTGTAAGATACCTCAGCATTAAACTGTCCCAAGAGAGAAATCTTCTGTTTATTGTACGTCCGTAATTGCCGAGTGACAGGTGACAGGAGTGGAGAACCCAACTGAAGATACGTCGGAGAATTAATTATAGTGGCAGCAGAACTGGTATCCACTTGCATGCAAACATCTTGACCAAGGATTTGGACAGTGAGGAACAACTTCCCTGAAAGGGAAGAAGTGCAATTGACAGACAACACAGAATCAGAATCAGTGTAATGTTCATGAACATCATGTATGGGGTCGGATTTGCAAACGGAAGATACATGACCTTTCTTTTTGCAATTGTGACACACAGACCAACGTTGGGGACAATCCTCGCGTGAATGTTTCGTAAAACACCGCGGGCATGAAGGAAGTTGCCGGGGGTTTTGCTGCAGTTTCTTAGCGGGTTGTTTACGGCTAGGCCGAGGCTGCACCTGGGAGCGCACTGCGGCCACGTCGGCTGGCAGGGACGCACCGCACGCGTCGTCAACAGCGCACAGAGGTTGTATTTCCCCAACATCACCCCATGCCTCTATTTGCGCCCCAGTGGCGCGAGAAATTTCAAAAGACTGCGCAATGGAGAGAACTTCATCTAGAGTCGAATTTGCCGACTGAAGGGCACGTTGCCGAACTTCTTTGTCGGGCGCCGACCGGATAATAGCATCCCGTACCATGGAATCGGCAAAGGATTCTTTGTGAATGTCAGTAACAAATTGACACTTTCGACTGAGGCCGTGAAGTTCAGCAGCCCAAGCGCGATAGGATTGATGTGGCTGTTTTTGACAATGATAAAAGGCAACACAAGAGGTTACCACATGCGTTTGCTTTCGAAAATAGACAGAAGTGAGCACATTTCAGCAAAGGACAAAGACGCAGGGTCCTTCAAAGGAGCCAATTGCGACAACAACCGATACATTTGAGCTGAAATCCAGGAAAGGAACAGAGACTTACATGGTTGTTCGTCCGTGACATGAAATGCCAAGAAGTGCTGTCGAAGACGTTTTTCATTATCAGACCAGTCTTTCGCCGTCTCGTCGTAAGGAGGAAAAGGAGGTATAGCCAACGACGAGAAATGCCCCGCATTTGACGCTGCAACGAAATCGCGAATCGTCGCTGTTAGAAGCGTTTGCTGTTCAAGGAGATTTTGCAATAGTTGCTCGACAGTAGCCATGGAACCCTATGGGTCAACGGTGAAAAGGAAAAGTTCAATTGTTATAACGTCAAGTTTAACACATATATTTCTGAATGACACAACACATATAAGTCGCAGAGTAAGTTGACAAGCAAGACATGTGTACACGTTAGCATTCGAATGAGCACTGAGTCCCAGTCTAGCGGCCACTGCTCGGGTGGCCGCTTAGGTGGCGCAGCTGCTGCATGGCTGGCAGACAGCGCCGCACATAGAGGACGTGCGTAATTGCGCGGCGGCGCTTTGAATGATCGGCGAGTCACAACACAAACGTTATTAAGTGTTGTTACTAATAACAACAAATCAAATTTCAGCACCCCTAAGTATGGCTGGACTGCAGCCTGGAGGGGAGCAGTTTTATTGTATTGTATTGTATTTTTTATTGGTCCTGTTGTCTACATAGCAGCTTATGCATAAGACATTGGACAAGTCAAGTTATAAATATACAGGCTGAAAGTCGTTTCAAGGCATACATATTTAAGGTTACAATAATACACTTTACACGTAAGTATTTATATAACACATTTCATAAATTTAAATATTCTTCAGTGGAGTAAAAGCAGTGATGCTGTAAATATGATTTTAGAGATTTTCCAAATGTATTGACCTCAGTGATAGCTTTTATGTTTTCAGGAAGTTTGTTATAAAGCTTAACTCCCATGTGAAAAGTACCTTTTTGGCACAGTGCTGTTATCGCCATATGGTGCTGTTCACAGCTGGGCATGGGGAAACTCAGTCCAATAACTGCTGGCAGTTATAAGTGGACGCACAGAAAAGTTCAAAACTGTTCTGCCTTCTGATGTGAGATGCACTGTAGTTCACTAATTAATAAAGCATTATTTTTGCATGATAAATATATAACTATGTCTACATACTTATCCTGATTCCAAAATTAGCTCAAGGATGATTCTTTTTAGATCTGTAGTCTTCAAGCCAATGTATGGTGTATGGTAGAGTGTATGTAGTGTACCAGAATAATGTTTCCACCCTCCCTGTTCCAATTGTAGATGGTATGCAGGTAGAAAGACTGTTGGTACACCATTGCATAAGCCTGAATTTATTAAATTTTTCCATTGTGGTCATTACACAGTATGGATGTTAGTGGACGATAGATGAAGCAATATGTTACTTGACTTTCAAATAACGGACTGAGTACCAGAAACAACTAACTGTGTAGTTGCAAGTGCTGAGTCACTGATAAGATCGCAAAGAAAACTGTCCAAAAACTTAGCAGTGCTTTAGTGTTCTTCAGACCTGGCTGACTACATTATACTGGCCATGTGGAGATCGATTTGGTGCAGACAGTGAGAGCTGCATGTGGTACACATTGACATGATGTAATCAACTGGGAAGGGGACATAGTACAGAAGAGTAGGGAAACTGTGGGAAAGAGGGTTTGAGTGTAGAACTAATGAAGTGAGGGTCTGGGGCAAGGGGCCAAGGGTGGAGGTCAGTTAGGAACAGTGGCTAACACAGACTGGCAGAGACTGTGGATTAAATAATGTGTTGTAAGGACAGTCCCCATCTACATAGTTCAGAAAGTTGGTATTGAGGCCACTGATGTTGAGCACTTTTGCTCAGGAGCCTATCCTACCATTGGGTGGTCAACTCTGCTCTTGGCCACAGATTATCAGTAGCCATTCACTCTGGTGGGCAGCTGATTGGAGGTTATGCCCACATAAAAGGTTGCGCAAAAGTTATATTAACTGCTTTCATAAGTAGCTCTGTCTAGGACAGGATAGGATACACCTATAACAGGACTGGAATAGGGTGTGCTGGGTTGGTGGATAGGACAGTATTGCACCTGGGCCTTCCACAGAGCTAAGACCCATATGGAAAGAGATTGAGAGAAGGTGTGACAAAGATGGGCCAGGATATTTTTTAGATTGTTTTGGGATGAATAACACAGACATGTGGGAAAGTCTTATCTGGCACGTGTTGTTGTGGCTGTGAAGTATTCATTCGTTTCATGGCATGTTTGTCTGGGTGAGCCATGCAGAATTGCAGGGGGGGGGGGGGGGGGGGGAGGGGTTGTTGTTGTTGTTGTGGAAAGGCATCTAGAGTGAATATTGCACAGTATTCAGGAGAGGGAAATTTAGTTGTGGGGGCTGAACATGTTAAGTTTTGGTGTGGATGTTATTTATGTAGTCCTTCAATTGTGACAAAGAGGGCTTTATTGCACAGTTATGTGTATTCATTTAGTACTTTCTTCCCTTGGGCTGTTGACTTTTGGATTTGATACTTTTCTTCTATTGTTAATTTTTGGTATAGAATGTTTCTAGTTTTAAGAATCCTTAAGTCACTGCCAATGTGTGTTGGGTGGTGATTCTGTGTTGTCAGGTTGATTATGAGCTATCATTTTTCAGCGCTCTGACATGTTCTCCGTACCTGCTTCTGAAGTTCTGCCACGTTCAACCCACATGTACAGATTGACAGCGGTTGCAAGTTAGGCTGTGTCGTGTTTCTTTGTGTGTATGTTTTATGATTATGTATTGCCTTTTTTTGTGTTTTGTGGTTTATTTCATCTACTCTCTTCACATTATATCCATTCTTCTGGCAATTTGACTTATTGTATTCAATTCTTACATGTAATCATGTTTGTTCTTCAGTCTGTGTGGTAAATACGTGAAGCTGGCTTCTTTGTGAGTCATGAGGCGATTGGATTGGTTATGAATAATGGTGCTGCTGATTGTGAGTTTCCTGTAAATTGTGAACTCATAGCTGTTGTTTCTCTTGCGTATGGTGAGATCTAGGAAATTAACTCTTTCATCTGTCTGTGTTTCAATATTGAACTGTATTTGTGGGTGGATGGTGTTTATGTCCTCATAAGATTCTTTTATGTGAGGCTGTGATTCATCTATTAGCCAAATGATATCATCTACATACCTGTACTAATATACTATTCTGTATGATTTTGGTATTAGTATTTTGTTAAAAATTTGTTTATCTTTCTGATTGAGGAGAATGTCAGCTAGGTGGGCACTGATGGGGATCCCATATGCAGTCCATCTTGTTGATAGTAAAATTTGCTGTTAAATGTGAAGTAGTTTTGCTCTGTTATGACCCTGAGTATGGCTGATATTTCTTGTAAGATTGTTGTCGGGATGTTTCCTTGTAGTTGGTGGTTTTGTTTCTATGATGTTGTTGGTTTCTTCTATTGGAATGTGTGCATACATGGAAATTGTGTCAAATGAAATTAATGCTGCTGTGTTTGGTATGTTTTATGTTTTCATTTCTTTGGATGAATTCTAATTTTTTGTCAATGTATTCCTGTTCTGTAAAATTTGAGTGTCTTTCCTGTTTTAGTTTGTTAGGTTTCTGTAAATTGTTCCACATACCTGGCTGAATTTATTCAGCTTAATTTCAATATCTCTGCTGTAGCCATATGTCATTTCACATCCTAGTGCCCAAATGGCTCTGTGGGAGTGAGACCTAGGTGATTACCATGAAGCAAGCAAGCTGGATTCAGGCACAAGAAACGAAATTCCTTAGAGGAGTTGAAGGTTGTTAAGAAATCAAGATATTGGAGAAGAACTGGCAAAATTTGAGATTACAGAAGAAAATGGAACAAACATCTACAAAGAATGGAGAGTGAGAGACTTCCCTCAGAGGCAAGAAATTATAACAGGGTGTATCTGCGAACAAGGAAAAAAAATTCCTGGATTTTTCCTGGATATCCCAGTTAAAAATACATTTTCTCCCATGTGAAAAGGCCGGCCACTTTGGTCGAGCGGTTCTAGGCGCTTCAGTCCGGAACCACGCTGCTGCTACGGTCACAGGTTCAAATCCTGCCTGGGGATGGATGTGTGTGATGTCCTTAGGTTAGTTAGGTTTAAGTAATTCTAAGACTAGGGGACTGATGACCTCAGATAGTGCTTGGAGCCACTTGAGCTTTTGAACCAGGTGAAAATACACTTTTTCTGTGTTAAATGACAGTATACTTTCAGTCGGAACTGTAAAACTTATCAATCCTTTGAAGGAATATGGTTTTTATACAGCAGCATAGAATTTTGCGGCACTTTAGAAAACAAAACTCAGGGGGGAAAAACACGTTTTGGAAAGATCTTTGATGTGCAGCAACATGTACGCTGCATATTTTTGTATTTCGAATTCCACCAACAGGAAAAGTTAATGGTTTAAGTTAATATACATAGTGTTGCCACAAGAAAAGCAAAGCTTTCACATATAATATTTGCCTTGAAGATTAATAAGCTACAACAGAAGCTAAGCTTTCACATATAATGTTGATCTGTTTATCACATGTTACACTTTAAGATACATCACACAAATACGCCAGTAAATTTTTTAATACCGACATAAATCTCTGATCTTCTGGGCCCAAAAATCTTCTAAATGGCTCATCATCAAAGAGTTGATTTTTAAATGAGAGCAAATGCTCTGTTATTTAAGAAATTCATCGTACATTCTCGCACGTAGTTCCTCTAGCATAAAAGGAAATTTTACTTAGAAAATAACGCTTTTTGAATCACAATTCGCAATATTTTCCTGCGACTTGTTAGAAATAATTTCATTTCAGCAGTTGCCATAGAGCGCCAGATAAGAGGTTCTACCGCACTTGCGCAGCTACAGTGACGTAGGAAGCCTGTATGTTTGTGTGTGTAATATCTCTTGTTTGGTTCTTTATTATGACATAATGCCATACGTGCTAGAAGATGAAAACGTGCATTTGAAATGCAGGAACAGTCGAAACTAGCCAATAGTGTGGAATTAAACATTTCGTTTCAAATTAATTTACTGCCTCAGCAGGAAAGCTTAATAAAAGCCAAATTTCTTTAGCAAACCGACAAAAATGAAAAATCAAAATGTCGTGAACATTCCCACAACAAACTTACAAGAAATATCAGCCATACTCAGGGTATCACACTGCAAAACTACTTCACATTCAACAGCAAATTTTTCTCTCAATAAGATGGACTACCTGTGGGATTCCCATCAGTGGCCTCCTAGCTGACATTCTCCTCAATCAGAAAGAAAAGCAAATCTCTGACAATATACTAATACCAAAACCACACCAGATGAATCACAGCTTCACATAAAAGAATTTCAGGAGGACATAAAAACCCACAAATACAGTTCAACATTGAAACACAGACAGATGAAAGAGTTAATTTCCTAGATCTCACCATAAGCAAGAGAAACAACAGACATGAGTTCACAACTTACAGGAAACTCACAATCAGCAGCACCATTATTCATAACCAATCTAATCGTCTCATGACTCACAAAGAAGCTAGCTTCAGATATTTACCACACAGACTGAAGAACAAACATGATTACATGTAAAAATTTAATACAATAAATCAAATTGCCAGAAGAATGGATATGATGCAACGAGAGTAGATAAAATAAACCACAAAATACAAAAACAGGCAATACATAATCATTAAACATACTCACAAAGAAACACGACACAGCCTAACTTGCGACTGCTGTCAATCTGTACATGTGGGTTGAACATGGCAGAACTTCAGAAGCAGGTATGGAGAACATCTCAGAGCACTGAAAAACAATAGCTCATAATCAATGTGACAACACAGAATCACCACCCAACAAACACTGACGGTGACTTAAGGATCCTTAAAACTAGTAACATTCTATACCAAAAATTAACAATAGAAGAAAAGTATCAAATCCAAAAGTCAACAGCCCAAGGGAAGAAAGTACTAAATGAATACACATAACTGTGCAATAAAGCCCTCTTTGTCACAACTGATGGACTATATAAATAACATCCGCACCAAAACTTAACATGTTCAGCCCCCACAACTAAATTTCCCTCTCCTGAATACTGTGCAATATTCACTCTAGATGCCTTTCCACCACCACCACAACAACAACACCAACCAAACACACACACACGCACACTCTTCATTTCATTTCATTTCGTTTCATTTATTATCATCCTTTGCATCTATTGCATGGTATAGAAATTGTCATAGTACTGTCCAGAATATGCACAGAAGAATATTACAAATTTCTATCAGACATGTAAAATTAACATTATATAATATGTTGAAAATTAAAACATTGAATTAATGGGTTGTTCTTTTACATGCTCTGTTAACATGTACCATATGTGATGAATTTTTATATATATATTTAGTACATTTTGGAAAACACATATTACACATAATTTAGATTTAAAAGAGTATAAACAAGACATAGAACTGACAATGAGAACAACATGATATTGACAATACAAGTATCAGTTAGTGATTTAAGGATTCAAAATATTCTTCTATGCTATGAAAACATTTATTTGTCAGATACTTTTTTAACTCTGACTTAAATTTTCCTCCATCTTCTGTTCCCTTGATGCAGAATGGCAGAGCATTATTAAGCTTTATTCCATAGTGGCTCACATGTTTCTGAGTTTTTGTTTTTCTTGTTCTTTCGACATGCAGATTCTTACAGACATGTGCATTGTAGTCATGAAGATCTGAATTTACACGTAAACTACTCGAGTGTGTTCTTGTATGCAGTATGCTTTTTAATATATATAAAGGTGGTAATGCAAATGTTTACCTGCATGAAAAGGGCTTGCAGTGTGTAATAGTTCTAATGGCACTTTTCTGTAATTTAAAAACTTCTCTCAAGCAACGGAATGTTATTCCATAGGATATAATAGAATTGAAATAAGCCATATACACTAATCTTGTACACTCTGCACTGCAAACTCTAGAAAACACACAAACCAAACACCATAAATGCCAACAACACTTCAAATCTGCACATCCCACCCAGACAAACATGCCATGAAACAAATGAATACTTCACAGACACAACACCACACAATGGCTGCAAAAACACTCGCAAGTTTGAAAAGTCACAGGAAATGCTTGTGAAATGTCAAAAGTGGTAGAAATCAGCCTGTTACTGCACCACAAACAAAGGAGATAAATACCACAACACGAAAGCTGTAAGTAACACACAGAATAACATGATACATACTCAATTTCATTCAGAAATGAATAATAAACAAAAATAAAAATTGTGTTTTGCTGTTTGCAGATAAGTTTTGTGTAGCAGACTCACAGCCACCAATAAACATTCAATAGCTTCATGTAAGGTACGTAAACTAACGCACTCATCCACCTTTTGCCAAATAAGCTACAAAACCAGAACTTTAGACATACTGAATAAACAACAAACAGTTCATCAGCCCAGTAATATATATCTTAACTGTTAACAAACCATGTATAATATTCAACGATCACTTCATTCACAAATGTAAATATTTTGTACCAAATGTTTTCTCTAAATGTTAATATGCAATAACGATTTCACAGAAAGGAAATAAAGTAACCCACTGAAGATAGCACAGAAAGTGCTGAAACAGGTCTGGATAAAACAAAACTTCTAAGGTGTCTTGCACAAGATGGAATTCTCATCCAAGTTTCTCTTATAGTTTGGCATCCGACTTTCCCATAGTTAGATTTGTGTGTTAGTCCCACCTCCAACTGATATAGAAAGACACTCCTAGAAAAGGAAAGTTAATATGGCCAGATAAGGACTTCGATAATTGAGACAATCTATAATTTTCTTTTCTCCATCCCCTCTCTTGATGCTTGAGTTCGACATTTGAAACCTGGTGTGTGCCGGATCCATCTACTGCATTTATTCTTATCTTTCTATGCAGGCTTTATGTACTACAATCAATTTAATGGTCTGTAAGTTATGCCTCTTATGAGCACTGTTTCTCAAAAGCAAATTGGATATTAATTGATAATGGATGATTTAGTTGCAAATTAAATTTTGAATCTTCAAACCTCCTCATTACAGAACACACTATATTACTGTGATTAGATTCATGATAAGTAATTGTTTTGGAACATGTGGACTTACCACTCACATATTCATTAAAGGAGGAACCAAGTGTCAAGCTGTTTAGTAACATCTTTAAAACGAAGCTTTTGAAGCACAGAATTTTTTTAAAAACAACACTATGGCACTAACTGAATTTCATTACTCATTTAATCACTCTGATCTGCCTGAAAAATGATACCTTTGAATTCCAGCTTCATTTCTGGAAGGTACCCAATATCAACTTCTAAGCTTGAATTCTGTTCATTCATCCATTCCATGTCTGAAAATTAAAAAAAGAAGGTCATTTATCAAGAAGGCTTATTGTAGGCCTACATGTAATTTGGTCATATTTATGAGCATTAAAATAATAATAATAATAAGAAAAATGATCGGCACTGAGACAGAGCTAGAGCTAACAATCATCAGCACAGGAAAGTACAATGAAATTCCGATCTTCTGATGAAAAAGAACTTATCAAAGGAAAGAGGAAGACATAACAGGGAAAAGAAGGAAATATGGTGCTGAAGGAAGAAAAATATTTCTCTGAACTCTGGACCAAGAGAAGCACAAGAAGCAGGGATAAACTGCAAAGTACTGGTGGAGCTGCATGAAAGTACTCATGTGAATGGCCAGATCGTTGTGACAGATATGCTGACAACAGACTGAGTTATAAGGAATGCTGCTGACAGCAACTCCATCTGTTCTGAGAATTTTGTGCACGTCTGCCACAATCATTTGGATGTTTATCCAACATTTTTCGTATGTGATGTACTTTGGGGATAAAATGAGAATTACAACAATGAAGTTACTGCAGACACAATTTTCAGAATACCGCTAATAATGATCTGCTAGCAGTCAGTAGCTGAGAATTCACTGCTTCCACATCCATCAAGGAGGTTCTTTATGGGGTTTATAGAACATGATGAATTAATGTATGAAATGTAAGGATAAAGAAAATCACAGAGTGCAAATGAGGAAGAGAGGGGTAAAAAAGAGGTACAAGGAAAAAAAGGCTGTGGATGAGAATGGAAAATAGAACTAGGAAGTGACTGGCATTAACTTAGACTGCATGTGTGCTGAGGGGCTGGGCTCTCACTGTCAGAACTGGAAACTGTTAGTAATATTAGAGAAGGTCCAGGAGTTCATATTAGTGCAACAAGTAAACAGCCAGATTGTCATGGCAATAATGCACAAGATTTTGAACAATCAGCTGAATTATCATCAGTACCTTGCATCAGTTAATCAGTACACTTGATTAAAACTTGAGCTATTGTTGAAATATTATGTACAATTGCCGTAACAATTTTGCTGTTTGCCCAAGAACGTTTTCTTTGGATTTGCGTATGCTATGCACTAGACTTCCCAGCCAAGGGAGGTTATTGGTTAAAATTTGAATGACATTTAAGATTACATTTGAAATAAACCTGAGATTTTTCTTTTACAATTAGGTTTTCTTCGTTGCCATTTATTCTGGCAAAGAGCTTAGTAATCTTCATATACATTTAAAACAATGGGTAACATTTGCAGTTTTGTTAATGTACCGCATGTACTGGTTTACTGTCAATTGGTAAATTAAATTCCTTGAAACGTTCAACTGTGTTTCCAAATTTCTGCGTCAGCCTACATCCTCCCCTGTTCTTTCTTTCCCAGCAGCTGATAACTATGTACGTTTCTTATTGCTAATGTTCATTTTTTACTACCAATTAAAAAAATAGAGAATAATAATTGTACACAATAGCTGATAAATAACTTGCCTACATTAAGTTTTTTTGTAGGTGGTACTTCCAAATGAAAATAAAAGACCTTGCTTCTATCTCTGCTTATGATGATTTGTCCTCTAAATTGGCCTGGGGTAAACCAGAATGGCAACAGTGGTGGGCTGTTCAGTTGAAATTCTGCATGGCACCTGAAAAATTAATTAAATATTAAGCTTAAATAATATCTATAAATGCATATTATACTTTGTAGATAAATAAAAAACTTGCGCTTCTGCAGTTAAGCTGTATTGCTATTGTACAAGGGCTATCCACAAAGTACATTATGTTTTGGAATTAAAAATAAATAAAGTATTGGAATTTTTTTTATTATATACAGATGAAAGCCACACTAAAATATTACTTTTCTACATAGTTGCCATTTAAATTAAGGCACTTATCGTAGCGATGGATGAGCTTGCAAATTCCTTCGTCGTAAAATTCGGCCGCCTGCGCCTTCAACCACGTGGTTAATCAGTAACTCGGTAGAAATATGATTTTTGTGGATTTCCTGGAAAGAGGCACTACAATTAACTCTCAAAGGTATTACAAAACTCTGCAAAACCTCAGAAGAGCAATACAAAACAAGCGCAGGGGAAAGTTGGTCTCAAAGATCTTTCTGATTCACAACAACGCCCGGGCCCACACGGCAAATGCTACTTGTGAAGTTCTCGAATCTTTTAAGTGAGAGTTGTTTCCTCATTCGCCGTACAGTCCCGACCTGGCACCGAGCGACTTTCACTTATTTCCAGCAATGAAGAAGTGGTTGGCTATGCAGCATTTTGATGACGACGCACAGCTTCAAGAAGAGGTAACCACGTGGTTGAAGGCGCAGGCGGTCGAATTTTACGACGAAGGAATTTCCAAGCTCGTCCATCACTACGATAAGTGCCTTAATTTAAATGGCAACTATGTAGAAAAGTAGTATTGAAGTGTGGCTTTCATCTGTATATAATAAAAAAAATTTCCAGTACTTTATTTATTTTTAATTCCAAAATGTAATGTACTTTGTGGATAGCCCTCGTATATAAGCACAAGAGTATTGATAGTTATGGAAGGATGATATTTATGTGCAATATTTATTTGAGACACATATTTTACCATGTGTACAATGACACATTAGCAGTTTTAGACTACAATTATTATCTCAATTTATTGTTGATCATCCTGAAACTCATTCATTTTTTTGTTTGCCATTTTCTAAATGTTTATTACATTAGAAAGCAGAACTTCTGAACTTTAGACATGGGTGCAAAAACTCGGTCTAATAATAATAATAATAATACTTGTACTGTATATGCATGGTCCTGTCACATTAATGTGATCACTGCCTACAATCAATGTCAATGTGCAATAACCACTCACAGAGGGCAGGTGGCAGCACAAGCAGTGTAGGGTGTATAGTGTGTGTTGAGAGATGGGGAAGACAGTGCACTTGTTGTCATAATACAGAAACACAACAATTTATCTGACATCCAAAAGGGCATGATCATTGGCTTTCAGGTGAAGGATGTAAGCATTTCGAATACAACTGCTGTTCATCAGCAATGATGGTTGGAATTTGCACACCAATACAATACCATGCATGAATGGACATCCAATGAGTAGCAAGAGGTGGCCTGTTGAGATGAATCACATTTTATGCTCAATTGGACAAATGGTTGTTGGTGTGTATAGTGTGAAACGTCTGAAAGCAAACAGCCTGCAGCCAGGAGGGAGCATTATGGTCTGTGGAATGTTTCTGTGGCTTTCCCTGGGTGATCCTGTAATTGTGGAAGGCATAATGGATCAACATAAGTATGCATCTATCCTAGGGGCCATGCCCACCACTACATGCATGTTCCTTTTTCCTTGGCACGATGGCATCTCCCAGCTAGAGAATGCAACTTGTCTCACAGCTTTCAATGCAGATGCATGGTTTGAAAAGCACCAGGATTAGTTCGCCGTACTTCCCTGGCCTCCAACTCTCCTCATTTAAACTGAACCAAGAAATTGTGGGACCACCCCCACCAGGCTGTTTGCACGATGGATCCCCAATTCTTTTACACTCCAGGAAATGGAAAAAACAACACATTGACACCGGTGTGTCAGACTCACCATACTTGCTCCGGACACTGCGAGAGGGCTGTACAAGCAATGATCACACGCACGGCACAGCGGACACACCAGGAACCGCGGTGTTGGCCGTCGAATGGCGCTAGCTGCGCAGCATTTGTGCACCGCCGCCGTCAGTGTCAGCCAGTTTGCCGTGGCATACGAAGCTCCATTGCAGTCTTTAACACTGGTAGCATGCCGCGACAGCGTGGACGTGAACCGTATGTGCAGTTGACAGACTTTGAGCGAGGGCGTATAGTGGGCATGCGGGAGGCCGGGTGGACGTACCGCCGAATTGCTCAACACGTGGGGCGTGAGGTCTCCACAGTACATCGATGTTGTCGCCAGTGGTCAGCGGAAGGTGCACGTGCCTGTCGACCTGGGACCGGACCGCAGCGACGCACGGATGCACGCCAAGACCGTAGGATCCTACGCAGTGCCGTAGGGGACCGCACCGCCACTTCCCAGCAAATTAGGGACACTGTTGCTCCTGGGGTATCGGCGAGGACCATTCGCAACCGTCTCCATGAAGCTGGGCTACGGTCCCGCACACCGTTAGGCCGTCTTCCGCTCAAGCCCCAACATCGTGCAGCCCGCCTCCAGTGGTGTCGCGACAGGCGTGAATGGAGGGACGAATGGAGACGTGTCGTCTTCAGCGATGAGAGTCGCTTCTGCCTTGGTGCCAAAGATGGTCGTATGCGTGTTTGGCGCCGTGCAGGTGAGCGCCACAATCAGGACTGCATACGACCAAGGCACACAGGGCCAACACCCGGCATCATGGTGTGGGGAGCGATCTCCTACACTGGCCGTACACCACTGGTGATCGTCGAGGGGACACTGAATAGTGCACGGTACATCCAAACCGTCATCGAACCCATCGTTCTACCATTCCTAGACCGGCAAGGGAACTTGCTGTTCCAACAGGACAATGCACGTCCGCATGTATCCCGTGCCACCAAACGTGGTCTAGAAGGTGTAAGTCAACTACCCTGGCCATCAAGATCTCCGGATCTGTCCCCCATTGAGCATGTTTGGGACTGGATGAAGCGTCGTCTCACGCGGTCTCCACGTCCAGCACGAACGCTGGTCCAACTGAGGCGCCAGGTGGAAATGGCATGGCAAGCCATTCCACAGGACTACATCCAGCATCTCTACGATCGTTTCCATGGGAGAATAGCAGCCTGCATTGGTGCGAAAGGTGGATATACACTGTACTAGTGCCGACATTGTGCATGCTCTGTTGCCTGTTTCTATGTGCCTGTGGTTCTGTCAGTGTGATCATGTGATGTATCTGACCCCAGGAATGTGTCAATAAAGTTTCCCCTTCCTGGGACAATGAATTCACGGTGTTCTTATTTCAATTTCCAGGAGTGTATTTATTTATTATTTTATTTATCCATCCATATTGTATGGATGTTGTCCAAATGTACATGTAAATTTATGGGGAACCATTTCAAGGATGTGGAATATAAAATATGTAAATAAAAAAAAGTAAAGACAAAAATATATAAGGTCATACAAAAGGTAGTAACACACAAAATCATATCAAGATTTATGTTTTGGCTTATTTTCCCAAAATGCGTATCATTTGTTTTATTTGCAATTAGTGTTAATCTGTGTGCATTGAACCAAGAGCAGAGATTCTTAATGATTTCATCAGCAGCTTTTTGAAGCAGCTGCTTTGGTGCACCTATTATCACACTAGTATCATCTGCGAATACCGTGGCATTTGCTGCACCATAAGATGTGTGGATGTCATTTATATAGGTAAGAGACAATATTTGACCTGGAATACTGCCTTGTGGTACTCCTACTTCCAGTTTCTTTGCATCTAACATCAAATTTATTTTGTGGTTAGAGCAAGCTGACATCAGTCCTACAATTGGTATCCTGTTTTGTAAATATAATTCAAACCACAAACGGGAAACCTAGCACAGCTGCCCATGGCACTGGAGTTGGCATGGCTCCCTGTCCCTGTTGGTACCTTCCAGAACCTCACTGACTCTCTTTCTGCATGCCTTGACTGTAGAAGGTGGTTGATCAAGCTTTTGGCTGGTGGTCACATTAATGTGACTGGACAGTGTGAGTCAGTTCACAATTTACTTATGAGCAAGAATACAGTTCACATGAAACTCTATTGTCAGCTAAGTGTCAGACTTCCAAATTCCTTAAACATTATTCTCTGTTGTGACTGAGCACGGTGGTACAATGTTTAAGACACTGGACTTACATTTGGGAGGAGCAGGGTTCAGAACCCCTAGCCGCACACTAAGTTTTATACACTTTCCCTAAACTGCTTCAGGTAAATGGTGCTGTAGTTCTTTCAAAGCAGTTGCAGTTGATTTTGCTTTCCCCTACTTGTTGGTTGGTTTGTTTAAAAGAGGGGGAAAGGGCCAAACTATGAGGCCATCAGTCCCTTGTTCCTAATAAAACAATGCCACAAGTGTGAGAATAAGAGACATATAACACAAAACGGAAAGAAAGGAAAGACTACAAAAATGAAGGGGAGGCAAATAACACTAAAAGGAATGAAAGAGGACAAGAGAACAACAGAGATGCAAGAAACAGAAGAGAGTAAAACAAGAAAGCAGATTAAAGTGGCTGGCCAACCACGAAAATAAAAAGGAAAAGCCAGCCACCCTGCAACAAATTGATTGAAACCTTCACCCTAAAAGCACTACGGTGGAGGACACAGAGGGACAAAGGACATGTGCTAAAACTCAGATCAATTGATAAAACCCACCCTCATGGATGAAACGTAAAACCAAATCAGCCGATAAGGCATTGTCTGCTAAAATCGAGGCTAACGAGTCCGGCAACCGATGATGAAGTTGCAGGGCAGCCAAAGAAGGACATAGCAGAAGAATATGGGCCACTGTCAACCGGGCGCCGCACCAACGCTGAGGTGGGTCTTCACGGCGAAGGAGGTAGCCGTGGGTCGCCCATGCATGGCCAATGCAGAGCCTGCACAGAACCACAGAGTCCCTGCGAGATGCCCTCATCGAGGACTTCCACACATTCGTTGTCCCCTTAATGGCTCACAGTTTGTTGTGCGTACTGAGATTTTGTCATTCCGTCTCCCAAAGCTGAAAAACCTTGCGGCGTAATAACGAACGTAAATCACTTGTGGGGATGCCCATCTCCAGAAGTGGTTTACATGTAGCCTGTTTGGCCAGCTTGTCAGCAAGTTCATTTCCTGGGATTCTGACATAACCAGGGGTCCAGACAAACACCACTGAACGACTGGACCATTCCAGGGTATAGATGGACTCCTGGATGGACACTACCAAACAATGACAAAGGCAGCACTAGTCGATAGTTTTCAGGCTGCTCAAGGAGTCAGTACATAAAAGAAAAGACTCCCCAGGGCATGAACAGAGATACTGAAGTGCATGAGAAATGGCCACCAGCTCTGCAGTGAATACACTGCAGCCATCAGGTAAGGAATGCTGTTCAATATGGCCGCCATGCACTTAGGCAAAGCCAACATGACCATCAGCCATCGAGCCATTGGTGTAAACCACTTCCGAGACCTGGAACACGTCAAGAATCTAGAGGAAGTGACAGCAGAGAGCCGCAAGGTTAATGGAGTCCTTGGGGCCATGTGAAAGGTCCAGGCAAAACTGTGGCCGAGGCATACACCATGGAGGCATATGTGAACGGACTGCAAGTAGAGGTGGTAAAGGGAAGGACTCGAGTTCGGAGAGAAGGGACGGCCCGTGAACCACAATCATTAGCCCCAACCTGGGCTGCCAATGCGGGAGATGGACTGCCACAGACGGGAAAGGGATATGGTAATTCGGATGCTCAGGGGAACTACGAATGTGTGCTGCATAACTGCATGTCTGATTTGCAATGGAGGGACACCAGCCTCCACCAGTACACTGGTCACTGGACTCTTCCTAAGAGTTCCTGTCGCTAGTCGAACCGTGCAGTGGTGCACAGGGTCAAGTAAATGCAACGCTGAAGGTGCTGCTGAACCATAAACCACACTACCATCGTCAAGTCGGGATTGGACAAGGGCTCTGCAGACCTGCAGCCTAATTGGTGTTGCTCAGGCAACGGAAGGCATTGAGGTGCAGCCTGAGCTTTTACTTAAGCTGAAGAAGATGAGGGAGCCAAATCAATCGAGCATCTAAAACCAGTCCTAAGAATCGATATGTCTCCACTACAGTGAGTGGATCATCATTAAGGTAAAGTGCTGGTTCCGGATGAACAGTACAACACTGACAGAAGTGCATAACAATACATTGCACCTGAAAACTGGAAGCCGTGGGCTAGAGCCCATGACTGCACCTTGTGGATGGCTCCTTATAGGCTCCGCTCAGCAATACCAGTACCGGAGCAGTAATACGAAATGCAGAAGTCATCTCTATACAGAGAAGGTGCGACGGAGGGCCCGACAGCTGCTGCTAGACCATTAATGGTCACTAAAAATAGAGAGAGACTTAATACAGAGCCCTGCAGGACTCCATTCTCCTGGATATGGATATAACTATGGGAGGCACCAAATTGGACACAGAAAGTACGGAGCGACAGAAAGTTTTGGATAAAAATCGGGAGCGGGCCCCGGAGAACCCACTCATACAATGTGGCAAAGACATGATGTTGCCAGCCCGTGTTGTATGCTTTATGTAAGTCAAAAAAGACGGCAACCAGGTGTTGCCGTCTGGAAAAGGCTGTTCAGATGGCAGACTCGATGGACACAAGATTATCAGTGGTAGAGCAACCCTGGCGGAAGCCGCCCTGACATGGAGCCAGCGAGCCACGTGACTCCAGGACCCAACCCAACTACCAACATACTATACATTCCAGCAGCTTACAAAGAACGTTGGTAAGGCTGATGGGTCGATAGCTATCCACATCAAGGGGGTTTCTACCAGGTTTGAGCACCAGAATGATATTGCTCTCCCGCCATTGCGGTAGAAAGATGCCATCGCACCAGATCCAGTTGAAGATGATGAGGAGATGTTTAATCATCTGACTGTGAATTTGATCAGGCCCACGAGCTGTGTTAGGGCAATGTGCAAGGGCACTGAGGAGCTCCCACTCTGTAAATGGGGCATTATAAGATACACTGTGGCATGTAGTGAATGAGAGGACGTTCCCTTCCAGCTGCTGTTGGAGCGAGCAAAAGGTTGGGGGGTAGTTCTCCAACGCAGAGGCTCAAGCAAAGTGCTTGGCAATCGCATTTGCGTCGTTAGATAATATGCCATTTATGGTAACACCAGGGACACCTGTTGGGGCCTGGTACCTGAAAAGACATTTGATCCTTGCCCAGACTTGTGAAGGTGACATATGGCACCCAATGGTTGAGACGTTTCTCTCCCAACACTCCTGCATTGTTTGATAAGGTAGTGAACACGGGCACAGAGCCGTTTAAAAGCTATGAGGTGTTCTAGGGAAGGGTGCCGTTTACGCTGCTGTAGAGCTTGCCGGCACACCTTAATTGCTTCAGTGACTTCTGGCGACCACCAAGGCCTTATGCCTTGGGCACCCTAATGAGCGAGGGATCACGTTTTCTGCAGCAGAAACGATTGTTGTAGTCACCTACTCAACCATCACATTGATGTTACTGTGTGGGGGTGATTCAGTGGTTACAGCAGAGGTGAAAGTTTGCCAGTCCGCCTTGTTTAAAGCCCATCTGGGCAGTTGTCCATGGGCCTGACACAGGGCCAGTGACAGGAAGATGGGGAAGTGGTCAGTACCACACTGGTCGTCATGTGCTCTCCAATGGATAGATGGAAGAAGTCCTGGGCTGCAAATTGATAAATCAATGGCCGAGTAACTACCATGAGCCACACTGAAATGTGTGGCGTTCCCAGTATTTAAGAGGCAGAGGTCGAACTGTGATAGTAAAGTTTCAACATCTCTGCCTTGGCCAGTAAGCATGTTACCACACCACAAGGGGTTATGGGCAATAAAATCTCCCAAAAGTAGGAAAGGTTTAGGGAGTTGATCAATCAGTGCAGCTAATACATTCTGGGGTACTACACCATCTGGAGGAAGGTATACATTGCAGACAGTTATTTCCTGTGTCATTCTTATTCTGACAGCCATAGTTTCAAGAGGGGGTTTGAAGGGGCACATGCTCACTACAATCTGAGTTTAGGACATAATCGCAAACTCTACCTGACACTCGATTATATTCACTACAGTTCCTGTAATATCCTTTATAGCCAAAGAGGACAGGGGTCCGCATTACCGGGAACCAGGTTTCCTGGAGGGCAATGCAGAAAGCAGGTGTAAAGCTTAACAGTTGCCGTAGCTGAGCCAGGCAGTGGAAAAAGCCACCGCAATACCATTGAAGGCATGGAACATTCAATGAGGCAGTTTACGCCTCAGAGTCACCTGCTGCCACTGACTTATTGCCTGAGCAGTGTATATCCATTGTGTCTGAGGGTCTGGCAAGATCTGGGTCCTCAGCGGATGCCAAAATCTCCACCCCACCCTCAGACACAGCTGTAGGTAGCAATGGTGTGGGTGCCACCGCAATTTCCTTAGTCTTAGGGGTTTTCATTTTGGAGTTCTCTCGCTGCTCCTTGGGTTTCCCTGCCTGGGAGGACTTCACTGCCTCAGTCTGTAGGAATGAGGATGAGTATGAAGCCCTACGACCAGCTGCTTTTGGGCTCTTGAGCCACTGGCAGGTGTCAACTTTCTCACTAGCAGAAACCTGGAAAGGGAGTGACACAAGGCATCCCTTCCTACTGAGAGAAGCCGAAGAAGACTTACGCTTCTCCGGCTTAGAAGTGGGGACGGTCGTCCCCGATGGTTGGGGGGTGTTGCTCCCGAAGCAGGTGGTGCAGGAGCAACAGGGAGGGAAATGGCCCCCACCATCATGGGGCAGGTGTGGTCTTCTGGCTCTGAGAGGTGACTTGGGTTAGCGGAGCTGATGGTACCAGAACTGTTGTAGTGCGTAAAATGTCATACACACAGGATGCAGGCATTCAAATTTTCTCTTAGCCCCAGTGTAGGTCAATCGGTCCAGAGTCTTGTACTCCACGATTTTCCTTTCTTTCTGGAGAATCCTGCAGTCTGGCAAGCAAGGTGAATGGTGCTCTCTGCAATTGAGAGAGATCGAAGGTGGGGCACATGGAGTATTGGGATGTGATGGGCATCCACAATCTTGGCATGCGATGCTGGAAGTACAGCGGGAAGACATATGACTGAACTTCCAGCACTTAAGGCACCGCATCGGGGGAGGGATATAGGGCTTTAGATCACAGTGGTAGACCATCACCTTGACCTTCTCAGGCAATGTATCACCCTCAAAGGCCAAGATGAAGGCACCGGTGGCAACCTGATTATCCCTCGGACCCTGGTAGACACACTGGACGAAATGTACACCTCACCGCTCTAAATTGGCTCGCAGCTCATCGTCGGTCTGCAAAAGAAGGTCACTCTGAAATATGATACCCTGGACTATATTTAAGCTCTTATGGGACGTGTTGGTTACAGAAACATCCCCAGCATGTCACAAGCGAGTAACTCCCGTGACTGGGCAGAGGATGCTGTTTTGATCAAGATTGACCCAGATCTCATTTTGGACAAGCCCTCCACCTCCCCAAACATGTCCTCTAAATGCTCAACAAAAAACTGAGGCTTCATTGTCATGAAAGATTCTCCATCAGCTATCAAACACACAAGGTACTGGGATGAATAAGATCTGCTGCCATCCTTAGCTGACATTCGTCCCATGGTGTGGCAAGGGAGGGGCACGATTTGGGGTCGTACTTCTGTATGTTGAAATGAGCTCGTGATCACTTAGAGACTGCTGGTGTTTCACCACCATGATGGACTACACTTCATCGCATGTTGTCTGCCCTGATGCCACCCACTCTGACCAGGGGCCCTCTCCACAGGCACCACCCAGCCACAGCAAAGGCCACATGGCAGGATGGCCACTGCCGGGAGTCCCGATGCCCCAGGATCATGGGCATCTTTATATATGGGGAGTTAATGCCGCAGGCATCAGCAGAGCGATCCCTGTGTGGTCAGGGGGCTACAACCAACAACGTACATGGAGGCTCCACCACAACGGGCTGGCTACCGTGCTTGGTATCGGGTGCAAAGAAGTCCATGGTCATCGTCGACACAGAATGCGACACTGCATAGTGCATGGTGGGAAACGCACCCAAGAAGGTGTCCTTGCCCAAAAGATGGAAAATAGGTGGGACTGCAATGCGACAACGAGAAAGTGGGCTAAAGATCTCAATGCACGATGGACATGATGCACCAAGTCAGGCGCACTTCCTAAATTGGCTCGCTCTTAGGGAAAATTTTGAAGAATGGAGGTCAAACCCTACAGGGGACCATCACAAAGGCCGAAATGTGTGAAACTCCTTTTAGTCGCCTCTTACGACTGGCAGGAATATCTCGGACCTATTCTAAAAGGACAGTTGCTACTCACCATACAGCGGAGATGCTGAGTTGCAGATAGGCACAACAAAAAGACTGTCAAACAAAGCTTTTGTCCAAACAAGCCTTTATCAGAATTAAAGAACACGCGCACACACGTACACGTGTGCAAGTGTGGGAGGGCACGCGCACGCGCACGCACCCAACTCTCAGGTGACCAGTCTCTGACTGCTGAGGCAGGATTGTTTTTTCCTACTCATCCACGTTAACTTACATTTTTCTACATTTAGAGCAAGCTGCAATTCATCACACCAAGTAGAAATTCTGTCCAAGTCACTTTTCCTCCTACAGTCATTCAATGGCAACACCTTCCCATACACCATAGCATCATCAGTGAACAGCTGCAGATTGCTGACCGCCCTGTTTGTCAGATCATTTATGCATAGAGAGAACTCCTGATGATACCCTTGTTTCTGATGAACACTTGCCTTTGAGAACAATGTACTGGGTTACATTACTTGAGAAGCCTTCAACCCTTTCACATATGGTTGGACCTTCAACAGTCTAGAGTGGACCAACAAGTCAAATGCTTTCTGGAAGTCTGAGAATATGAAATCTGCCTGTTGCCCTCCACCTATATCTACATTGACATCTATACTCTGCAAACCAACGTGAGGTGCACAGCAGAGGGTATGTCCCATTGTACCAGTTATTAGGATTTCTTCCTGTTCCATTCACGTGTGGAGTACAGGAAGAATGACTGTTTGAGTGCCTCTGTGCTTGCAGTAATTATTCTAATCTTATCCTCACAATGTCTGTGTCAGTGATACATAGGAGTTGTAGTATATCCCTAAAGTAATCACTTAAAGCCCGTTCTTGAAACTTTAACAGACTTTCTTGGAATAGTTTAGATCTGTCTTCAAGAGAGTGCCAGTTCAGTTCCTTCAATATCTCTGTGACACTCTCCCACAGATTAAACAAACCTGTGACTGTTCGTGCTGCCCTTCTCTGTATACATTCAATATCCCCCGTTTGTCCTGTCTGGTATGTGTCCCACACACCTGAGCAATATCCTAGAACCAGTCACACGAGTGATTTGTAAGCAATCTCTTTTATAGACTGATTGCACTTCCCCAGTCTTCTACCAATAAACCAATGCCTGCCACCTGCTTTACCCATGACTGAACTCACGTGATCATTCCATTTATCCTTAAAAAGTGTTACATCCAGGTATTTGTACGAGTTACCAATTCCAAAGGTGACTCACTGAGGTGACTCACTGATATTGTAGTCATAGGATACTACATTTTGTGAGGTGAGAGATTTTACATTTCTGAACATTCAGAGCAAGTGCACCATGTTGAAGTCTTATCAAGATATGACAGAACATTTATGCAGCTTCTCTCAGGATAGCACTTCATTATAGTTAACTGCATCATCTACAAAAAGGCCTTATTTTACAATTAATATGGTCTGCAAGGTCATTAATATACTACATGAACAGCAAGGGTCCCAACACTCTTCCCCAGGGCACACCAGGTGTTACTTCTACATCTGACTATGACTCTCTATCTAAGATAACATGCTGGGTCCTCCCTTCAAAAAGTCCTCAATCTACCGTATTTACTCGAATCTAAGCCGCACTCGAATCTAAGCCGCACCTGAAAAATGAGACTCGAAATAAAGGAAATAAAAAATTCCCGAATCTAAGCCGTACCTGAAATTTGAGACTCAAAATTCAAGGGGAGAGAAAAGTTTTAGGTGGCACCTCCAAATCGAAACAAAGTTGGTCCATTGTAATATGAGACACAATTTAGGTCGAATGAATGACGATACAGCTACAGTAGTTTGGTTCGAGTCGTAAGCTTAGCAGTTAAGCTTTACCAGGTGGCCATTGCTATGCGTCTAGCGCTCCGTCTGTATTTATACGGGTACCCTTCCTTTTTCACGTGCTTCGTCTGGTTTGAATCGATTGCTTATTTTGCTTTGATCGGATAAGTGCTGTTTTCTTTGTTATAGGTGTTTACGTCACTCTAAGCTGAAAATGAATTACTGTACTGTGTCATGCATTGTTTGTCGCATTCTGATACTGCGTGTTTACGGCCTGTCACCGCTCGTGGCATGGCTTGCTTTTGTGCGCGCTACCGCCGCTTTTTTAATAATAATAATAATAAAAAAAAAAAAGGTGGGGGAGAGGAATCGTCTCATAAGCGAAACAATAGCAAGAGACTGCTATTTTTTGTTACTTACACTGCTGCTTTCTTTGATAATGATCAACAAGAACCAAATAATAGACCGCGTATGATAGAACATGTTCTGAACGAGAGTTAGGCGAAAATTTTTCTCCGTTTGAAAATCTTTGCGGCTGCTTCTTTAGTACATCAAATTCTGCACAGAAATTAGAGTCATCCTAGATTTAAAAATCTAGTCAGTTGCCTTGCTTCATTTCTGACTGTATCACTATTAGGCATAAGAATAATGCGAATATAAACATGACACGATACGTATATTCTTCCGCGTTTGCTGTTGTCTCACTCTAGTTTCGTAATTTATTAGGCAGACAGGATTTAAATGAGATAGCAGCAAATACGAAAGAATACATGGCAAACTGTTTATATTCATATTATTGCTATGGTGAAGAGAATACTGCATGTGATTCACATTTCATCAGGTTCCTATTACCAACCATCTCTTCTCACAGGTAGGAAAAAATTCAGAACGTAGAGTTGGCCATATTGACAAACATCCCAAACAGTTTTGCCAGTCGGATTTTCGTAGTACATTGGAATTCTGCTACATTCGAAGATGAACAATACGGAATTTGTATTTACTTCGTTGGATAATGTATGAAAATGCAGTGGTCGAAACTCGGGGCGGAGAAAAAAAAAAGCTCGTTTTCCACCTTTTTTTAAAATTTATTTACTGACGCAGAGGTTTTGGCGCCAGTATTTATCTTTGTGCCAACAAAGCATGCCTGTGTAGCGCTACATATATTCGACGGCATAAGTTAGTTGTGGCGGCACCTACCAACATTTTTCAGAACTTCCGCTTGCTTTGCACTTGATTCTAAGCCGCAGGCAGTTTTTTGGATTACAAAAACCGGAAAAAAGCGCGGCTCAGATTCGAGTAAATACGGTAGTCACTAATTTCACTTGATACCCTATATGATCACACTTTTGAATATAAGCATAGGTGTGGTACTGAATCAAATGCTTCTCAGAAATCAAAAAACACTGCATCTACCTGGTTGTCTTATTTTATTTACACATCAAGTTCTGTAGGAGCAAATTGAGAAGCAAATCTCCAAGGTCATGGAATGTGTCAGTACATGAAGTTACAACATAAAAGTAATAACAGGAAAAAAAAAAAAAATTGTTTATGGCCCCGAAAAAAGTCAAGCGACAAGTTTAAGTAAATGCAATCAACAATACAACAAGAATCAGCTTAATTTTTCAAGAAACTCCTCGACAGAATAGAAGGAGTGACCCATGAGGAAACTCTTCAGTTCTGATTTTAAAGCGCGTGGATTACTGCTACGATTTTTGAATTCTAGTGGTAGCTTCTTGAAAATGGATGCAGCAGTATACTGCAGACCTTTCTGCACAAGACTTGAGGAAGTCAGATCCAAATGCAGGCTTGATTTCTGGTGCAAGTATTAACTGAGTGAAAGCTGCTTAGAGGCCAATGTCAAAACACCCAAACTTGTAAACAGAGGTTGACAAGAGGTTGATGACAACACTTATTGCCCAAACCGCCTGTTTCTGAGCCAAAAATATCCTTTTAGAATGGGAAGAGTTACCCCAAAATATAATACCATATGACATAAGTGAATGAAAATAAGCATAGTAGACTAATTTTTGTGTCTGACAATCACTCACTTCAGATACCGTTCGAACGGTAAAAAAGGCAACATTTAGTCTTTGAACAAGATCTGGTTGGCATTCAAGAGGTCATTCTGTTCAAGATACCTCGGAATATGTTTTCAAATTCTACAACAAATTGATGTCAATGATATTGGATTGTAGCCTTGTGGATCACTTTGTCTACCCTTCTTGTAGACAGGTGTGACCTGTGCTTTTTTGCAAGAACTGGGCACAGTTTTTTCTTCGAGGGATCTATCATGGATTGTAATCAGAAGAAGGGCTAAACTCATCTGTGGTTTGTAGGATATTGTGAGAAAAGGGCAAGCTGAGTTCCGCATTAGCAATGCTTTCTAAATCCCTGTTGATATGTGGACAGAAACTTTTCTGTCTCAAGAAAGTGTAATAGATTCAAACTCAGAATGTGTTCAAGAATTCTGCAGCAAACTGATGTTAAGGGTATGTGTCTGTAATTATGCGGGTCTGTTCTACCGTTTTTACATACAGGGGTCACCTGGACATTTTTCCAGTTGATTGGGAATTTGTGCTGGGCAGGAGATCGTGATAAATGCAGCTAAGTAAGAAGCCAATGCTGCAGAATACTCTCTGTAAAACCAAAACGGGATTGCATGTGCACTTGGTGACTTATTTGTTTTCAACTCTTCCTGTCCTCCTCTGTGCCAGGGATACCTTATTTCTTCATCCTCCATGTGAGAGTCTGCACAACAGCCAAACAACCATACGTTTGTATGGTCCTTCTACATGAATGATTTCTTAAATGTGAAATTTAAAACTTCAGCTTTCCTTTTGCTGTCTTCTATTAGCACTCCAGATCGATCTTCTTAAATTTTATCCACAATTCCATTACATGTTTCATTTTATTGCAGAAATGGGGATAGGAATTGTGAATATAGTTGAAGAAGAGCAATGGAAATTCTGTATTCGCTGCACTGTTGTAGGCATGCATACAAGATGACATTTCAGCACTTGTGGAGATGTAACCTGCAGAAAGTACAAATAACTTGCAGATCAAAGTTCCTCTTCTAATTTTTTTGTTTGGTGAACCATTTGGTTAATAATTTTTTGAAAAACAAAGTTTTTGTGTATAGCAACAACTTTCAGAAACTAATTGTGGCCAGAACAGGCAGTCTAACCTGGATGTCTAATCAAACAGCCACACAAGATACTGGCTGGTTTGTGAAGGCAGTACAAATGGGATATGTACAAGGAAAAGTGTAGCACATTCTCCTGATGACATCTACTGGCAATCACACCCAGGCAACCCCAGAGGAAGTCATCAAAGTCATAACCCTCTTTTGCTTGATTCACTGCTGAAACTTTTTGCGCATATTGCAACCAATGAGATTCATTTAGACAAAACAGCTCCATGAAATATTTATGTCATTATTTTACATGTGAATTAGTTAATTTTATGTTCTACCAACTGATTTGTGAGCTACATAAGAGCAACAATGGCTCTCTGAATATCGGTTTGCCTGAAAAATGGCACATAACTTTTTGAGTCAGCCCCTTATGTGCTTCATTTGATACCAAGTGCAAATAGAAAATATGTTTGAAACTAAAGGGTATTCAAAGTGGAATTTTATGTTCCCATTTGATGAAGCTGTTACAGACAACTTACAGGAGAACAATTTTTGACAATTTGCTATTAGACATACCCACATTCAGTAATTTTGATGTAGACGCAATAGTAAATTATTTATCTTAATATTATGGGCATTTTTGTTTCAAATATACTGACCAAACAGATTTAAATCTGCAAAATAAAAATACTCTATAACCTATGTTTCCAGTTATGTAGAACATTACACCGGTATTGTGTGTGTTTCATTTATAATGTTTAAAATATTCTACCAAGAACTGACAGAACAATGCAATTATGTTTCCAACTCCATTGGTGTGGCACAGTATTCAAAAAGCTGTTTAACACCATGTTCAGTACAGTCCATCTACCGAAGCAGGGATGTGAATAGCTGCACCAAAGATATTTTATGAACTATCATGCCACAGCCAGTGCCACCAAAATTGTACATACAGATGCATTAGGTTCTTTAGCTCTTTTAACAAATGTGCAGACAACCAACACCTCAATGACCAACTTGACAAAACAATTTATTTTCCTGTAATCACACAGGATGAAAGACCATCGAAATAGTGTTCGAAGATGTGGTACAGATGTCCCAGCAGCTGGGAAAAATGGTAAAACACAAAATTCAGAAGTGAATATAAATGTTTCTACTGTAAGAACTATACATCAAAATGTACAGTATGTATAAAGTAAATTATACGAGGCATAAGTACTAATAGCAGCAGAACTGCCACATACACTCCTGGAAATGGAAAAAAGAACACATTGACGCCGGTGTGTCAGACCCACCATACTTGCTCCGGACACTGCGAGAGGGCTGTACAAGCAATGATCACACGCACGGCACAGCGGACACACCAGCATTTGTGCACCGCCGCCGTCAGTGTCGGCCAGTTTGCCGTGGCATACGGAGCTCCATCGCAGTCTTTAACACTGGTAGCATGCCGCGACAGCGTGGACGTGAACCGTATGTGCAGTTGACGGACTTTGAGCGAGGGCGTATAGTGGGCATGCGGGAGGCCGGGTGGACATACCGCCGAATTGCTCAACACGTGGGGCGTGAGGTCTCCACAGTACATCGATGTTGTCGCCAGTGGTCGGCGGAAGGTGCACGTGCCCGTCGACCTGGGACCGGACCGCAGCGACGCACGGATGCACGCCAAGACCGTAGGATCCTACGCAGTGCCATAGGGGACCGCACCGCCACTTCCCAGCAAATTAGGGACACTGTTGCTCCTGGGGTATCGGCGAGGACCATTCGCAACCGTCTCCATGAAGCTGGGCTACGGTCCCGCACACCGTTAGGCCGTCTTCCGCTCACGCCCCAACATCGTGCAGCCCGCCTCCAGTGGTGTCGCGACAGGCGTGAATGGAGGGACGAATGGAGACGTGTCATCTTCAGCGATGAGAGTCGCTTCTGCCTTGGTGCCAAAGATGGTCGTATGCGTGTTTGGCGCCGTGCAGGTGAGCGCCACAATCAGGACTGCATACGACCGAGGCACACAGGGCCAACACCCGGCATCATGGTGTGGGGAGCGATCTCCTACACTGGCCGTACACCACTGGTGATCGTCGAGGGGACACTGAATAGTGCACGGTACATCCAAACCGTCATCGAACCCATCGTTCTACCATTCCTAGACCGGCAAGGGAACTTGCTGTTCCAACAGGACAATGCACGTCCGCATGTATCCCGTGCCACCCAACGTGGTCTAGAAGGTGTAAGTCAACTACCCTGGCCAGCAAGATCTCCGGATCTATCCCCCATTGAGCATGTTTGGGACTGGATGAAGCGTCGTCTCACGCGGTCTGCACGTCCAGCACGAACGCTGGTCCAACTGAGGGGCCAGGTGGAAATGGCATGGCAAGCCGTTCCACAGGACTACATCCAGCATCTCTACGATCGTCTCCATGGGAGAATAGCAGCCTGCATTGCTGCGAAAGGTGGATATACACTGTACTAGTGCCGACATTGTGCATGCTCTGTTGCCTGTGTCTATGTGCCTGTGGTTCTGTCAGTGTGATCATGTGATGTATCTGACCCCAGGAATGTGTCAATAAAGTTTCCCCTTCCTGAGACAATGAATTCACGGTGTTCTTATTTCAATTTCCAGGAGTGTATATTTATTATGATAGAACATGGGTAAAAGAAAATGAAATTAGTGTATACAACATACAGGACTATAAAAAAGTCGTTTACTTCTGCAGATGTCGACATAAATGTGGGGGGCTGTAGTATATGTACACAATGAAATGAGGGATTGAATACCTGGCAAGCAGACAACTGTACAGAATCAGCAGAAATACAGACAGCATTCAAAGGGGAAAAGTGTTTGATATTAGGAATATAAATCACCAAGCAGTCAGGTAAATTGTTTTCTACAAGAGCTAGAAGTTCTGTTAGACTAGGCTGTTAGGCAATTCACATAAATAATAACAGTAGGCGATCTAAATATTAACACACTGAAAGAAATCTGTTATACTAGGAGTTTCAGTGGACGAATAAACCTTATGATCTAAATCTGGTAGTAAGTAGTTTCACAAGGTGCAGTAAAGATACAGAGATATTAATAGATCACATAATTACTAATATACCACAATACAGACAAAAAGTACAGGTCAAACACAGCCATTGCTGACCACAATGGGGTATTAATAGACATATCAGATAAGATAACATAGTGGAAAATATCTTTAAAGAGTTGTAACAAACAAAGCAAGCAAACCTACAGAGGTCACAAAGATTAATGCAGTCAAAAGATTTGAGTGACACATACCAAACAGCAAATGTGGGGAAACATTCTCCAAAACATTAGCCTACAACATAGATCACACACGCCCATTGTTGTTGTTGTTGTTGTTGTTGTGTTCTTCAGTCCTGAGACTGGTTTGATGCAGCTCTCCATGCTACTCTATCCTGTGCAAGCTGCTTCATCTCCCAGTACTTACTGCAACCTACATCCTTCTGAATCTGCTTAGTGTATTCACCTCTTGGTCTCCCTCTACAATTTTTACCCTTCATGCTGAACTCCAATGCTAAATTTGTGATCCCTTGATGCCTCAGAACATGTCCTACCAACCAGTCCCTTCTTCTTGTCAAGTTGTGCCACAAACTCCTTTTCTCCCCAATTCTATTCAATACCTCCTCATTATTTATGTGATCTACTCATCTAATCTTCTGCATTCTTCTGTAGCACCACATTTCGAAAGCTTCTATTCTCTTCTTGTCCAACTATTTATCGTCCATGTTTCACTTCCAAACATGGCTACACTCCATACAAATACTTTCAGAAATGACTTCCTGACACTAAAATCTATACTCGATGTTAACAAATTTCTCTCCTTCAGAAACGCTTTCCTTGCCATTGCCAGTCTACGTTTTATATCCTCTCTACTTCGACCATCATCAGTTATTTTGCTCCCCAAATACCAAAACTCCATTACTACCTAAATGTCTCATTTCCTAATCTAATTCCCTCGGCATCACCCGATTTAATTCAACTACATTCCATTATCCTAGTTTTGCTTTTGTAGATGTTCATCTTATATCCTCCTTTCAAGACACTGTCCATTTCGTTCAACTGCTCTTCCAAGTCCTTTGCTGTCTATGACAGAATTACATTGTCATCGGCGAACCTCAAAGTTTTTATTTCTTCTCCATGGATTTTAATACCTACTCTGAATTTTTCTTTTGTTTCCTTTACTGCTTGCTCAATATACAGATTGAATAACATCGGGGACAGGCTACAACTCTGTCTCACTCCTTTCCCAACCACTGCTTCCCTTTCATGCCCCTCGACTCTTATAACTGCCATCTGGTTTCTGTACAAATTGTAAACAGACTTTCACTCCCTGTATTTTACCCCTGCCATGTTTAGAATTTGAAAGAGAGTATTCCAGTCAACATTGTCAAAAGCTTTCTCTAAGTCTACAAATGCTAGAAACGTAGGTTTGCCTTTCCTTAATCTATTTTCTAAGATAAGTCATAGGGTCAGTATTGTCTCACGTGTTCCAACATTTCTATGGAATCCAAACTGATCTTCCCCGAGGTCGGCTTCTACCAATTTTTCCATTTGTCTGTAAAGAATTCGCGTAAATATTTTGCAGCTGTGACTTATTAAACTGATAGTTCGGTAATTTTCACATCTGTCAACACCTGCTTTCTTTGGGATTGGAATTATTATATTCTTCTTGAAGTCTGAGGGTATTTTGCCTGTCTCATATATCTTGCTCACCAGATGGTAGAGTTTCGTCAGGACTGGCTCTCCCAAGGCTGTCAGTAGTTTCTTCAGTTTTAATCTACAGTTCATAACCAATAGATTGTGGTCAGAGTCTACATCTGCCCCTGGAAATATCTTACAATTGAATACCTGGTTCCTAAATCTCTGTCTTACCATTATATAATCTATCGGATACCTTCTAGTATCTCCAGGATTCCTCCATGTATACAACCTTCTGTTATGATTCTTGAACCAAGTGCTAACTATGAATAAGTTATGCTCTGTGCAAAATTCTACCAGACGGCTTCCTCTTTCATTTCTTAGCCCCAATCCATATTCACCCAATATGTTTCCTTCTCTCTCTATTCCTACTCTCGAATTCCAGTCACCCATGACTACTAATTTTCGTCTCACTTCACTACCTGAATAATTTCTTTTATCTCATCATACATTTCATCAATTTCTTCATCATCTATAGAGCTAGTTGGCATATAAACTTGTACTACTGTAGTAGGTGTGGGCTTCGTGTCTATCTTGGCCACAATAATGTGTTCACTATGCTCTTTGTAATAGCTTACCCGCACTCCTATTTTTTTACTCATTATTAAACCTACTCCTGCATTACTCCTATTTGATTTTGTATTTATAACCATGTATTCACCTGACCAAAAGTCTTGTTCCTGCTGCCACCGAACTTCACTATTTCCCACTATATCTAACTTTAACTTATCCATTTCCTTTTTTAAATTTTCTAACCTACCTCCCCGATTAAGGGATCTGACATTCCACGCTCCGATCCGTAGAATGCCAGTTTTCTTTCTCCTGTTAACGACGTCCTCTTGAGTAGTCCCTGCCCGGAGATCAAAATGGGGGACTATTTTACCTCTGGAATATTTTACCCAAGAGGATGCCATCATCATTTAATCATACAGTAAAGCTGCATGCCCTCGGGAAAAGTTACGGTTGTAGTTTCCCGTTGCTTTCAGCCGTCCGCAGTACCAGCACAGCAAGGCCGTTTTGGTTAGTGTTACAAGGCCAGATCAGTCAATCATCCAGACTGTTGTCCCTGCAACTACTGAAAAGGCTGCTGCCCCTCTTCAGGAACCACATATTTGTCTAGCCTCTCAACAGATACCCCTCTGTTGTGGTTGCACCTACGTTACAGCCATCTGTACCGCTGAGGCGCGCAAGCCTCCGCACCAGCAGCAAGGGCCATGGTTCATGGGGGGACATGCCCATTACTATGTAGGAATACTAATGCTAAGAGCAATAGAAAATAACTCACAGCAGATGTAAAAGGAAGTGGGAAGAGTTAAAAAAATTTATGAACAACATCACATAAATCCCACGCAAGCAAACTTTGATGCCTATGGGGACAAGGTATTATACAAGAAACTGATAAAAGAAACCAAATCCAATTACTACATAAACAAAATTACAGCTTCTAATAAAATCACAAAGACCATACTGCCACACATCAAGAGAGAGAGGGAATGTGTAGACATGAAAAATAGTGGGAACATAACTACAAAGAAAAATGGGACAGAAATCAGGGACCCTAAAGAAGCTAGCAACGTTTTAAATTAACATTATGTTGAGGTAGTGGGCAAATTAATAAAGCAAAACTCTCCTTCTGACACAAAATGCATACAAAGTACTCCTGATGAGGCAAAAAGTTTGTTCCTTCTCCCAACAAATAAACCTGAATTAGTAAAAATAATTATATTGATTAAAAACAAAAAATACTGAGTGATCAGACTGTATTTCTACTAGACTAATTAAATGCAGACTACAGTAGGCGGTACAGCCTCTGACTTTTCTCAAAAACTTATCCATGGAAGAAGAAATATTCCCACCATGTTTAAAAGAATGAGTTAAGTGGCTCCTCTTTTCAAACGAGCAGCAAGGAAGAGCCAGGAAATTACTGACCAATTACTATTACACCTTTCTTATCTAAAATAACAAAGTGTGTAATTGAAGACACAATAGAAATTTTATAGCAAAGTGCAATATCTGAACGATGCCCAGCATGGGGTTAGGAAGGGTAGGTCCACCAATACATCGATAGGTGAATTATAGAGTGTGTAACTAAGGCGATAGACAAACAAAAGAAAGTTTGTGGTATCTTTCGAGTCCTTTCAAAAGCTTTTGATTGTGTATGCCATAACATATTATTAGACAAGCTTAAGTGTTATGGCATAAGGGAGAGAGCTGTTGATGTCATGAAATCATTCATGCTAAATAGAGAACAGTGTGTACAAATAAAGCAAAATGTGAACAATACTATTACAAATATCTACTCAAATTTTGAAATATTGTTAAATATTGAGTGCTTCAAGGATCAATGTTGAACCTCACTACTTTTCATTTTATATGTCAATGATATGCCCAAAATAGTAGGTGGAAACGCTGTCATGTATGCAAAATGACATCATATGGAAAATGGAAATGATTATTTCAGAGGAAATAATCTTTTTTATGAATGTAAGTAATACCACATATATGCAAATACATGCAAACAAAACACTTGAACCGTATTACTGTCAAGCTTTGAGACTTGGAACTAAAAGAGACAGAAACTTATAAATTCCTGGGCATAGTTACCTTTTACGTAACTGTTTCATATATGACATTACTGTCCATATGTTTAGTTATTTATTTCTGCAGGAATCTCTAGGAGATAATTTTTATGCATCTTACAGCCTTCTTTTGTAGCTTTAGTACCCTTTGTATGTGCACATCTGCGGAATTTCCCCATACCAGGTACTTGACATGGGAGAAGCATATAAATGATATGTCAAAGTGAGCTCAAGTATATTTTTAATGAGAAAAAAGTCAAGGACATTCACAAATTTCAGACAGTATCCTGGTCTCGGGAAATTCTGCAGATGTGCACATACAAAGGGTACGAAAGCTACAAAAGAAGGCTCCTAGAGATTCCTGCAGAAATAAATAACTAAACATATGAACAGTAGTGTCATATATGAAACAACTAGTTATGTAAAAGGTAACCATGCTGCATTGTTAAACAGAGATCCCCGTAACCATAACACAATAAATAAAAATGATTATCATATTGAAGGAAGTTGCCTCAAATTAACTGACAAAGAGACTGTAAAAACATGGTACCTCGTATACAACAATTTGCCAAACTGCATAAAGACAATAACAAATTTTCTGCTTTCAAAAACAAACTAAAATGTCACTTGATTGAAACTTGTCCATACAGTGTTAAAGACTACTTTAAGGCCAAAAATTAATGTAATGTTTCATATATAAATGTGCAAATATGTACAAAATCTTTCAGAAAGCATAAAGTGATTTTAATCTTTGATAATTATGTATTTATATGAAAAATTTTAGATGCCTGTATTTTAGATGCTATTTGTGAAGAATTCAGTCATTTTACTGATATATGCATGTAGTTATGTATTTTTGACACTTGCAATTTTTTCAACTTTGTGTAAACTTGTCCAATCCAATATCCATTAATATTCCACTTTCATTTATCTGTGTTGATGCTGTAGTTTGTTCTTTTATTTATGAGGTTTATGTTTTGCTGCAAGATACTAAACAAATGTTCTTTCATCGACAGAAGTGTACATTGTTAGGTTTCAATTGTAATTATTGTAATCTGCAGCTCTGACTTTAAGAATAATTCACTTAAAAAGGCCTGGAGAAAACAATGGATATCACTGGATTATAATGGATACTGCGTACATTAGAAAGGAGGCTTGCATGTAGGTGCAGACCACACAGATGCAACCAAGCGAGGGGTGATGAATTGGTCACACACTCATAGGTGCCCTGCTCTCAGGCGTGACTTTACTGAGTGAGCACACTGAACTTGCACTTGGGAGGATGACAGCTCAAATCCCAATCCAGCCATCCAGATTTAACTTTTCTGTAATTTCCCTAAATTGCTTCAGGCAAATGATGGGATGGTTCGTTTGAAAAGGGCATGGCCAGCTTCCTTCACTCTCCTTTCATAATTTGAGCTTCTGCTCTGTGTCTAATGACCATGCTGTCAACAGGACATAAACTCTGATCTCTCTTTCTTTCTTTCTTTCTTTTTGAGTGATTTTCTAGGCTTTGCATGATCACACTCCACTGAATGGTGTTTTCAGGTATTATCATAACATTCAGAGTGTGACATCTTCACACTAATGTGAAGAACATTCTCAGCAATTTACTTATGTCTTCATAAAATATATAATTGAAGTTGTGGTCGGATAATTTACCTGCGCTTCTATGTTAACACATTCCTGATAAACAGCAGAAAATCCAGTAAGGAAAAAGCGCTCAGCTAACTGCAAAGCAGATCCAGCATTTAGTGTCTACCTGATGTTATTAACAATAAACATAAGTAAAACCATGAAAAAGTCAATGCTGACTTAACATTTTATATTCACCATTCACATGCTATTGGATAATTTCTAAGTAAATTTAGGGTACAAAATGCAATTTTTTTGACTGGGAACAAAATATTGTTTTCCACATTATTACAGTGATGCCTATCAGTTTAATGGGAGATTAAGGCACAGATACTTACCGGAAAATGATGAGGAACAGTTCTGATGTTTTTGCTTGGAGCATGGCTACTGTTCCTCGTGGATGAAATCTAGTTTGCAGGAAAACATTCTCGTGGAATATGCTCAACAAGTGGAAGAAAGTTAGTTCTGGACCAGGCACTGTTGGAGGGTCTTCAGCATACCTAAAACTGCAAAACAAAATCTAGAAGTGATAAGCCTGAAAGAAATTCTTTAGCAAAATTTATATGGGTAAAAAATCATCACTCGTTACCTTCAGGTAACATCACTTTGCCTGAAGGCAATTAATAGGAAACACACTAAAATGATGCTTTAAGATGCTATTTTGTGGCTGACAATCAGATCACAATCAGGCACAAAAAAGCAAAAGAAACTAGCTTTCAGAACCACATATGCCTTTATCTAGCAGCTGAGTATAAAGGGCCAAATGGTTGCTTACACATGAAAGCTTCCTAGAGTGAAGAGGTATCAGGGTAGGATGAAATGATCTCTCATTTCACATCATCTTCACAAATAACTATTTCATCTTTGAGAGCCAGATTAATATATATTTAACAACAGCAGTTGGTACTGGAAACATAATCACTTTGCATTAGTTGAAAGCGTCACTGCTATGTCAAATGCTATAGTGAAATAGCTTGCATTATTAGTTCAGTTTTCTTTAGCTCTGGATCAATGAATGATAACGCCATTACTCAAGAGTTCATGATTCGTAGCAAAGCCAGAAAAATAATAACTATGGTTGTTGAATGGTGTGATATTAAGAAATAGGTGCAAAAACTGCTTTACCTGGGGAGCCAGTCAAAGTGAGCTGCTGCTTGTATAAGTAAATGTGTGACAGGTACAGAGAGCATGAAAAGGTGGAGCAAGACTTTCACTGCTAAGTTTCAATGTGAAAGTACGTCTTAAAACTTCAATTATACAAATATGACAATAATTCAAAATAAAAGCAGGAAAGGACAGATTACACCTCACCATACAGAGGAGGCAGTTTGTCACGGATAGAGACAATAAGAGAGAATGCTAGATATATTCAGCTATTAGACAAAGTTTTTCATAAGACGTAGAAAAATGCACACAACTTCAGACAAGCAAAACGCACATAGACACACATGGCCATTTTCATCTCCAGGTGTAAGGCTCTACTGCACCTGTGTCTGAGGTAAGTAGCAATCTTTGCTCAGGAGTGTAGTGGGAGTAAAGAAGAGGTATGGCGTGAGAAGTGAGAAGGATAGAAAGGTACAGGTGGAGGAAGATGCTATTGCTGCTTCTCTGAATGTGCAAGGATGTGGTGGGGACAGGATAGGACTCTAGGTGCAACAATGAGAGACTGTACTGGAGAGAAAGGGGAGGGAGGGAAAGGGGAGAGGAGAGAAGTAGAGAAGGGGAAAGGACCATGTAGGTGCATTGGTGGGACAGAATGAGCATGTGTATTGGTGTGGGAGCAGGGAAAGTGAAATGTAGATGGAGGACAGGGACTAGCAAAGGTTGAGGCAAGGGGGGTTTTTGGAACAAAAGTTGCAGAGAGAGTTCCTATCCATGCAATTCAGGAAAGCTGGTGTTGGTTGGAAAAATCCAGAATGCAATGGGCTGTGAAGGAGTCATTAAACTGAAGCATATCATATTGGGTGGCTTACTCTGCAACTGGGTGATCCTGCTGTTTTTCTGCCACAGTTTGGCAGTGGCTATTCATGGAGACAGACAGCTTGTTAGTTGTGACACCCACATAGAATGTAGCACAGTGGTTCCTGCTAAGCTAGTAGATCACATGACAACTTTCACAGGTGGTCCTGTCTTTGATGGGTATGAGATACTGTGACAGGACAGGAGTAGATGATAGTATGGGGATGTAGCGGCCATGTCTTGCATGTAGGTCTATTGCAGGGATATGAGCCAGAAGACCCGGGGTTGGGAGACGGGGTGGAATAGGGATGAAAAAGGATTTTATATAGGTTGGGTGGAGGGCAGAATTCCACTGTGGGAGGAGAAAAAAGGATAGTGGGGAGAGTACTTCTCATTTCAGGCAATGATGAGAGATAGTGAAAACCCTGGTGGAGAATGTGACTCAGCTGCTCCTATCTTTGACAGTACTAAGTCACAAGAGGGGTGCACTTTTGTGACTGGACAGTGGGTGTGTGGAGGATGGTATGTGACTGGGGAGACAGGACATGAGAGATCTATTTCTGGACAAGGAGGGGAGGGGTCATTTTGGTCTGTGAAGGTCTCAGTGAGATCCTTACCCTGTTTGAAGAGGGACTGCTTGTCACTACAGATGCGATGACCACTGGTGCCTAGGCTGTAGGAATGTGGAACAGGTGGCAGCTGTCGAAGCTAAGACATTGTTGGAACTGGTAGAGTTCATGTGGCCGTAGATTCTGATGCCAACCTCCATCTCAAGGGTGGCCACATCGAAGAAGGTGGCTTTTTGGGCAGAATGCAACCAGGTGAAACAAATGGGAGAGAAGGTGTTGAGATTCTGCAAGAATGTAGATAAGGTGTCCGCACCCTCTGTCCAGATCAGGACGATGTCATCAATCAATCTGAACCATATGAAGGCTTTGTAATTGTGGATGGAATGATTTCTCTAGATGGTCCATGAATAAGTTACTATAGTGTAGTGGGTCAGGATGGCTCAATCATTTATTGAAGTCATAGCAGGTCATGAAGAAGATGCAGGATTGTTGCCAGGGCAGCAGGTAGGTAGAACGAAGTGGTCAGCCATTGTTTAATCGTAGAGGCAGTGAGAAATAAGTTTGTTGGTCAGAATTCTATCATCAGAAGTTGGTGTTTTTTTGCTGTGGTCAGCACCTAGCAGTACACATGCAGGCCCTGGTTTAGCTCATAACACAGCACCAGGAGGTGGCCTGTACACAGATTTGCTAGGTCAGACAGGAACACTGTGGTAGGAAAGGGAAAAACCAACCAGTTTTAAATTCATACAAGTGTTTTAATTCAGAATAACCAGTATTTTTTTGGCTCCTGTCACAACAGGGGTTTTTCATTTTTTACTAATGACCAGATAAAAAATCTGGCGTATCAGCAGCACTAAAATTTTGTGTTTTTACATAAAATTTTCTTTACAGTGACTAATGGTTTTCATAAAATTTCCATTACTTTTAAATACTGAATTACTATAGAAATTGGGGAAAGTGGTCTGCACTATTTTAATAATGATGCCTACAGTTAGAAACTAGCAACAAACAAACGACGTAAGAATTGGTACAGCATTGCAGAGAGAATACTGTATCTGCTGCCATGTGGCATGGCCTATTATATGGTGTGAATATACATGCAATGTGCAAGCCTTTCCCCCACCTAGTCTACATCTACAGATATGTGGATACTCAACCACCCACCAATCTCTCTTATCTTTGTGGTCCTTGCACAAAATGTACAGCGGCAGTGATGTCCTTCTCTGAAACTGAGCCAATGGGATTCACTTCACGTGTTTTGGAGAAAACTGTTTTGTCCAGTGGGAGGAGGAGGCAAACACAGAAGGGTAGGGTCTATTAGTCATCAGCAGTTCAAACATAGGGCAAATGATAGCACCCCTTAGGGAAATGACAATAAGAGATGGGAAAAGACACCAGGTGCACTCAGTGTGTACACCTGTGAGCCTCCTTCAGCATGCTGAAGAGGCTATTCCAGAAGCTATTGAGGGAACACGGTGCAACCAACTGCAGATTGTGGTGCACATTGGACAAATGATGAGTGTCGTCTGGGCCTTGAGGTCATTCTAGCGACTGGCAGAGAAGGTTGAGAAGATCAGTCTTGTGCAAGAAGCTTCAAAGAAGCTCACACTTTGCAACACTGTCCCCAGAACTGATCGTGGCCCTTTGGTTTTGAGTTGAGTGGAAGGTCTGTACCAGATACTTTGAAAGTTCTGTGACAAACTAAGCTGCAACTTTCTGGACTTGTGCCAAAGGGTTGAGAACTGTATGGCACCCCTAAATGGGTCAGATGTGCACAACACATCTGACACTGCTGCTCAGGTAGCTCACTGTGTAAGGGGTGCACACAAGTTTTTTTTTAGATTAGGCTACTTTCCATCCAATCCAGATAAAGATAGCTGTAGGAAACCCAGAAGTATCAGTAAGATCAAAAGAAAAACCACCTGAAGATGAGGGTATTAAAATCCTAATGGTAAATTGCTGAAGAATTCGCAGCAATGTGCCAGAGTTTGAAGCACACATGAAATTCAGTGAAGCTCACATAATACTAGGTACAGAAAGCTGGTTGAAACCTGAAATTGATTGCACTGAGATTTTTGGAAAAAACCTAAGTGGATATCGAAAGGACAGGTAAATGGGAAACAGAGATGGTGTACTTGTCACAGTAGGCAAGAAACTCAAATCCACTGAGGTAGAAATTGAAGCTGGATGTGAGATTGTCTGGGCAACACTCAGTATCAGGGGTGTGCATAAAATGATAATTGGATCCTTCTATCGCCCACCAGATTATCTCCTGATGTAACTGAAAACTTTAGAGAAAAACCTGACTATTTATACATAAATTCCCCAATCACTCTAGCCATTGGTGGTCTTTTTAACCATCCAACTATTGATTGGGAAAATTATAGTTTTGTTAGTGGTGGGCATGATAAATCATCCTGTGAAACATTACTAAATGACTTTTCTGAAAACTATCTAGAACAGATAGATAGGAGCCGCCCCACTCATGATGGAAATTTATTGGATCTAATGGCACTGAATAGACCTGACCTCTTTGAGGATCTCCACATCGAAACTGGCATCAGTGACCAAGAAGCGGTTATGGCAACAATGATAACCAAATTACAAAGGACAACTAAAACAAGCAGAAAGATATATATGTTCAATAAACTAGCTAAAAAATCACTTCTGTCATATCTTGACAAGGAATCTGAAACTTTCAGGACAGGGCAGGAGCATGTAGAAGATCTCTGGCTCAAGTTTAAAAGATTAACTGACAATGAACTGGATAGATACATACCCAATAGAACAGTTCACAATGTGAGGGAACCTCAATGGTATATAACCACTGTAAAGCAACTTCTAAATAGACAGATTACTGCATAATAGGTGTAAAACAAAGCATAGGTCTATAGATAGAGAAATGCTGAATGAAAAGCATTTGGCTGTCAAGAGAGTAATGTGTGATATCTTCAATTACTACCACAGCAGAATACTGTCAAATGACAGTTCACAAAATCCAAAGAAGTTCCAGTCATATGTAAAGGCTGTTTGTAGCACCAAAGTTAGTGTCCAGTCCCTAGTGAATGAGACAGGAACTGAAACACAGGGCAGCAAAGCAAGAGCTGAAATGCAAACTCAATTTTCAGACGTTCCTTTACAAAGGAAAACCCAGGAGAATTGTTCCAATTTAATCCTCTTACCACTGAAAAGATGAATGAAATAAGTGTTTGTGTCAGTGGTGCTGAGATACAGCTGAAATCATTAAAAATGAACTAAGCTTCAGGGCCTGATGGAATCCCTGTCAGTGTCTCTACTGATTTTGCGACTGAGTTAACTCCCCTTCTAACTACAATCTATCATAGATCCCTTGAACCAAAAACCATGCCCAGTTCTTGGAAAAATGCACATCATGCCTGTCTACAAAAGGGTAGTACACTCCTGGAAATTGAAATAAGAACACCGTGAATTCATTGTCCCAGGAAGGGGAAACTTTATTGACACATTCCTGGGGTCAGATACATCACATGATCACACTGACAGAACCACAGGCACATAGACACAGGCAACAGAGCATGCACAATGTCGGCACTAGTACAGTGTATATCCACCTTTCGCAGCAATGCAGGCTGCTATTCTCCCATGGAGACGATCGTAGAGATGCTGGATGTAGTCCTGTGGAACGGCTTGCCATGCCATTTCCACCTGGCGCCTCAGTTGGACCAGCGTTCGTGCTGGACGTGCAGACCGCGTGAGACGACGCTTCATCCAGTCCCAAACATGCTCAATGGGGGACAGATCCGGAGATCTTGCTGGCCAGGGTAGTTGACTTACACCTTCTAGAGCACGTTGGGTGGCATGGGATACATGTGGACGTGCATTGTCCTGTTGGAACAGCAAGTTCCCTTGCCGGTCTAGGAATGGTAGAACGATGGGTTCGATGACGGTTTGGATGTACCGTGCACTATTCAGTGTCCCCTCGACGATCACCAGTGGTGTACGGCCAGTGTAGGAGATCGCTCCCCACACCATGATGCCGGGTGTTGGCCCTGTGTGCCTCGGTCGTATGCAGTCCTGATTGTGGCGCTCACCTGCACAGCGCCAAACACGCATACGACCATCTTTGGCACCAAGGCAGAAGCGACTCTCATCGCTGAAGACGACACGTCTCCATTCGTCCCTCCATTCACGCCTGTCGCGACACCACTGGAGGCGGGCTGCACGATGTTGGGGCGTGAGCAGAAGACGGCCTAACGGTGTGCGGGACCGTAGCCCAGCTTCATGGAGATGGTTGCGAATGGTCCTCGCCGATACCCCAGGAGCAACAGTGTCCCTAATTTGCTGGGAAGTGGCGGTGCGGTCCCCTACGGCACTGCGTAGGATCCTACGGTCTTGGCGTGCATCCGTGCGTCGCTGCGGTCCGGTCCCAGGTCGACGGGCACGTGCACCTTCCGCCGACCACTGGCGACAACATCGATGTACTGTGGAGACCTCACGCCCCACGTGTTGAGCAATTCGGCGGTACGTCCACCCGGCCTCCCGCATGCCCACTATACGCCCTCGCTCAAAGTCCGTCAACTGCACATACGGTTCACGTCCACGCTGTCGCGGCATGCTACCAGTGTTAAAGACTGCGATGGAGCTCCGTATGCCACGGCAAACTGGCTGACACTGACGGCGGCGGTGCACAAATGCTGCGCAGCTAGCGCCATTCGACGGCCAACACCGCGGTTCCTGGTGTGTCCGCTGTGCCGTGCGTGTGATCATTGCTTGTACAGCCCTCTCGCAGTGTCCGGAGCAAGTATGGTGGGTCTGACACACCGGTGTCAATGTGTTCTTTTTTCCATTTCCAGGAGTGTAGAAGTGATCCACGAAACTGCCGTCCAATATCTTTGACACTGATTTGTTGTCAAGTCTTAGAACTTAGTCTGAGCTCAAACATAATGAGGTATCTTGAACAGGGTGGCCTCCTCAATGCTAACCAGCAGGGATTTTGAAAACATCGATCATGTGAAACCCAACTCGCACATTTCCCACATGACATACTGAAAACTATGGACCAAAGCAATCGGGTAGATGCTGTATTTCTTGATTTTCGAAAAGCATTTGACTCAGTACCACACCTATACTTATTGTCAAAATTATGATCATGTGGTGTATCAAGTGAAATTTGTATGGGATTGAGGGCTTTTTGGTAGGGAGGATGCAGCGTGTTATCTTGGATGTTGTGACCCTTGTTACTCATATTATATATTTATGACCTTGTAGTCAATATTCATAGTAACATCGGGCTTTTTACAGATGATGCAGTTACCTGTAATGAAGTACTATCTGAAAGAAGCTGCATACACATTCAGTCAGAGCTTGATAAGATTTCACGGCGGTGCAAAGATTGGCAACTTGCTATAAATGTTCAGAAAAATAAAATTGTGCACTTCAGAAAATGAAAAAAACGTAGTCTCCTATGACAATAATATCAATGAGTCAGTAACAGCTTGTAGGGATATGAAATAGAATGATCACATAGATTCAATCGTGGGTAAAGCAGGGGGTAGATTTCAATCTGCAAAGGACGTTGCTTACAAATCACTTGTGTGACCAGTTCTAGAAGATTGCTCAAGTGTGTGGGACCTGTACCAGATAGGACTAACAGGGGATATTGAACATATACAGAGAAGAGCAAAACAAATGGTCACAGGTACATTTGGCCCATGGGGAAATGTCACAGAGATACTGAAGGAACTGAACTGGATGACTCTTCAAGATAGACATAAACCATCCAGAGAAAGTCTGTTAACATAGTTTCAAAAACCACCTTTAAATCATTGCCCTAGCAATATACTATAACCCTCTATGTATCACTCATATATGGATCATGAGGATAAGATTAGCATAATTTCAGCATGCACAGAGGCATTCAAACAATCATTCTTCCTGTTGTCCATACAAAAATGGAACAGGAAGAAACCCTAATAACTGGTACAATGGGTTGTGCCCTCTGCCATGCACCTCTCAGTGGTGTGCAGAGTGTAGATATAGATTAGAGGCAAAGTCATTCTACAGTCAGCTTCAAACCCCAGTTGTCTAAATTTTCTCAATAGTGTTTCACAAAAAGAATGTTGTCTTCCCTCCTGTGATTCCCATTTGAGTTCACCAAGCATCTCTGTAATACCTGCCTGCTGATCAACCCTATCAGTAACAGATCTATCAGCTCACTTCTGAATTGTTTTGATGTCCACTTTTAATTTGACCTGGTATGAATCCTATACTCTCCAGTGATACTCAAGAAATTTGTCACACTAGTATTCCAAACAATATCTCCTTCACAGAAGAGCTACACTCTCCTATAATTCTTCCAATATACCAAAGTTGATCATTTACCTTCCCTACAGCCATCCTTATGAGCTAATTCCATTTCATATCACTCTGCAACATTATGCCCAGATATTTAATCTACATGACTGAGTCAAGCAATGCACTACTAATTCCGTATTCAGAGATTACGGCTTTGTTTTCCCTACTCATCAACATTAACTTACATTTTTCTACATTTACAGCAAGCTGCCCTTCATCACACTAGTAATCTTGTATCCTCCTACAACCATTCAATGATGACACCTTTCAAAACATTACAGAATCCTCAGCAGAAATAGCTGCAGATTGCTGCTCATCCCATCTGTCGGATCATTTATGTATAAAAGAACAAAAGTGGTCATATCACACTCCTCTGGGGAACTCCTGATGTTATCTTTGTCTCTGGTGAATGCTTGCTATCAAAGACAATGTACTGATGTCTCTGTATGTGTCATAACATTTTCATAACAAAAGTCTTCAAGCCACTCACACATCTGAAAACCTATTCTGTATGCTTGCACCTTCATTGATAGTCTGCAGTGGGGCATTGTGTCAAATGCTTTCTGGAAATCTATGAATATGGAATCTGCATGTTGTCCTTCATCCTTATTTCTCAGGATATCAAGTGTGAAAAGGCCAAGCTGAGTTTCGCAAGGGTGAGCCTTTCTACATCCATTCTGACACGTGGGCAGAAGCTCTTCCACCTCGAGAAAATTTAGTACATTCAAACTGAGAATATGTTCCAGAATTCTACAGCAGACTTATGTTAAGGATATTGGTCTGTAATTTTGCAGCTCAATTCTTTTGCCTGTCTTATACCGAGGAGTCGCCTGCACTGTTTTCCAGTCGCTTGGGACTTTGCACTGGGTGAAAGATAAGGTGGTTTCTCACTGTCATCCTTGTACATTAGTTGTAATTCAGACTGTTATCATCCATAGTTCAGATATATTTTATGAAGTGCAGTAGAAATGAAGTACAATGCTCCATTTTCATCAAAGAATTAAAAACGCGAGAAAGCACAACAAATTTGCTACATCATATAAGGAGAAAACATGCAGTATGTTCTTTGGAAGAGAAGGTAAAGTTGATTGCTGTATCTGTAACTTTACTGACATGCTATAAACTTGGAATAATAACTGAACCCTTAATTTTGTGGTTGCTTCAAGGTGAAAAACTTGATACCATCCAAAATGACAATGCAAGGATGTCATCAGCTTGTGACCTTCCATTCCTGCTGTAGCCACACCCATCTCCTTCACTTTTGCAATCTTTGCTGCCGTTTCAACCCAATATTGATAATCACCTCCTACCCCCTGATCTTCATTAGAATTTTTCAATCTTTGTTTGAAACCTATGTTTATTACTGGTACTAATAGCAATAAAAAACAAAAATTGGTTATTTCAGAAACTGGTTATTTTGACCAGATTTAACAGTCAGGTTAAACTGGATATGAAAAGAACCAGTGTGCCCAAAAACTCATCTTGTCAGTGATAACCATCATCCCAATGCTGTGGTGCAGAAGCCACGTCAGCTCCTCAGCAGTCACATAGAGCTGTGCAGGCCAGACAGTTGACAGGCACACTGCAACAGCAAACTTTGCAGTAAGCTGGTCATTCAATTTGGCACAAATGTGCAACCAGCTCACAGCCTGTGGTGGGCCCTGTGCAGGAGGTATCTGAGTGCAACTGTGAACAAAAGATCCATAAAATAAGTTGTAACTTCAGTGGTCCCTGCATGCAGGCCTGCAGTAGCACACTATGTATACACAGGGCAAGCTGCAGTTTGGTAGCAGGTCAGGTATGGGTGATGTCTGAACACAGGCTGCCTTGGTAGTCCCATGAAATCGATTTAAGTAAAGTTCAAGGTTTGGAAATGCTGAAAAGTTTATAGGGTATGATCTTGAAATGTGGCAATGTGCTGTGCACGAATGACCATGCTTCAGATAAGCAATAGTTTTAGGCCTTTTTAATTAAGCGAGCACTGATTAGAATGCAGCGGGATGGCAGACTGATCGACAGCCAGAGTGGAGGTAGCATGCTGAAGGGTTACATTAAGAGTCAAGTTGGGCATGGTAGGCCAGCACAGTGACTTGCAAGAACGTGAATGCGGAAGGATACAGAAAAGCCAGGGGTAGCTTAGAAATAGGATGCAGCATCCACAGGCGGGCACCCCTTGGGGATAAGGAAGGTGGACTGGTCCGACCAGAGGCTGCCAAATGGTAAAAAAGTAGTTTGTTTGTCAAAACTTTAAATTAGAGCAGAGGCCCAGAGTAAAATTTGCAGAAGAGTGAAAATCAAAAGTGTATTGGTGTAGAAAGCAACAGGGAAAGTATAAAGTAAAATGTGTATATTTTAAGGGCAGAGATGGTGGCTGATGTCACAGGCGGTTTAGTCGGGGAGAAGGAGCACACAGCTCACCATTGTGGAGGACAGACTGGGGAGCAGTACGTATGGATGGCGGTTGCGCTCCCGTAAGATTACCAACTATGCTTTGCTTTGTGGCTTAATCTGCTTAAGACAGTGACAAAGTTTGTGAGGGTGGTGAAGTTATGTTGATTGTGAATGAACATTTATCTTAATATGTGACAATTACTGAGGTATAGACACCAATAGTTAACTGAGCAAAGCTTAGTGCATGCAACAACACAACAGTCATTGAACATGGTAAGTCAGCTGCTGTGCTCGCTTCTGCTGTTGCTGTTTTTGTTTTCTGATAATGATCATTATAGCCAATTGGTTATGATCATGCTTATTTTTAAGTGGGGTATCAAGTATAAGTAAAGACTGAGTTCCATGGCATCTGGTAGTACAAGATCCTGGCCTTGTGCACTAAAAGACCCGAGTGGGAGCTGAGTGATTTATATTAATACGACCACAATTGGGATTAGCCTCTTTCAGACGACAACAAAATGCAATCGGTATCCAACAGTGGTCTTAAACCCAGAGGGGCATATCCATCTGACCACTATCTGGCTGGATTCTGGCATGCAAACTACAATGTTGCTGGTACGCAAGCTACAATGTTGCAACTTGTTTGTTATAAATTGTGTCAGGGGATTTTGAGGCTAATATAACTGCTTTGATCAGAAGTGTGTTGCATTATTTAGTAGCCCCGGAATTATTCTCCTAACCCTCAGTTCTATGTATTTGCTAAGTCCAGAATTCACAGGGTGCCGAATAAAGTACGAGCCGCTGAACTGCAGGTAAGGTTACAGGTCGAGCAAGTGCGGAGGCTGACAACGCTGCCACCGTGCAGGTAAGTCACAAAGAGGACCTGCCATGCACCCCTGTACATCTACTGCTTACTGTATCAGACAGTCCAAGGGGTCCAGTATGTTAGGTTAGGGTTTGTCATTCCACAGAGGGGACGTTACAAAGCAGTGCATCGCCCTAGGGAATGTTACAATCTGAGGGCAGTGGGGATGGACAAAGGTTAGATGAAGGACTAAACTGAGTCAATGTTCAACATTGGTTTTGGACTGAGTCTGATTGTTAGTGGTAAAAAAGTGTTTCCACTGTATGGACCAGGAGAAGGAGAGAAGGCCTTTAAAAAGCCCAGCATGACTCAGTTTGGGAGGGGGAGAAAGGTAACACTTTTGGAAAGGATTGATACTTCTGAGGGACAGAGGCTTTTGGGAGACAGGTTCATGACTGTGTTTCGGGTCTGTTTAGGATCTGGGCTCTGTAGAGTGGCATGTGGGACTTTCTGATGATACGGTAAAGGTAGGTCTGCAAGTGTCATATGCCTTACTGATGTCAAAGAATATACCCAGACAATGATGGATACATAGGAAAGCCTGCTGAACAGCCACCTCTAGTAGGGTCAGATTGTTAACAGTGGACCAAAATACCAAAGTGCACACAGAGTGGCTAAGGAGTTGTCTGATCTAACAACCATATTGGATGACAGTTAACCATTCACTCCAGGGATTTTCCTACACAGCTTGTTATGGTAACAGTCCAGTAACTACTGGTGGTTCTTTCCTGGTTTGAGGAGAGGTACCAGAAATGCCTCTCTCCACGAGTTAGGAAAGTTGCCTGTCTGCCATATAAGACTAAAACATGTGAGTAGGATCTCCTTTGATGCTGCTGGTAAATGTAGAAGCATGCAGTACTAGATTTGATTGTGACCAGGTGCAGTATCACGAATCTCAGACAGTACCGATTCCAGCTCCCACATAGATGAAGGGCAGTTGTAAGAATCACAATTGTGGGAGTTGAAATCCAGCTTGCCCCTCTCTGCAGTCACTCAGTAGGAGTGAAATGCCAGAGCCTGGCTAGCATCAGCAGTAGAAGCTGCAAAAAGCTCTGCCATTGTCTGGGTAATGTCTCCGGGCATTGTCTGGAGACACCCGTTTCAGCAATGCTGCTATTGGTAAATGACCGTGTATACTGGAAATCCTGCAGATGACCTCCCACACTCTTATTCTTCATAGAACAATTGGAGTGGTCAATGGTATCCAGGAACACTTGACATGACCTTTTCCTGCTTTCCTTAATTACATATTGAGCCTTGGCTCTCTTGACTTAAAAGGCTGTGAAGTTGTCTGCTGCTCGACGGGACTTAAACTGTTGAAGAGCCACACACCTGTTCTGGATCAATGAATCGCACTCATCAGTCCACCAAGGGACAGATTGCCTCCTAAGATGACCTGAAGACTTTGGCAGCACCACTGGCATGATGTGGTCCACCCATTCCTGGATGCTGTTGTGGTGTTCAAACACAACCAGCTGGCTGAACAGTGTCCAGTTGGCCCTGCTGACCATCCACTTTGGTGGCTTCTATTCAAAGAATCCTTCATCCAGTAGGTGAATGTGGAGTGGGAAGTTGTCACTGGAATGAAGGTCATCAATGACTTCCTACTGAACAGAGTCTGTGATGGCTGGAGAGCAGAGAAATAGGTTGATGGCTGAGAATGACCCAGTAGCAGCACAGAAATGAGTGTGAGTTCCCGTACTGAGGGCGCACAGCTCAAGAGTGTCTCCAAAACCCAACCCTGAGAGTAAGCAGAGTTCAAGCTCCACAAGACATGATTAGCACTGTAGTCTCTCAGGAGGAGAAATGGTCGAGGGAGTTCTTCCACAAGACCTGTGAGAGATTCAGAGTCTACTGCCTCTGGCAGAGGCAAATACAATAGGCAAAAAGTGATCCTCCGACATCCATGAATTTAAACTGCAACTGTTTGCAGGTCAGTACCCAGGGGAAGAGCAAAGAAGTGGTGTGTGTCATTGACAAACACAGTTACCCCTCCATTGACCCTTTCAACGGTCAGATCTTCCTTGTGGTGGAGTGTACAGCCCCATAGGACAGGGGCATCAAGACGCTTTAAAATGCATTTCTTCAAACACATGCACAGGGGGCATTCCTGTGCTAGCAGCTACAGTTCCTTCACGTGTCTCCTGAACCAATTAGCATGCCATTGGAGGATGGGAGCCATTTATCATGGGGGTTGCACTTCTATCCTGTCTTACCACCTGGGAGGGGAGCCTACCATGTGTGGAGTATCAGCTTTGGGGCGAGATGATTGCCCAGTCCAACACCAAGGTCCATTAGCTCTGAAGAAGAATCAAGGGATATGTCACAGAGGACGATTTCCACATCGTCAGGGAGCTGAACTCCTGGCTCTGTCAGTGGGTGATGCTTTGTGTTTGATGCTTTTACACTGTGCTCCCTGCCGCCCTTGGATAAGCAGCTGCAGCAGCAAGTCGTATACTCTTAGCTCACTTATTTGTTACATAGTTTAATTCTTAATTTCTTTGCGTGTTTTTGGTATTTGCATTGTTTAATTCATAAATTTCGGGTGTATTATAGTATTTGAGAGTTGTAGCATCGCCTTTTAGTACCTGAATAGCATAAAATCGGGTAGTCTCCTTCTGCCGCCGAGCAGTGTGTCAGCAGTGCGCAAGTAGCAGCATTATTGCATTTCCTAGGCAATCTTGTATTTTAATAACCAATTAAATTTTGGATCCAATTGTTTGTGCTCTCTGTAGATTAGTTCAGATGTTCTTTGCACAACACTTTTTAGTATGGATAGGGACTGCAACCGCTGTGTTCGGATGCAGGCTGAGTTGGCATCCCTTCGCTCCCAGCTTCAGGCAGTGTTGGCTTCAGTCACACAGCTTGAGGCTGTTGCCAATGGGCATCACAGTGGGGGTCCGGATGGGGATTTGTCGGGGACGGCCAGCTCGTCCCATGCATCCCCCGATCGGACTAAGACTGTGGCTGCCCGGGATACTGCCCACATTGAGGCTAATCCCTCACCTGTGGTAGAGTGGGAGGTTGTTTCGAGGTGTGGCAGGGGGCGAAAGACATTCCGGAGGGCTGAGCGGAAGGCCTCTCCAGTTTGTCTGATGAACCGGTTTCAGGCTCTGTCTCAGGCTGATACTGATTTTTGGCCGGACATAGCTGCTTGTCCTGTTCCAGAGGTTGCCCCTCAGTGTGCAAGATCTGGGCGGTCGCAGAGGGTGGGCTTACTGGTAGTTGGGAGCTCCAACATCAGGTGCGTAATGGGGCCCCTTAGGGATATGGCAGCAAAAGAGGGGAAGAAAACCAATGTGCACTCCGTGTGCATACCGGGGGGAGTCATTCCAGATGTGGAAAGGGTCCTTCCGGATGCCATGAAGGGTACAGGGTGCACCCATCTGCAGGTGGTCGCTCATGTCGGCACCAATGATGTGTGTCGCTACGGATCGGAGGAAATCCTCTCTGGCTTCCGGCAGCTATCTGATTTGGTGAAGAGTGCCAGTCTTGCTAGCGGGATGAAAGCAGAGCTCACCATCTGCAGCATCATCGACAGGACTGACTGCGGACCTTTGGTACAGAGCCGAGTGGAGGGTCTGAATCAGAGGCTGAGACGGTTCTGCGACCGTGTGGGCTGCAGATTCCTCGACTTGCGCGATAGGGTGGTGGGGTTTTGGGTTCCGCTGGATAGGTCAGGAGTCCACTACATGCAGCAAGCGGCTGCATGGGTAGCAGGGGTTGTGTGGCATGGACTGGGTGGTTTTTTAGGTTAGATGGCCTCGGGTAAGTACAGAAAGGGCAGCAGCCTCAAAGGGTGCAGGGCAAAGTCAGGACATGCGGGGGCCAAGCAGCAATCGGTATTGTAATTGCAAACTGTCGAAGCTGCATTGGTAAAGTACCGGAACTTCAAGCGCTGATAGAAAGCACCAAAGCAGAAATCGTTATAGGTATAGAAAGCTGGCTGAAGCCAGAGATAAATTCTCCTGAAATTTTTACAAAGGCACAGACGGTGTTTAGAAAGGATAGATTGCATGCAACTGGTGGTGGCGTGTTTGTCGCTGTTAGTAGTAGTTTATCTTGTAGTGAAGTAGAAGTGGATAGTTCCTGTGAATTATTATGGGTGGAGGTTACACTCAACAACCGAGCTAGGTTAATAGTTGGCTCCTTTTACCGACCTCCCGACTCAGCAGCATTAGTGGCAGAACAACTGAGAGAAAATTTGGAATACATTTCACACAAATTTTCTCAGCATGTTATAGTCTTAGGTGGAGATTTCAATTTACCATATATAGACTGGGACACTCAGATGTTTAGGACAGGTGGTAGGGACAGAGCATCGAGTGACATTATACTGAGTGCACTATCCGGAAATTACCTCGAGCAATTAAACAGAGAACCGACTCGTGGAGATAACATCTTGGACCTACTGATAACAAACAGACCCGAACTTTTCGACTCTGTATGTACAGAACAGGGAATCAGTGATCATAAGACCATTGCAGCATCCCTGAATACGGAAGTTAATAGGAATATAAAAAAGGGAGGAAGGTTTATCTGTTTAGCAGGGCAGATTTCAAACTACCTAACAGATCAAAACGAAAATTTCTGTTCCGACACTGAATGTTGAGTGTTAATGGAAAAAGTTCAAGGCAATCGTAAAATGCATTTTTGACAGGTACATGCCGAGTAAAACTGTGAAGGACGGGAAAAACCCACCGTGGTTCAACAACAAAGTTAGGAAACTACTGCGAAAGCAAAGAGAGCTTCACTCCAAGTGTAAATGCAGCCAAAACCTCTCCGACAAACAGAAGCTAAATGATTTCAAAGTTAGAGTAAGGAGAGCTATGCGTGAAGCGATCAGTGAATTCGAAAATAAAATTCTATGTACAGACTTGACAGAAAATCCTAGGAAGTTCTGGTCTTACATTAAATCAGTAAGTGGCTCGAAACAGCATATCCAGACACTCCGGGATGATGATGGCATTGAAACAGAGGATGACACGCATAAAGCTGAAATACTAGACAACTTTTTCCAAAGCTGTTTCACAGAGGAAGATTGCACTGCAGATCCTTCTCTAAATCCTCGCACAAACGAAAAAATGGCTGACATCGAAATAAGTCTCCAAGGAATAGAAAAGCAACTGGAATCACTCAACAGAGGAAAGTCCACTGGACCTGACAGGATACCAATTCGATTCTACACAGAGTACGTGAAAGAACTTGCCCCCCTTCTAACAGCCGTGTACCGCAAGTATCTAGAGGAACGGAAGGTTCCAAATGATTGCAAAAGAGCACAGGTAGTCCCAGTCTTCAAGAAGGGTTGTTGAGCAGATACGCAAAACTATAGACCTATATCTCTGACGTCGATCTGTTGTAGAATTTTAGAACATGTGTTTTGCTCGAGTATCATTTCATTTTTGGAAACCCAGAATCTACTCTGAAGGAATCAACATGGATTCCCGAAACAGTGATCATGTGAGACCCAACTCGCTTTATTTGTTCATGAGACCCAGAAAATATTAGATACAGGCTCCCAGGTAGATGCTATTTTCCTTGACTTCCGGAAGGCATTCGATACAGTTCCGCACTGTCACCTGATAAACAAACTAAGAGCCTACGGAATATCAGACCAGCTGTGTGGCTGGATTGAAGAGTTTTTAGCAAACAGAACACAGTATGTTGTTATCAATGGAGAGACGTCTACAGATGTTAAAGTAACCTCTGGCGTGCCACAGGGGAGTGTAATGGGACCATTGATTTTCACAATATATATAAATGACCTAGTAGATAGTGTCGGAAGTTCCATACAGCTTTTCGCGGATGATGCTGTAGTATACAGAGAAGTTGCAGCATTAGCAAATTGTAGTGAAATGCAGGAAGATCTGCAACGGATAGGCACTTGGTGCAGGGAGTGGCAACTGACCCTTAACATAGACAAATGTAATGTATTGCAAATACATAGAAAGAAGGATCCTTTATTGTATGATTATATGATAGCGGAACAAACACTGGTAGCAGTTACTTCTGTAAAATATCTGGGAGTATGCGTGCGGAACGATTTGAAGTGGAATGATCATATAAAATTAATTGTAGGTAAGGCAGGTACCAGGTTGAGATTCATTGGGAGAGTCCTTAGAAAATTTAGTCCATCAACAAAGGAGGTGGCTTACAAAACACTCGTTCGACCTATACTTTAGTATTGCTCATCAGTGTGGGATCTGTATCAGATCGTGTTGACGGAGGAGATAGAGAAGATCCAAAGAAGAGCGGCACGTTTCGTCACAGGGTTATTTGGTAACCATGATAGCGTTACGGAGATGTTTAGCAAACTCAAGTGGCAGACTCTGCAAGAGAGGCGCTCTGCATCGCGGTGTAGCTTGCTCGCCAAGTTTTGAGAGGGTGTGTTTCTGGATGAGGTAGCGAATATATTGCTTCCCCCTACTTATACCTCCTGAGGAGATCACGAATGTAAAATTAGAGAGATTCGAGCGCGCATGGAGGCTTTCAGACAGTTGTTGTTCCCACGAACCATACGCGACTGGAACAGAAAAGGGAGGTAATGACAGTGGCACGTGAAGTGCCCTCCACCACACACCGTTGATTGGCTTGCGGAGTATAAATGTAGATGTAGATGTTGGGCATTGGAGACATGACAGTGGGTGTGATAGTTGCAGCACTGGATGGTGGATCAAGCTGATTGTTTGGAGGGGAAGGGAGCACCACAACAGTGGCAACCACAGTATTGTCCAATGTTCTTGGGGGTGGTATGGGTTTCAAAATAACTGCAGCAGAACAAGTGCACTGGCAGACACAGGTACTAGTGCTGACACTGGCAACCTCCATTTGTGTAGCAGCATTGGTTTTGGGACTGGCTGTTTAAGAACAGATGCAACGGATGTTGTAAATGTTGGGGGCTGTGTGGCCTTATAGGTCTTTTTGGCCTCAGCATATGACTTATGCTTAGTGGTTTTGATCTCTTGTATCTTCCTTTCTTCAAGAAAGACACTGCAGTCCCTACTCCAGACAGGATGATCCACAGAGCAGTTTACACATTTCACAGGAGATGAATAACCAACTACTTCATGGGCAGCCTTCCCACATTTGCGACAAGTGGCTTCTTCCTTATATCTGACAGTACTGTTCCCAGTGGCGAACAGTAGTGTTCCGGTGGGGAAATGAGGCTGCATGCTGAGGTGAAGGAAACCTGCCTTGATATGCTCTGGAAGTTTCATGCTGTAGAAAGTAAAAACAAGAGTCTGATTTCACTAGATCACCATCCCACCTTTTCACTGTATTTTGCATATCAACAATGCCTTCTGGAACCCACTGATTTCTTCTCTGGGAAAGTCAACTATGTCCCTGGAAGTCAACACCTTTGCAATAGAGACAGAATTGCACATCACCTTGAACTACAGCATACTTCCCAAGACATTTAGCTTTTTGGAGGTTAGCTTCTTGGTGGGAATTAGAAGTTCTCACTAATAATGTCCCATTGCATGAAAGCTTGACTTACTTTAAAGAGCCACAGGTTCCCTCTAAGCCCTTTTGGATATAGAAGGATGAAACCTTCTCAAAACTACCCTCTTTTTACTTGACTATGAAAAACACATTCCAGACAGCAGCATGTGTTCTGTTACTGTAAATACTGTCATTCTGAATAAGTCGAGACTCAGGACTGGCTACATGAGCCATGGCTGCACCCTTTCCACTGTGAGGAGAAGATAATTTTGAGGTTTTCAACTTAGACCTATGAGCGGCTAGGGAAATAAAAGTCCCTCCAGACAGAGCCCTGCATGCCTACTAGGTGAGCCTTATACAACTGAAGTGCAGCAGGTTCCCCAGAGGTTGCTCACTAATGACTGTTCCACCTCAACAGCCACTTATCTCATCGGCACACAATGCACCTTAAGACTGAGAGGTTTTTTTATAGAGGTTTTACCATCCTCACAATCCAGGTGCTCAAGCCAAGATCCCAATTCCTTGCAACACACAACATTCCACTGCTGCACCACATGGTGGTCACTGAAGCATGTCCAAAGCTTATGGTGACAGGGGAGTGGTGGTGGTGGTGCTTACCAGTCCCCAGCTGAGTAATCGCAGGGTTGCCAAGCCCATGCCCAGCAAATGAATCCTGAGCTCCTGAGAGCATCTCCTCTATGTGGTGAGTAACAGTCTCTCCTTTCCCATTCTTGTTCTTCCATCCTGGATTTTGAATTTTCCATTGTTTAATACTTCAAAACAGATGTTCTATTGGTATGAGTGGCCTGAAAGTGCAGCTACAATGTTAACATAATAGTTTATGGAAGGCTTGTTCTAAAATGTTAACTATACAGCATCCTCTGGACTGAACAAGTTCACTTGTGGAAATTACCGGCAGCAAGAATAAGATAATCACTTTACTTTTTGTGTGGTTTAATAGCCTTGTTCAGACCTTTCAACAAGACATTTTGTTGGTTTGATTGCCTAATATTTCAGGCACAGTTTTGTATATTACTGAAGTAACTTGTTCCAAGTATGTACAAACCATGAGGCCCAGACACATCAACAAAAGTTTTGCATCACCCTTTTTTCCAAAATTCATAGCAAAGCAAACAAAAATTGGCTCTAGGGCCTGAGCTCCCAGTTGGTGCACATTGACAGCACAGAAAGATACATATATAGCTTCTTTTCTGTTTTTACTTTGTAGATTCTTACTTAAATTGCGTGTGAGTTTCGTATAGTAGGTGTAATTTCGAATTTTAGTTACTGTAATCGTAAATTCAGGCAAATTGTGGCATAGTCGTTAGGCATTTATACAGGTTAGTTCATACATTCTTTGCGTGTTTCCCTTGCGTTATCTCGGCATGGACTCGTGTTTCAGTAACTGTTTTTCAACATCGATTAGAATGGACAGGGACTGTGATTGCTGTGTTCGGATGAGAGCTGAGTTGGCATCCCCTTGCTCACAGCTGCAGGCGGCACTGACTTCAGTTGCGCAGCTTGAGGCTGTTGCCAATGGGCACCACTGTGGGGAGCCGGACTTTTGGTATCACGGGGATGTCAACCTCGTCCCGTCTGTCCCCAGATTGGTCTGCCGCTGTGGTTGCCCCGGTTGCTGCCCACAGTGGGGCTGAGCCCTCGCCTGTGGTTGATTGGGAGGTCGTTCCAAGGCGTGGCAGGCAGCAAAAGACGTCCCCGGAGGCTGATCAGAAAGCCTCCCCGGTGCGTCTGACAAACAAGCTTCAGGTACTGTCTCTGGCTGAGCCAGATGCAGCTGCCTGCCCTGTTTCGGAGGATGATTCTCAGCCTTCAAGGTCCGGGCAATTGCAGAGGGTGGGCTTATTGGTAGGTGGGAGCTCCAATGTTAGGCGCGTAATGGGGCCCCTTAGGGATATGGCGGCTAAGGAGGGGAAGAAATCCAGTGTGCACTACATGTGCATTCCAGGTGGAGTCATTCCTGATGCGGAAGGGGTCCTTCCGTATACCATTAAGAGCACAGGGTGCAGCCAGCTGCAGGTGGTGGCACATGTCGGCACCAATGACGTGTGTTGCTTTGGATCTGAGGAAATTCTCTCTGGATTCCAGCGGCTATCTGATTTGGTGAAGGCTACCAGTCTTGCTTACGAGATGAAGGCAGAGATCACCATCTGCAGCATCGTTGACAGAACCTACTGCGGAACTTTGGTGCAGAGCCAGGTGGAGGGTCAGAATCAGAGGCTCAGACGGTTTTGTGACCGTGTTGGCTGCAGATTCCTTGACTTGCGCCATAGGGTGGTGGGGTTTCGGGTTCCGCTGAATAGGTCAGGAGTTCACTACACTCAGCTGGCGGCTACACGAGTAGCGGAGGCTGTGTGGCATGGATTGGGCGGTTCTTTTAGGTTAGAAGGCCTCAGGAAAGCACAGGGTGGGCTGCAATCTCAAAGGGTGCATGGCAAATAAAGGACGTGCTTGGATCAAGGAACAATCAGAATTGTAGTTGTAAATTGTTGTAGTTGTGCTGGGAAAGTCCCTGAGCTTCAAGCGCTAATAGAAAGCACAGAAGGTGAAATCGTTATAGGTACAGGAAGCTGGCTAAAGCCTGAAATAAGTTCTGCAGAAATTTTTATGAAGTCTCAGACGGTGTTCAGGAAAGATAGATTAGGCAGAATTGGTGGTGGAGTGTTTGTGTCTGTCAGTAGTGGTTTATCTTGTAGTGAAGTTGAAGTAGACACTCCATGCGAATTGGTATGGGTGGAGGTTATACTTAACAGCCGAACTAAGTTAATAACTGGCTCCTTCTACCGACCCCCAGACTCCAATGATATAGTTGCTGAACAGTTCAGAGAAAATTTGAGTCTCGTAACAAATAAATACCCCACTCATACGGTTATAGTTGGTGGGGACTTCAACCTACCCTCGATATGTTGGCAAAAATACTTGTTCAAAACCGGTGGTAGGCAGAAAACATCTTCCGAGATTGTCCAAAATGCTTTCTCCGAAAATTATTTCGAGCAGTTAGTCCACGAACCCACGCGAATTGTAAATGGTTGCAAAAACACACTTGACCTCTTAGCCACAAACAATCCAGAGCTAATAGAGAGCATCATGACTGATACAGGGATTAGTGATCTCAAGGTCGTTGTAGCTAGGTTCAATACCGTTTCTTCCAAATCCACCGGAAACAAACGCAAAATAATTTTATTTAAAATAGTGGATAAAGTGCCACTAGAAGCCTTCCTAAGAGAATCTCCATTCCTTCCAAACTAACTATGCAAATGTAGACGAGACGTGGCTCAAATTCAAAGATATAGTAGCAACAGCAATTGAGAGATTCATACCTCATAAATTGGCAAGAGTTGGAACTGATCCCCATGGTACACAAAACAGGTCCGAGCGCTGTTGCAGAGGCAACTGAAAAAGCATGCAAAGTTCAGAAGAATGCGAAATCTCGAAGATTGGCTAAAATTTACAGACGCGCAAAATTTGGCACGGACTTCAATGCAAGATGCCTTTAATAGGTTCCATAATGAAACATTGTCTCGAAATTTGGTAGAAAATCCGAAGAAATTCTGGTTGTATGTAAAGTACACAAGCGGCAACATGCAGTCAATACCTTCACTGTGCAGTGCCGATGGTACTGTTACCGACAACTGTGCCGATAAAGCGGAGCTATTGAACGCTGTTTTCCGAAATTCCTTCACCAGGGAAGACGAATGGAATATTCCAGAATTTGAAACATGAACAGCTGCTAGCATGAGTTTCTTAGAAGTAGATACCTTAGGGGTTGCAAAGCAACTCAAATCGCTTGATACGGGCAAGTCTTCAGGTCCAGATTGTAAACCGATTAGGTTCCTTTCAGATTACGCTGATACAATAGCTCCCTACTTAACAATCACATACAACCACTCGCTCACCGATAGATCTGTACCTACAGATTGGAAAATTGCACAGGTCGCACCAGTGTTTAAGAAGGGTAGTAGGAGAAATCCATCGAACTACAGACCTATATCATTGACGTCGGTTTGCAGTAGGGTTTTGGAGCATATACTGTATTCAAACATTATGAATCACCTCGAAGGGAATGATCTATTGATACGTAATCAGCATGGTTTCAGAAAACATCGTTCTTGTGCAACGCAGCTAGCTCTTTATTCACACGAAGTAATGGCCGCTATCGACAGGGGATCTCAAGTTGATTCTGTATTTCTAGATTTCCGGAAAGCTTTTGCCACCATTCCTCACAAGCGACTTCAAATCAAGCTGCGGGCTTATGGGGTATTGTCTCAGTTGTGCGACTGGATTTGTAATTTCCTGTCAGGAAGGTCACAGTTCGTAGTAATAGACGGCAAATCATCGAGTAAAACTGAAGTGATATCAGGTGTTCCCCAGGGAAGCGTCCTGGGACCTCTGCTGTTACTGATCTATATAAATGACCTGGGTGACAATCTGAGCAGTTCTCTTAGGTTGTTCGCAGATGATGCTGTAATTTACCGTCTAGTAAGGTCATATGAAGACCAGTATCAGTTGCAAAGTGATTTATAAAAGATTTAAGAAGCTTCAACATTGCAGCGCGTCAGCAATAGTTGGTTAATATATTAAAAAACTAGAAACCCACCTCAATTGCGAAAAAAGCACCTAGTGTTAACCTAGGTTTTGGCGTAGATAATTAAACCTTCTTCAGAACAATAAAACCCACAAGTGCCTAAGAAGACCTTTGTCAATGATTAAAAGAACACCATAGCTATACATTTATAAACGAAAAAAAGGAAAACACAAACAGTTAAGTAACGGTTTAGACTTTGTACACATGTACTGTTTGTGTTTTCCTTTTTTTTCGTTCATAAATGAGTAGCTATGGTGTTCTTTTAATCATTGACAAAGGTCTTCTTAAGCACTTGTGGGTTTTATTGTTCTGAAGAAGGTGTAGTTATCTACGCCGAAACCTAGGTGTTTTTTCACAATCGAGGCGGGTTTCTAGTTTTTTAATATTATAAAAGATTGCTGTATGGTGTGGCAGGTGGCAGTTAATGCTAAATAACGAAAAGTGTGAGGTGATCCACATGAGTTCCAAAAGAAATCCGTTGGAATTCGATTACTCGATAAATAGTACAATTCTCAAGACTGTCAATTCAACTTAAGTACCTGGGTGTTAAAATTACGAACAACTTCAGTTGGAAAGACCACATAGATAATATTGTGGGGAAGGCGAACCAAAGCTTGCGTTTCATTGGCAGGACACTTAGAAGATGCAACAAGCCCACTAAAGAGACAGCTTACACTACACTCGTTCGTCCTCTGTTAAAATATTGCTGCGCGGTGTGGGATCCTTACCAGGTGGGATTGACAGAGGACATCGAAAGGGTGCAAAAAAGGGCAGCTCGTTTTGTATTATCACGTAAGTGCAGGAAGATGACTGCTTAAATGCCTCTATTTGCACTGTAATTAGTATAATCTTGTTTCCTCAGTCTCTATGGCAGCAATACATAGATGGCAGAAGAACGTCTAGAGATTCTTAACTTAACACAGGTTCTCAAAGCTCTGCAAGTAGACTTCAGCAGAACTACATGTGCTCACTTTATGAGGCAGTGTCAATCATCTTATCTCTGTAAGAATCAGTAACTGTCATAGACAATATTTCATACCACACTAAGCTGCTGGAGAAAATACTATTGTAGTATGATAGAACTTAAACACTGCAGATTTTGAAGCAAATTTACAGAAACCTACAGATGATCCATTTCAGCCAATTAATGCTGAAGCCTGGAAAGACTACTGCAGTACAGTACAGCAACTCAAACAGGATTAGTGGAACTGTGACAGCCACATCAGAAACGTTACTGATGAACGAACTATTAGTGTTTCCACTTCATTCAGTACTAATGGCTCTGAGAATGGAGAATCACCCCCAGATGAAGGTGATAGCAAGTGACCATTGTACTTTTTCCATTTTCATATTATCATGATAAGATTGCTGATCATTAGGAAACTTGGGCAAGTAGTTTGTACACTGCCCAAAACACAAATGGAAAAAATTACACTTCAGGGAACATACATAACTGCTCTTTTTGCATGGTCTGAAGATGGTCACTGCTGACCAACATCAATAGTGTGAGGACAAAAAATGTTGTGATCATAGACTGGAATAAAAGAAATAAATTCTACACTTCCCGTATCACAGATTTTATTCATATGTCACAGCTTAAGAACAAGCAGTCATGGTATAGATTTTCTATACAATTATAAAGCCGATCATACCACTGGCTGTTGTTGTTGAAGTCTTCAGTCCAGAGACTGGTTTGATGCAGCTCTCCATGCTACTCTATCCTTTGCAAGCTTCTTCACCTCCTAGTACCTACTGCAACCTACATCCATCTGAATCTGCTTAGTATATTCACCTCTTGGTCTCCCTCTACAACTTTTACCCTCCAGTACTAAATTGGTGATCCCTTGATGCCTCAGAACATGTTCTACCAACCGATCCCTTCTTCTAGTCAAGTTGTGCCACAAATTTCTCTTCTCCCCAACTCTGTTCAATAACTCCTCATTAGTTACATGATCTACCCATCTAATCTTCAGAATTCTTCTGTAGCACCACATTTTGAAAGCTTCTATTCTCTTCTTGTCCAAACTATTTATTATCCATATTTCACTTCCAAATGTGGCTACACTCCATACAAATACTTTCAGAAATGACTTCCTGACACATAAATCTATACTTGATGTTGACAAATTTCTCTTCTTTAGAAAATGTTCCCTTGTCATTGCCAGTCTACATTTTATATCCTCTCTACTTTGGCCATCATCAGTTATTTTGCTCCCCAAATAGCAAAACTCATCTACTACTTTAAGTGTCTCAGTTCCTAATCTAATTCCCTCAGCATCACCCGATTTAATTCGACTACATTCCATTATCCTCGTTTTGCTTTTGTTGATGTTCATCTTATATCCTCCTTTCAAGACACTGTCCATTCCGTTCAGTTGCTCTTCCATGTATACTTCTCAAATCTATTAACTCAAAAAGTGGGTGGAAATTTCATATTATAGCTCCAAAATGTTATTGTATAAATAGCACATCTGCATTTTTGAATGATTTTGCTTCTACAAATTTAGAATTGGATTTACAACAGTATTAAGTTGAACACTCATCTAATTGAAATTAATTACAACTTTATGGAGAGTAACTTAGATGAGTTAACATTTTAGTGCTGATCATTATTGCTGCAGAAGTGCTATACCATGAAATGTCAGTCTTTTACCCTTATAACCCATAGGAATTTTCTGTTACTCCCTAAATCTCCAATATGTTAGTAACAACCTGTATAGCATTTCACATAATTCCTTTCCAATGCCTTAGATGACAGTTAGTAACATTCTAAAAACTTGTAGCCATACAATTAATGCGCCAGATGCTAGGCCAGAGAAGACCTATAACAGTTGGAAATATCTTGGTCTTGTCTATTTTGACAAATTTCCTGAAAGTGCCAACATGATGCCAGTAAATAAATTTACACCTAGTCTTTTGAGATGGATGAAAAGTAAAGGAATTAACTTTGCTCAAGAGTTCCTTGAGAGTGTGGCAAATGACCCACATTTCTTATCAGAATGAGCAATAAATTAACAACAAACAAAATATACTTCATGCTGTGTATCTATTTTAGTACTGTTTCATGTGCCTATTGTCGTTTAACTGTTTAAATATTTGTTATCTTTGTCATTTACATAATTATGTAAGCCAATTATCTTGTAATGCTGCTGTCACATACTTGAATATGCAATGTATCTATCTTCCATTATTTTCTTATGCTTAATGACATTTGCCCAAGTTTGCATCATTATCATCATCATCATCATCCATCATCATCATTACTATTATTATTACTGTGTTAACTTTGATGACACTGATTGCATGTAAAGATGCTCAAAGGTGAAATAAAACATCTGTATTTGTATTTGTCCCCTGCACTGTTATCCCTAGTTATTCTGGTCCATTCTATATGATTAAATCCATCCAGTGTACCAGCTCATATATGCCTGTTCTATATGTTTGCAGAACAATTACAAACTTGCCAATATGAGTTAGTGGATACATACCAACAGTGCACAGAAACTGTGGTAAATGGTCTACCAGCACACTACCTTTGTTACTCATCTCAGTACAGTACATCCACCCTGGACCCCCACTGTTTTATCTCCCGCTTGCCTCCCCCTTTCCCTGCCATTTTGTCTTTTTGTTTCTTTTTTAGTTTTCTAGTCTTTGGCCCCTCCCCTTCCATCTCTTTGCTAAGCCTCAGTCATTATGTTACACGGTATGTTGTCCCATCTTCCACTGCCTTTCTCCAAATAAACGTACTATTGTTCTGAAACCTCTGGATTTTTTAACCTTTTTGCATATAACACTTAGATTAGTCACTTTACACATTTCTATTACTTTCTGGTATTAACATTTTCTGTGCAAACTGTCAATAAAACAAACAACAGTAGCCCTGCTCTTAATATCTGACAAAAAGGGGAGAAACTGAACAATACATAATTTAAACAGAACAATTCCTGGTTTAACTTTCTGATGAATCTTTCCTTAAATGAGAAAGAAAGAGTAAGACATACAGCTGCCGGAGGAAAGAAAAAGCCACTCATCCTTAAAACAGAGAGAAAAGGGGCTGGCTATCCAAATTTTATCACTTTTGGTTCCTAACCTGCTCCTTGAGGCCTAATTTATGACACAGATTAACTTTACATTGGCTATGGCATCTGAAACAATACTACTTATGAAGTCCCTCCTGGCATCAGTTTCTCTCCCTCTCCTGATCCAACACCACAATTTTTTTTCCTTCAGCTTCTGTAGATCTTGCTCCTTCTGTATCCAGTTTCATACAGTACAAGAATTTATTTAATATTTCTTATTTTCCTGATAAAGAAGTCAATTTAAACTCTGACACTTAAAATACCGAACTTTATCAGATATCCTCATCCTACACTTTTTTCTGTGTGTGTGTAGTTCCTCTTCTATCTTGGTCATTGTTAATATACACTGAAGTTTGCTGTTGAGCTGAATATGCAATTTCTTAGTCCTAATATCTTACTTGGAAAATTTATTTTCATACGATGAACCAGTGTCAGGCTGAATCATGTACCAAATGGTGCCAACTTCATTGCTTCTGGTTTTCATAAAATTTGCAAAAATTTCATGAGAATAACTTGCTTGGGGTCTTGCTGGTTCACGCCAATCTAGAAGACCTTTCACTGCCACGTTTGCAACCTGAAACCAATGATATTTTTGATGTGAGTGTCTGTTGTATTTTACTTCAATAGTTGCTGCTGCTGCGTCTTATCTGCGTGTGTCTGTCCAAGAAAAATAATTGCATATGTGCTGTAAAAGTAGAGGTATATTCACAATTAACACAGTTACTGGATATACTGGCAACATGAATTATTAAACCTTGATTGAAGATAATCTGTTAATCTGCAGAATTACTGTCCAACAAAACATGTTTATCATTTTATTTTGAACTTGCTGAAGTTCAAGATTTGTTGCTTATGCCTACCAGCATCCTACCACCCTCAATGCACAAACACACTATCATTGCACTTATGGTAGGCACAATATCCCATCAACCAAAGACTGCATCACTTCAAATCAGTGCCCAGAAATAGCCAAGCATTGCTAAGTCCACCAGAGAGCGTGTAGCACACATCAGCCAGCTGCGACAAGTGAGGCCTAGACAGGTCGCAGTAGTCCTTAGATTAGCTGCTCTTGTTTATCAGTGAAGTGTAGCACTGCGAATGTATCACTCTGTGCAGTCGCCAGTGATCTCATCAGATGTACACGTAATTATACTGATTGATCTGGCAGTATGTCCAGCAGGATCACAATATACCTCCTCCCTGGAATTGGCCTTAGGCTGGAACCATCCTAGCAAGTGTAAGGGAGAGTGTGATGGGAGCAGTACAACCTGCTGTGAAAACTGCTCCTGACGCTGTTGGTGTAGAAGAGCCACTCCTGGGTCCAGCAATGGAGCTGGAGGAGGCGATGTTGGGCCAGACTCACAACTTCCTGATAGTGGGCTGTGTGTCTGACATCATAAGCAACACAGACTGGAGTTCCTCCTGTGAGACATCTGGATCCATATCCATTGGGGGTGATCAACAATGGCTGGAGAACCAGTAATATCGAGCGTCCATCACCTGGAATGTCATTGCTCACAAATGGACTTTGTGTCTGCTTCTGTGAGTCCTTGGAGTGGGTGAGCTGGGCTGCCCCTGCTGGTGTGGCAGATGTGGCGGCAGAGCTTGTTCCAGATGATGCTAACAGAACTGGTTCCTATGCTGGTGAAGGACGTCTCTGGGTGTGGCCACTAGGACCAGCTGGCAGCCTTGCTGGGTGTTGTTGAAGCCATGCACGTGGCCAGGTACATGTTTGGACATTGTGGTATAAGACACTGGACTTTATCGCATGTCCCTACTGTATTGGAACTTATGCTGGTTTTTCTATGTTGGTATATGTTTTATTTTTCCTTCTATTTTTATCCAGCCATTCGCCTAAGTAGTTTACGACAAAGATTAAAATGTTGTATGCCCACAGCAATCAGGTCTGTGAAGTTGGCAAGAAAAGATAAAGAACATTAATTTTGTTATTCTTCTAAAAACTCCTATCAGATGTTTCATTAATCTTGTACTGTCTGTCTTTTCCCATCCATGACAGAGAGGGTGTGGATTTATGTTTGGTTCACTAATAATGTGAATTCCTATAGTACAAAGTCAGCTTCATTTACTAGTTCCTTATTTCACCTGATCTATCTGCATCAGAGAAAGCTTTTGACAGTGTTGACTGGAACACTCTCTTCCAAATTCTGAAGGTGGCAGGGGTAAAATACATGGAGCAAAAGGCTATTTACAATTTGTACAGAAACCAGATGGCAGTTATAAGTTGAGGGACATGAAAGGGAAGCACTGGTTGGGAAGGGAGTGAGACAGGGTTGTAGCCTATCCCCGATGTTATTCAATCTGTATATCGAGCAAGCAGTAAAGGAAACAAAATAAAAGTTGGGAGTAGGTATTAAAATCCATGGAGAAGAAATAAAAACTTTGAGGTTCGCCAGTGACATTGTAATTCTGTCAGAGACAGCAAAGGACTTGGATGAGCAGTTGAACGGAATGGACAGTGTCTTGAAAGGAGGGCATAAGACGAACATCAACAAAAGCAAAACAAGGATAATGGAATGTAGTCGAATTAAGTTGGGTGATGCTGAGGGAATTAGATTAGGAAAGGAGACACTTAAAGTAGTAAAGGAGTTTTGCTATTTGGGGAGCAAAATAACTGATGATGGCCAAAGTAGAGAGGATATAAAATGTAGGCTGGCAATGGCAAGGAAAGCGTTTCTGAAGAAGAGAAATTTGTTAACATCGAGTATAGATTTAAGTGTCAGGAAGCCGTTTTTGAAAGTATTTGTATGGAGTGTAGCCATGTATGAAAGTGAAACATGGACGATAAATAGTTTAGACAAGAAGAGAATAGAAGCTTTCGAAATGTGGTGCTACAGAAGAATTCTGAAGATTAGATGGGTAGATCACATAACTAATGAGGAGGTATTGAATAGAATTTGGGGAGAAGAGGAGCTTGTGGCACAACTAGACCAGAAGAAGGGATCAGTTGGTAGTACATGTTCTGAGGCATCAAAGGATCACCAATTTAGTACTGGAGGACAGCGTGGAGGGCAAAAATCAGAGTGAAACCAAGAGATGAATACACTAAGCAGATTCAGAAGGATGTAGGCTGCAGTAAGTACTGGGAGATGAAGAAGCTTGCAAAGGATAGAGTAACAGAGAGCTGCATCAAACCAGTCTCAGGACTGAAGACCACAACAACAACATCTGCATTATCTGCAATACTTCAGAGAACCAAGTAATTTAAACAGAGCAAACTGGATGCCTTAACACTGTCTACAATGAAGAAGAGGAGGTAAATAAGTTTAAAGCTTGAAGAGCTATTATATAATAATTCAATAGTATATGTTACAGATTGATTGTGTATGTGAAAAATCATAAGCCTGACTGACTGAAGTGTGCACTGCTGTGCATAATTTACCCAAGACACACACTCCTGAGTGAACTCACTATTGTTACGCCTCTTGTGCAGTGCCAGCAAATTTCCATCATAATTATTATCCTTAAAATTATAATTAATCAGTAGAACTGGTGAATGTTCCCTAGATGGTGACAGGGAGATTAGACAGGTGCAATAATTAAATTATATAAAACTTGTTTAGTAACATTCTGCTGTAATAGATGTTTTTCATTTACTTTGTTTCACGATTGGAGTAACATTGCCGAGAGAAAACGAAGGGCAAGCATCACACGGTATGCATCAATTACAAATGTTTAATCAGAAGAATTGTATCAACAACATTTAAGAAAATAGTCTGTAAGATAGGAACAAACTCCAACTTAGAGCTCGCATGAATGCACTTGGTAAAGCCTCGATCAAAAGTGTTAGCAGTACGTTACCCTACCCAGTCATAAAAATGAAACATTTTTTTAGAGCTATAGGGATCTGGGTCAACATGATTTTGATTTTTTGGAATGTGGATACAAAAATTGTAAATAGCAACAACGATATGCCATACTGGCATAGAATACATCATGTACTGATTCAGAAAATTCTCGTTAATAAGTTTTAACATTAAAATTCAATTTTATTTCATATTTATAACTTAAAAAGAGAACCAGTTAACAAGGTTGTGCTGACTAATAAAAATAGTGCAGAGATACAAAATGTCACTGCAATGGGTGCAACGACAAATGAAAGTGACACCAAAAATGTCAATCATATCTAAGACAGCAGAGAATATTGCACAAATTAAATTTACGCTGATGACAGTAATATGTCACCTCATGGTCCTACCAAGCTCATGGTATATGAGACTAATTTCCAAATCTCACCAAGAAGCATTTTCTCATATAAAGCCAGAGAAAGGCATGCTAGTTCAGAATCAGTAAATTTCCATTTCTCCAATTCATGACAGCTTGTTTCAAATGTGGCAGAACAAGACATGGTAGGAGCACAAGACACTATTGCATCATCAATGCATTGACCTAATGAAGAATTTATTAATAATTTTTGTACACAGAAAACCAAAAAACTTGATAAAAAATTATGTTATTTTAAAAAGGAACAAAAGCAAACATTTGATGGTTTTAAGAATGACCTATCACAGTGGTTTGATAATTTAGGTCAAAATCCATGCACTGATCTTTCTACTGATTTAACATGCAAACTTGCAGGTATGAAGAAGAAATTAACTGATTTGTCTCAGGAGAAACAACCTAGACCAAAAAGTGTCATCTATAGACAAGGCACTAGAGGAAATGGTATATATGCTAAAGATCATGAGTGATGTGCAGACACATACACAAGAGGCCCAGTCGGAAATTTACAAAAATTTAGAAACTATGACAGGTACTGTTAATGAGTTGCAATCTTTATGTAGAGATTTGCCCTAAAGAAGTACAGGAGCTGTAGGTAAAATTGAGTAATTTAGATCTTGGCACTAAGTTTATAAAGAAAGTACAGGAAACAAACAAATAGGAGGTAAATAACTTAAAGGACAGAGCCAAAGCGGAAATGCTAGATAATGGTAAGACCCTCACACAGAAGGTCATACAAGAACATAAGACTTATGTCGAGGCAGTTGAAGAGGTAGTAAAGGAAAGGGAAAACAAATTGATTGCTAAGACTGAGACTGGCTTAAAGGCAGCAAATGAGAAGTTGCAGAGCAGTCTAATTAATGTTTTGTATGTCACAAGAGAGACACCAATAGCTAGCAATCAGGTGCAGTTGGGCAGGACATATTAATCATTTGCTACCAGTCCTTCAGACTGAAAATAAAGAAATTACAAAATGCAACAGGCACTGCCAATGTCAATACCAGTAGTGCAAACATAACCAGAGTATAATCATGTGCATCCAAACAATTGCATGGTGGCAACAGACAATACTGCATGTTTGTCTACATTATTAGCGGACAAGTATCTGCTCCGTCATAGGGAATTTCCGATTTTTTCAACAGAGGGTAAGAGGACGATCTCCATTGTGTTTATCAGAGCCTTTCGCAATGTGTTATGCCACAATTGGACAGAAGCACAGAGGATACGGTTTATTGTGGGGTACACACAGGGCAATGTTTTACTGTAGTCAACAGATATGGCTGAGAGATGCCATACCTATGAGCAATTTTAACGGGCTTTTTTGGACAAAAATTGGTCCACAGCAGTCCAACAGAGGCTACATCGAGAGGTTTTCAACCGGTCACCATGGAGAACTGAGCAAGTATTTAGAAAAATACTTAAACAAAAACAGGTATTGGGCACATCCAGTTTCCCATGTGGATGTACTGAAAATACTGAAAAGTTCCCTCCCACACACAACAGGGAAAAGCTGATCACTACACCTGAAAATTATATAGAGTAGTTCTTATCCATATTTGACTCAACTGATCTAATGCACACACATCAAAAAAAGTTTTGCATCACCCCAGTTCCCAGAATTCCTGAAGATAGATGCTGACTGTGGATATTGTATCACAGACACAGTCCCTTTGACTGTTCAGAAATGTCACTAAACCTGCCAAAAGATGTAAACAACCATGCATGAGCAGCACCTATTAGAGGGAGGAGTCTGACAGTCGACCACTTCCAGTCATTTCATCAGTAAGGAGGCACACGGCTCGAGTTATCTGTAGTTCAACCATGCCTAGACAGTCAATACCGCTGTTTGATCATGTCCACATTGTTACTTTGTGCCAAGAAGGGCTCTCAAAAAGGGAAGTGTCCAGGTGTCTTGGAGTGAACCAAAATGATGTAGTTCAGACATGGAGGAGACACAGAGAGTCAGGAACTGTCGATGACATGCCTCGCTCAGGCCGCTCAAGGGCTTCTACTGCAGTGGATGACTACTACCTATGGATTATGGCTCAGAGAAACCCTGATAGCAATGTCACCATGTTGAATAATGCTTTTCATGCAGCCACAGCATGTCGTATTACGACTCAAACTGTGCACAATAGGCTGCATGATGAGGAACTTCAATCCTGACGTCCATGGCGAGGTCCGTCATTGCAACCACAACACCATGCAGTGCAATACAGATGGGTCCAACAACAAGCCAAATGGACTGTTCAGGATTGGCACTATGTTCTCTTCACCAATAAGTGTCACATATGCCTTCAATCAGACAATTGTTGAAGACGTTGTGGGGCGGCGGTTAAGTTGTAAAAATAAATTGCTGTATAAATGCTTGCATGTTGAATCAGTTTCTGGCTCTTTGAATGTTGTTAATGCTGTCTTTCGCCGTTCTCAACACTGGCTCTCTATTTACTTTTTAGCACCCAGACAGTGATTTAACAAAACGTGAAGCCAGTACTTAGAGATCCTAGTGCCCACTTCATCTGAGAATACCATTATAGCTGCAGCTTATAGCTCTGAGGAATTAGGCGATTGTCCGGGATTTCTAATCAAAAACGGTTTTCCAAAATAGTTGAGTATATTCTGAAATTCACTGATAAAAAACACAAGTATCCCTACAACCTAACTAACAGAGCAGTTCAGAGTCTAATGCGCTGATGCAACTATAAATGTCCGAATTAAATGTTAAAAAGAATGCTCGCCATAATTTGATGATATTATTTCATCAAATGCCACGCTAAATAATTGGTAGTGTGTCTGTCCCGCAACAGCACATGAAAATACGACAATATGCAAACTGAAGCTAGATAATGAAAATCATCCCAGAATTAACACTTCACTTGAAATGTTTTCATGGTTCCGCGTATCTCTAGTAACTTAATGCGGCACCCGAGGCTGTTTGTAGCAGTGATACCGATGCGACGCGACTCCCGACACAAATGGCGTGTCATTCAGCGTCTGGAGAGAACTGGGGCCTTCCTTCCTTGCGCAGCGTTCTTATATATATAGCCGCGGTGCGGACGGCTAAGGGAACGCCTGATCAAATCAGCTCTCCCGACTAGCCGCTGGGCTAGTAACGCACCACTTCAAGTTACATAATAATTTATAGCTTCTTTTGCTGATGGCCGATGAAGCTCTTAATTTAAACGTGCATTCAGCACGCAGGTAAGTTTGATAATAAAATTTTGACGTGGCTAAGTTAAATATTTTGGGCGAGAGAATTAATTAAATTACACTGCACGCAGTAGATGAGCTCTGAACTGGCCCTTTTGAGATCCGCTATCGCTATAATTTTATAGGTATTCAAAACAAACTTTTCACATCTTCATAGTCATAGCGGACCTCCAACCTATTTAAATCTAAACATCCTAGCCTTATTTACTAGCCTACTTAATCTATCTTGCTTCCTTCAGTTTTGAGATGAAAACCAGAAAATCATGAATTTCCACTAAAATCTTAATTTGTGAAATCCAAAGTACTGTTTTTATTAAATCATTATGAAAGATGAATCTAAATATAAATTTTGAAGTCTCTAGCTCTTTTCTGTTGCGCCAATGATTTTTTCAGAAAAACGTCCAAATTTCGAAAATGGCTGAAGTTATCGAACTGATATTTAACACACATTAATTTAGTATTATTCCTGACATGCTAGAAAAGTTTTAGGTCATTTGCTTGATTTTTAAGGTATTGCGCAACATTTATGACGTCAGAGCTAGTTACAGCAGACTGGCTGGCACACAATGGAAACTGATGTGAATTTACTACAGCATGTGTAGGCTGCTTCCCTACAACGTGTTTGGAGGCGACCCGGTCAGGCTGAACACCTCAGGCACACTGTTCAGCGAGTGCAGCAAGGTGGGGGTTCCCTGCTGTATTGGGGAGGTATTATGTGGGAACGACGTATGTCACTAGCACTCATGGAAGGCACCGTAACAGGTGTATGATACGTGAATACCATCCTCTGACCGATAGCGCAACCATATTGGCAGCATATTGGTGAGGCATTCATCTTCATGGATGAAAATTCACGCCCCCATCGTGCAAATCTTGTGAATGACTTCTTTCACAATAATGCCATCGCTCAACTGGAGTGGCCAGCATGTGCTCCAGACATGAACCCTATCGAACATCCCTGGGATAGATTGAAAAGGGCTGTTTATGTACGATGTGATGCACCAACCACTCTGAGGGATCTACGCTGAATCACCATTGAGGAGTGGGACAATCAGGACCAACAGTGCTTTGATGAACTTGTGGATAATATGCCATGAAGAATACAGGCGCGCATCAGTGCAAGAGGACGTGATACTGGGTATCAGAAGTACTGGTGTGTACAGCAACCTGGACCACCACTTCTGAAGATCTCACTGTATGGTGGTACAACATGCATGTATGGTTTTCATGAGCAATAAAAAGGGTGGAAATGATGTTCATGTTAATCTCTATTGCAATTTTCTGTACAGGTTCTGGAACTCTCAGAACCGAGGTGATGCAAAACTTTTTTTATGTGTGTATGAAAAGAGGATGTTGCAACTACAGATCATTAATACACAGTGTGTGTCTCTGCAAAATAGTCAACAGCAGAATGGCAACGGTGGTAATAACCAACACAATTGGGACCCAGATGCCCTGTGCAACAACAATAATAATACAGGAAATAATTATGGCAGCAGCGGAAACCAAAAGCACAAATGAGGTTCCGAAGGAAATCACAAACAGAATTACAATAGACCGGTTCATACCAAACATAGGGGCTGTGGTCAACAACTTCACATTGCACCCTCAGCAGGTGGCAATAATCAATACAGCAAATGGCAGGAACCAACTGCAAATAGACCACCTGGGAGTTCTCCACCGGGCAATTACAATTAATGGAATAACAATTATGTATCCAGTGGGGGTCAAGGTCAAGGAGAAGTTAATTCCAGGGCAATACTGGACATGGACTGGCGAGGTCAAACCCACAACATTCAGACAGTTTAAGTTACTCACAATCAAGAGGCTAACTCCTCCCCAACCAATCAGGAAAACTCGAACAGGTGGTAAGTCCCCATTCGCAGACCATTAAAAGGGGTGGGTACACGCAGTTTATTCCAAATTACTTTTTCAGATATGACCAAGGGGTAGATATGAAAGAACATCAGTGTTGGGAAGATGTAAACAACTTAGACACAGATAATGAGGTGTCACTGAAAGCTGTAATTGGTGCCCAGATATGTGATCTAGTTGTACTTGTAGTACATGTAGTACTTGACACACGTGCATCAACAAATGTACTATCACAAGGTCTCTCTAATGACCTGCAAAGACTATGTTGTATGCCAGCATTTCCAGTGCAGAACTGTCATATTCTAACCACAGTCGGGAGCAAGTCAAAAGAAGTTAAACTTCTGGCATTAATACGCATTACTATCAGTAGTTTTTCTCTAAAGTGTATTTTCTGGTAGTGGAAAAACTTGTAGTAAACTATCTTATTCGAATTGATACCTTTAGACAATATGAAGTACAGTTTGACATGGGGCAAGGAAAATGTTTCTTTACAGTCAACGAACAGACGTTATCAGTAAATTTAATCAACCCTTTCACGGGCCGTGGGAAACATACTTCCCACTACAATGAACTCGCTCCTAGTCCCATGGGATTCATAGTTCCCACCTCTGTACGGTGCTACCACCTAGTGAACAGTATAGGGTACTACCTCCAATCTGAAGTTCCCGCCGTTTTTGCTGTACCTTTGTGCAGAGGCATTGTATAGCTGAGTGTTACTTTGTAGAGGAGCCTTTCAGTGCTGTTTGCATGACATTTTGTGATTTTTTCCTCAAAGCTATAGTATTTACCCAAATTTATGAAGGAAAACGTAAAATTGGAATGAGGAGAATTCCGTTTGAAACAAAAGGGGCCATTTCTGCAGTAAAATGGATGGATAACCACCCAGTCACTTTCCTGTCCTCAATTCATGATCCATGAGAAACAGCCATGGTGAAAAGGAAAAACAAGGATGGTACTAGTACAAAGATTTCTTGTCCTGAAGTTGTGGCAGAATACAACAAAATAATGAATGGTGTCGATAAGTTTGATCAATTACGAGAAAGGTATGCTATTGGCAGACGTTCTGTAAAATGGTGGCACAGAATATTTTATTTCCTGGTGGACTTGCTGCAGTGAACAGTTTTATCCTGTGGAAAATAAGTAAAAGAGAAAGTGGACAGCATGATCAGCTCACATACAGGATCCATCTAGCCAGACAATTGATCACTGGCTTCGCATCCCAAAAAAGACGTGGACAAAAACCTGTCCTTCTGGCAAAAAGGGTTAAAGTACCTGAAGATTTTCGTCATGTGGCTGTAGGGGAGCATCAACACATTTTAGGGGAAACCTACTGGATGTGCTGTCATTGTAGTACCAAAGCTGCGGAAAAGAGCACTCGCTGTGTTTGTGTTGTTGTTGTTGTTGTTGTTGTTGTGGTCTTCAGTCCTGAGACTGGTTTGATGCAGCTCTCCATGCTAATCTATCCTGTGCAAGCTCCTCCATCTCCCAGTACCTACTGCAACCTACATCCTTCTGAATCTGCTTAGTGTATTCATCTCTTGGTCTCCCTCTATGATTTTTACCCTCCACGCTGCCCTCCAATGCTAAATTTGTGATCCCTTGATGCCTCAGGACATGTCCTACCAACCTATACCTTCTTCTAGTCAAGTTGTGCCACAAACTTCTCCTCGTCCCAATCCTATTCAATACCTCCTCATTAGTTACTTGATCTACCCACCTAATCTTCAACATTCTTCAGTAGCACCACATTTTGAAAGCTTTTATTTTCTTCTTGTCCAAACTATTTATTGTCCATGTTTCACTTCCATACATGGCTACACTCCATACAAATACTTTCAGAAACGACTCCCTGGCATTTAAATCTATACTTGATGTTAAAAAATTTTTCTTCTTCAGAAACGGTTTCCTTGCCATTGCCAGCCTACATTTTATATCCTCTCTACTTCGACCATCATCAGTTATTTTGCTCCCCAAATAGAAAAACTCCTTTACTGCTTTAAGTGTCTCATTTCCTAATCTAATTCCCTCAGCATCACCCGACTTAATTTGATTACATTCCATTATCCTCATTTTGCTTTTGTTGATGTTCATCTTATATCCTCCTTTCAAGACACTGTCCATTCCGTTCAACTGCTCTTCCAAGTCCTTTGCTGTCTCTGACAGGTTACAATGTCATCGGTGAACCTCAAAAGTTTTTATTTCTTCTCCCTGGATTTTAATACCTACTCCAAATTTTTCTTTTGTTTCCTTTACTGCTTTCTCAATATACAGATTGAAAACCATCGGAGACAGGCTACAACCCTGTCTCACTCCCTTCCCAACCACTGCTTCCCTTTCATGCCCCTTGACTCTTATAACTGCCATCTGGTTTCTGTACAAATTGTAAATAGCCTTTCGCTCCCTGTATTTTACCCCTGCCACCTTTAGAATTTGAAAGAAAGTATTCCAGTCAACATTGTCAAAAGCTTTCTCTAAGTCTACAAATGCTAGAAACGTAGGTTTGCCTTTCCTTAATCTTTCTTCTAAGATAAGTCGTAAGGTTAGTATTGCCTCACAAGTTCCAACATTTCTACGGAATCCAAACTGATCTTCCCCGAGGTCGGGTTCTACTAGTTTTTCCATTTGTCTGTAAATAATTCGCGTTAGTATTTTGCAGCTGTGGCTTGTTAAACTGATAGTTTGGTAATTTTCACATCTGTCAACACCTGTCTCGTACATCTTGCTCACCAGATGGTAGAGTTTTGTCAGGACTGGCTCTCCCAAGGCGGTCAGTAGTTCTAATGGAATGTTGTCTACTCCCGAGGCCTTGTTTCGACTCTGGTCTTTCAGTGCTCTGTCAAACTCTTCACGCAGTATCGTATCTCCCATTTCATCTTCATCTACATCCTCTTCCATTTCCATAATATTGTCCTCAAGTACATCACCCTTGTATAGACCCTCTATATACTCCTTCCACCTTTCTGCTTTCCCCTCTTTGCTCAGAACTGGGATTCCATCTGAGCTCTTGATATTCATACAAGTGGTTCTCTTTAATTTTCCTGTAGGCTGTATCTATCTTACCCCTAGTGAGATAAGCCTGTACATCCTTACATTTGTCCTCTAGCCATGCCTGCTTAGCCATTTTGTACTTCCTGTCGATCTAATTTTTGAGACGTTTGTATTCCTTTTTGCCTGCTTCATTTACTGCATTTTTATATTTTCTCCTTTCATAAATTAAATTCAATATTTCTTCTGTTACCCAAGGATTTCTACTAGCTCTTGTCTTTTTACCTACTTGATCCTCTGCTGCCTTCACTACTTCATCCCTCAGAGCTACCCATTCTTCTTCTACTGTATTTCTTTCCCCCATTCCTGCCATTTGTTCCCTTACGCTCTCCCTGAAACTCTGTACAACCTCTGGTTCTTTCAGTTTATCCAGGTCCCATCTCCTTAAGTTCCCACCTTTTTGCAGTTTCTTCAGTTTTAATCTACAGTTCATAACCAATAGATTGTGGTCAGAGTCCACATCTGCCCATGGAAATGTATTACAATTTAAAACCTGGTTCCTAAACCTCTGTTTTACTATTATATAATCTATCTGATACCTTTTAGTATCTCCAGGATTCTTCCATATATACAACCTTCTTTTATGATTCTTGAACCAAGTGTTAGCTATGATTAAGTTATGCTCTGTGTAAAATTCTACCAGATGGCTTCCTCTTTCATTTCTTAGCCCCAATCCATTTTCACCTACTATGTTTCCTTCCCTCCGTATTCCTACTCTCAAATTCCAGTCACCCATGACTATTAAATTTTTGTCTCCCTTCACTACCTGAATAATTTCTTTTATCTCATCATACATTTCTTCAATTTCTTCGTCATCTGCAGAGCTAGTTGGTATATAAACTTGTATTACTGTAGTAGGCGTGGGCTTCGTGTCTATCTTGGCCACTATAATATGTTCACTATGCTCTTTGTAATAGCTTACCCGCACTCCTATTTTTTTATTCATTATTAAACCTACTCCTGCATTACACCTATTTGATTTTGTATTTATAACCCTGTATTCACCTGACCAAAAGTCTTGTTCCTCCTGCCACCGAACTTCGCTAATTTCCACTATATCTAACTTTAACATATCCACTTCCCTTTTTAAATTTTCTAACTTACTTGCCCGATTAAGGGATCTGACATTCCACGCTCCGATCCGTAGAATGCCAGTTTTCTTTCTCCTGATAACGACGTCCTCCTGAGTAGTCCCCACCCGGAGATCCGAATGGGGGACTATTTTACCTCCGGAATATTTTACCCAAGAGGACGCCATCATCATTTAACCACACAGTAAAGCTTCATGCCCTCGGGAAAAATTACGGCTGTAATTTCCCCTTGCTTTCAGCCGTTTGCAGTACCAGAACAGCAAGGCCATTTTGGTTAGTGTTACAAGGCCAGATCAGTCAATCATCCAGACTGTTGCCCCTGCAACTACTGAAAAGGCTGCTGCCCCTCTTCAGGAACCACATGTTTGTCTGGCCTCTCAACAGATACCCCTCCGTTGTGGTTGCATCTACGGTACGGCTATCTGTATCGTTCAGGCATGCAAGCCTCCCCACCAATGGCAAGGTCCATGGTTCATGGGAGGAGGGCTGTGTTTGTACGTATTGTCAAATACCATTTTGCATAGACCCCACTTGCTGTGTGACCTCACTTTCACAGTTGGAGCAAATTTAATATTCTGTATAATAAATATACCTATCTGTTAACTACTATCTGCTCTCCATTCATTAAAAAAACTGCTCAATAATTTTGCCCACGAAAGGGTTAAAACCAGCACAACTGAAGATATACTCAAACTGAGTACTGATATCAGAGTACGATTTTCATATCAAAACATACGGTTTCTTGACACACAAAAGGGTTAGCAGCTGTCGGAACAAGTCATGAATCTGGATACTGTCCAAATCATGCTAAGTGAAACTGCTTGTTTGTCAGAGAATCAGAAGGAGCATTTACAAGAAGTAATACTTTGTTATGCGCAAGTATTTACATGGTGTCCTGGGGTAACAAATGGTTATGAGTACAAAATGGACATTTACCCACACAAGACACTCTACTTTTCTTCATATCCAATTCCTTGGGCAAAAAGAGAAGTTGCAAGGAAAGAAATTGAAAGGATGATAAATTGGAAGATCGAACAACTCTCGTATTCTCCATCCTGTAGCCCTACCATAACCATTGCCATACCCAATGATACAATCAGGCTTGTGCTTGACGTTCGAAGTACAAACTAAATCATTGTTCCTGTCACGACACACACTGACAACCTTGAAGAACAGTTACTGAAATTTCACAATGTTAAATTTCTCACTATAATTGATTTAAAGACATGTATTGATAAACAGCATTACATGAAGATAGTAGGAAGTACACAACCTTTGTGTATGGGCGCAGAAGCTATGAATTTCGTGTTTTACTGTTCGGCTTGAATGTGAGTGTGAGTGTTTTCATTTCTGCACTGGACACAGTTTTGGGACCAGAACTCCTCAGTAGAGCCACCCTAACCTGTTAATTGCTACTTCCACATGGGAAGAAGATGTGAGGCTTTTGGCACAGGTATTATATCAAATTGCAGAATAATGAAATTGGAGTTTGGAAAAGAAAAGGTCAGATCCCTGGTCACATTATCTCACCACAGGGTATACTATCTGCTCCAGGAGAACGTGACACGATCAAACATTTCCCACTGCCACAGGAAAAAGAAGCCAACTCAAGGCACATTTGTGTTTGGTCTCATTTTTTAGGAAATCCATTCCAGATCAGTTATTGAATAGTGATGCATTGGTTAATATTTTGAGGAAGAACAATCCATGGATATGGACTGATCCGTATCAAGCAGACTTCGACAAAATAAAGGAAGCATTACTACATGTAAACATACCACACCACCCTGACATGTCACAGGAGTTTTACTTGAGTATGGATGTATCGTCACAGGGATTAGGCACTTGCTTATTTCAGATCATTAAACGTGAAGGGGAACTGACACCTAAGACAATCAGTTTTGCTGGTCCAACACTTTTTGAATCAGAGTGGTCATATTCCGTGACAGATCTAGAGGTTCTCGGGATTATAAGGACATTTAAGAAATATGGTTACTACTTATCGACGCAAGCACACCAAAGCCTACTGCGATCATCAAGCACTTTCTTTTTTGTTGACATGTGAATTATTACATCAAAGGTTAACCAGGTGGTACATGTAGTTGCAGGAGTTCAATTTTGAAATCTTATACGTCCAGGGTAAACAAAACATAATCGCACACACCTTGTCAAGGTTACCTCAAGGGCTCCTGCTCATGCAGGACAAGACACAGCAACCATATTACATAAAGATGTTTAAGAGTTTGGTTGGTTGGTTGGGGTTTAAGGGACCAAACAGCAAGGTCATCAGTCCCTTGTTTCAAATGTGGTCCATTCCAATAGTGTGACATCCCAGAAAAGTCAGAATGATAAAATGGAAAAGGCTAAAAAATGTAAAAGGGCAGTCATGTTGTCAATGGTAAAAACAAAATGAGGTAAGTCAGCAAGAGAGCGAACCCTACGCTATGCTAGAGGCAGGAAATATCCCACTTCTGAAACAGCAGAGGCAAGACCACCTGCGACTTAAAAGGTGCAACTACTAAAATGTAGAAGTACGTATGAGAAAAAGGAGACTAACCAATCCTAAAAAAATGATAAAAACAGAGTAAAAGGGGAAGAAAAGAGGATCTCGGTAAGGGAGGGGAGTCGGGAATCTCCAAACATGGCTTACAGTGGGAGATACCCCAACATTCACCGCCCAGCCCCAACACCAGAGAGAGATTAAAAACCTTAAAACTAAGAATAAAAACCACTTTCCCGGAGGAAACCGAGAACCAGGTCGACCATCCGGGAATCATCAGCCAACATCAAAGGTAAAGTGCGGGGGAGTCTGTACTTAGCACACAGAGCCAAAAGAAGGGGGCATTCAACCAAAATGTGGGCTACTGACTGGAAGGCTCCACAACCACAGAGTGGGGGTGGCTCATCACGCAAAAGAAAACCCTGGGTCAGCCTGGTATGGCCAATGCAGAGACAACACAGTGTGGTCGAGTCCTTTAGGGAGAGGCAAAAGGAAGAATGTCACGGGCCTGGTGTCACCTCAATCGCACGAAATTTATTAGGTAGGGACGTAGCCTCCCAAGAGTTGGGCCATGATTGTGCGAAGTGGGATTTGATGTGAAGCCGTAAATCTGCTGCAGGAGGGGTTACAGAAAATGGGGGGTAAGTGACTGCTCCCCCAGCCAAACGATCAGCGAGCTCATTACCCGGGATACCCACACGGCCAGGGACCCAAAGGAAGTCAACGGAACAAGCAGCACGGTGAATATCAGCGAGATGGTCATGGACGGCAGAGACCAAGGGATGGTGCGAAAAACACCGGTCAGTAGCCAGAAGGCCACTCATTGAGCCCGTACATAACAAAACACGGTTGTGTTGGGACTATTTAATAAAGGTAAGGGCCTGGGAAATTGCCATCAATTCCGCAGTAAACACCCCAAATGTAGGTGGCAGCAGATGATTTTCCGTTCCAACAGAGGACGTGAAGGCATATCCCACATGATCAGCAGATTTAGAGCCATCAGTGTAGAAAACAACAGCATCCCGAAACTCCCATAAAATTCGGCGGAAAAAGGAACGGAACACCATTGGGGGGATGGAAGCTTTCGGACCTTGGCGGAGATCCATCGGAATTCAAGGCCGAGGAACTAACCAAGGGGGGGGGGGGTGGGGGGGTGGAGGGGAGGGAGCGAGGAAGACAGGACAAAGAAGGATGCTGAAAATCACGGCAAAGAGATGCAAGGCAGAGCCCAACCGGTAAACCCGCCCGAGGGCAGGAATCAGGTGGGCGATGTCCACGGTCTTGGAACAGGATAGAATAGGAAGGATGAGTGGGAGAGGAACGGACAGCGAGTGCATAAGATTCGAGTACCCAATTGAGCCACCGGGCTACCATCTGTTCAAGCAACTTGCAAACAACATTGGTCAGACTAATTGGCCGATAGCTGTCAACAAATAGGGGGTTCTTACCAGGCTTAAGCACAGGAACCACGACGCTATCCCTCCATTGAGAAGGGAAGTCACCCTGGTGCCAGATATGGTTAAACACCCAGAGAAGATGTTGCCGTTGTGGAGCACTGAGATGTTGAAGCAGTTGGTTATGATTGGAGTCTGGGTCAGGGGCTGTATCATGAGAAGAAGAAAGTGCGGAAAGAAATTCCTATTCAGTAAAAGGTTCGTTGTAAGATTCTGAGTGACAAGGGGTAAAACATAAGTTGGAAGTTTCGGCCCGCTGTTTCTGGTGAAGGAAAGCAGCCGGATAGGAGGCTCATGCTGATGCCATTGCAAAATGGGTCACAAAATGTTCCGCAAGAATCAACGGGTCCGTACAAAGTCCATCTGGGAGATGAAGGCCTGGGAGGGTGGAATGCCAGTGGGAACCTTGGAGAGAGCAAAGTGTAGCCCATACCCGTGACATAGGGATAGTAGAACCGAGGGAAGAAACAAATTGTTCCCAACATATCCATTTGCTCTGTTTGATTAAATAACAGCTTTAGCGCGAAGGCGCTTAAAGGTAATAAGGCTGGCAACGGATGGGTGCCTCTTAAGGTGTTGCAAAGCTCGACGGCGATCAAGGATGGCAATGGCAATGGCCCTACTCTACCACAGGACTTGCCGGTGACGAAATGGTCCAGATGAGTGCGGTACAGCAAGGCTAGCAGCACGAACAATCGCGTCAGACACGTCATGTAGGATGTCATCAATACAACCCGACAAAGAGGGAGAAAACACGACCTGTGCAGTGTATAGAGGCCAATTGGCGCGTTGGAAAGACCAGTGAGGTAACCTGTCCATAGGGGAGCGGGAAGGGAGAGAGAGAATCAACGGGAAATGGTCACTATCACAAAGGTTGTCGTGTGGCGACCAGTGTAATGAAGGGAGGAGAGAGGGAGAAGAAAGAGAAAGATCAATAGCAGAAAAGGTGCCATGACCGGCACTGAAATGAGTAGGGGAACCATCATTAAGAAGGCACAAGACGTGGTCTGTCATAAACTGTTCTAAGAGAAGACCTCATCTAAATGGAAATGCACTGCCCCACAAGGGGTGATGAGCATTAAAATCCCTGAGAAGGAGGAAGGGAGGAGGAAGTTGCTGAAGAAGGGCAGTTAAGGCAGCAGGTGTAAGAGTCCTGTCAGGTGGACCCTAACAGCAACCGCTTCCAATGTAGGAATCCACGTGCTAGCAATGACTGTACGGACCAACGTACAAACGCCACCAGAAGCCCGCAGGGGTCCGACCCGATTTCGACAGAGAACACGGAACCCACAGAGGGTCGGTGAGTGATCATCAGTAAAATGAGATTCCTGTAGATCCACACAAGCTGCAGAGTAAGACGAAATAAGGGATTTCAATTCCGGAAGGTGACGGTAGTATCCATTATAGTTCCATTGGATAACCATAGAATGATGATTTAAATGGGGGTTGAACAGGCTAAAGCCAGTCATACAGCCGGGTCACCACCCGTCACCGACAAGGAGGGGGTGACATCCATGAACGATAGGTCAGAATCTGGTTGTGAAGCCGGGGATGGGACCTCTGGTGACACTAGAGGCTCTTTGTCCCGGGACTTATGTTTCTTCTTCTTTTCTGGTTGAGATCAAGGAGGGCTGTGTGGCATAAAGGAGCCAGCTGCAGCAAGATCGGGAACAGAGAGAGATCACGCGACCTGGGGGCCAACAGACCGCAGTTCTCGTGGTTGTCGCGTGGCAGCAGTCCTTTGGCCTGGAAGGTGCACGGAAGGGGCATCCCGGGAGGAGTGCCCTTGACCAGCAGACGCCAAAGGAGTGGGACCCTTCTCCAGCTGGGGAAGGGGAGTAGTACCAAGAGGAGAAGGTGTGGGAGCCGCAGGGGAGGGAGGGGGGAGGAGAGGGGAACGGGATTGGGATAAGGAAGGGGGAGGAAGGGGTGAAGATGTAACTAAAGCATAACTAGACATCATGGACACAGTGAGAAGATGTGTATACTTCTTACGAGCCTCTGTGTAGGTTAACCAATCGAGGGACTTATACTCCTGTATCTTCTTTTCCTTCTTATATACTGGGCAATCTGGTGAATGTGGAGAATGATTGCCATGACAATTAACACACACAGGAGGGGGAACACAGGGACAACTCATGGAGTGAACGTCCACAGTCACCACAGAGAGGGGTCAGCGAACAGCAGGAAGACATGTGTCCAAAACGCAAGCACTTAAAACACCTCATAGGAGGTGGGATGTACGGCTTCACATCACATCGATAAACCATAATCTTTACTTTCTCAGGGAGGGTATGCCCTTCAAAGGCCAGGATAAAGGCACCAGTATCAATGTGATTGTCTTTAGGACCCTTATGAACACACCGAACAAAGTGAACACCCCGCCGTCCGAGATTGGCCCAAAGTTCCTCATCAGTGCAAAGAATGAGGTTCCTGTGAAAAATCACACCTTGAACCATATTTAGAGACTTGTGGGGGAGGTAATGGACACAGGAATTGTGCCAAGATGGGTACAGGCACGAAGGGCCGCAGACTGGGCAGCTGAAGCAGTTTTGATCAGCAACAAACCCGACCGCACCTTGCTCAGGGAGTCCACTTCACCAAACTTGTCTTCAATGTGTTCCACAAAGAATAAAGGTTTGGTATTGATGAAAGTATCCCCATCAGTCCTGGTGAAAACCAGATAATGGGGGAAAGGCTTTGCCCTAGCCGACGGGCCTGACCCTCTTCCAGAGGGTAGCCATGGAAGGGAGCGCCGTAGGGGCAGGAGAAGCAGCACTAGAAGAATCAGTTCCACGCAGTGAGACGGCCGCAGAAGAATGGCCAGAGTTCTGGACCCGTATGCATTTCATTTGCATAGCATTCGCCCTGATACCACCCACTCCGATCAGGGGCTCTCCTCACGGGCGCCACCCAGCCACAGCAAGGGCCGTCTGGCACGGCAGCCACTGCCGGGAGTTCCGATGCTCCAGGATGACGAGCAACCACTCTGAGGCTTGCATGAGGTGGTCACAGCTCAGGTATCAGAAGTGTGATCCCTGTGTGTTCAGGGGGCTCAACGAAAAGGGTACATAGCGACCCCACCACACAGACTGGCTACTGTGCTGGCTACGCACCCTAGCATCAGACAACGACGTGAAAGAAAAAGTGGAATGAACTAGGAGGGCACACATTGGAGACACTAGGTAAGGTGCTCTTCCACAAATGGCTCACACTACAGAAGAGAAATTTAGTAATGGGGGTCAAACCCCAGAGGGGGACCAGGGAGTGCCAAAAGGAGGAGGCGATTACGCAACAAAGCTAAATTGCAAAACCAACAGAACCAGGAGGATAGTGAGGCCAACATAAGCAAGGACACCAAGAGAGGGAGAGGAGAGGGCGAGGGGGAAGGAGCAAGGACAGGAAAGGAGGAAAGGGCAAGGAAATGCAGTCCTTGAAAAAAGGAAGGCTGCTATAGCTCGGGGCCCCGTGCTCGCCACGCACATATCCACAAAAGAGTTTGGAGCTATTGCAAGAGGAAGATCTGTGCTGGACAAAGGTAAGATCAGAACTATCTAAAAACACTGGTAAGAATTTGAAGAAATTCTATACTATATATAAGGGGGTGTCCTATTTCATCGGTGTACACTGAATTAAGAACAGTGGTGTCTGTGTTTACCGGAAAGTTACGTAGATGATTTAATTTCATACACTCAATGTATGGGGTCACTATGGGGTTTCCAAATGCACCATTAAGATAAATATGTACTGCTGTTTTCCCAACTTATGGAGAAGAGATCTCCAAGTAATTCAGGAGTGCGTTATTTGCCAAAAGATGAAGCACTCAAACAAGTTTGAGTTGATTGAACTATATCCTATAGTGCCAACAAAGCTTTAGAATTAATGTCCTTGGATGCTACCAGATCCTCCCTCCCAAGTGAAGGGACATATCAAATGTGCCTTGTATGATGTTTTCACAGAATATGTTAAGTTGTATGCAGGACTGCAGGTTTTATTACTAGGTGGATTACCTCCCGGGAGTGGGGGAGCCGCAGATATTGTTAATGGAAAATGCATAGTACTTTGTAGGCAATAGAAAGAAGCAATTAACTAACATAAACAAGATAAAACATTAATGTATATCCAGACTTCACTCCGAGTGAAGCCCAATAGACAGGACGTTCAAAGAATGTCACAGATTTATCTGCATCTTCATACCCCAGAAGCACTCGAAATGGGTTGAATTTGTCTCGCCAGTTCAACAAATCATAACAACTTAACCACACACTTCAACTGATTTTACACCTAGTGAACTGATGTTTAAAAGGTGAGAATTCGATGAGTGGGAGAAACCATTGCCCAAGATAACCAGGGGAGAGATGTCACTTGAAGAAAAAGTATTCCTATAGTAAGAAGTCAACTTCATTTACCAGTTCCTTATTTCACCTGATCTATCTGCATTACTGGTATCTGTAATACTCCAGAGAAGCAAGAAATTTGAACAGAGCAAGCTGGACACCGTGACATTGTCTTCAAAGAAGAAGAGAAGGTAAATAACCAAGGCTCTAAGATCTATCATCTAATAATCCAATATTATATGTTACAGATTTTTTGTGTATATGAAAAATCATAAGCTCGATTGACTGGAGTGTGCATCACTGTGTGTAAACTAACTGAGATACACACTCCCATGCAAACTCACTGTTGTTGCACATTTTGTGCGGTGCCAGCAAATTTATATCATAATTATTTTTTCTTAAATTATTATTTAATCAACAGACTACCAATACCATTAGGTATCAACAACTATTGTAAAGGTGCTCAATACTTTACATGTACCTATCCATACCATCAGGTATCAACAGCTACAGTAGAAAAATAGAAATATATTTAAATTAATTTTTAAATATAAGCAGTGAAAATTTGAGGTTCTGCATTCATTTGTTACAGACCAAACAATTTTGATAGGCAGTAATTTGAAAGTAAAATTATATAAAACTTACACTACAATCTGTAATATTTTTTCTTTAAGTTTTATATTTTTATGTAAATTTTACAAAGTAATAATTTGTTTGCTAGCTATATGAATGTTATTCTTCTGTTTTGCTTATGATGATTAATTGTACAATAAACTGTACTGCAACAACTATTGAAAAAGAATGCATTGTTTGGACGATACTTCTGCTCATGCCATGCTTGGTGTAAAGTAGTTCATGCTTACAGCTAAGCGTCAGTAGTTAATAGCAGGCAGCTGAGTGTTTATTTTCTGTTCTACTGTAACTGTTGAGAAAACAAAATATACTTCCATTTAGAAGATTATTTTTAAGGAAAAATACAGGACAGAGAACTCAATGAAAATTATTTTATAACTGATGCTACTTTCATGGTCCACTTAATTTAATAATGCTAACTGCAACTTCTTTGTAATTCAAAACCTGGGCCAACATTTATCATCCTTGAAGAAGACAATAAATCCATCATATGATGAGTTAAAGTGAACATATCTCCATATGAACTATATTACAATGACGAATCTGAATACTGAACCACTGAAATTTGGAACTTCATTTATTTGTTACACCATATAAAGGGTGTGTTACAACACACATGCCCCAACAGATACTTCTACCTTAAAAGATGAATAGCTTCTTTCATTCTTGCACTGATGGAGGCTGCACTAAATCAAGCAAGGAATGATGAAGGCATCCATTTAACAGGTCTTGCAGACTTTGATTTTGGAACAGTGTTGTCAAGTACAACAATAAAATGGAGATCAGTGCAGAATCGATAGAAGTGGACATCACAATTTTACTCCTTCTGCAACTTAAAATACTCAATGTTCTGCCATATCATTAGATGCAGTCAGAAAGGGAGGTGTGGTGACGCGATTAATTCCGTTTCGACTGCAAAACTGCCGAAAATATTCAGAAGTAAACTGTAAACCATTTTCTGCGAAAGAAGAGCTTGGGACACCTGTGAGGACATTAGTGGTATTTTCTATCATGGTCTGCTGAATTTTATTACTAATGGGAAATGAGAACATACATCTATCAAAATCAGTCACAGGATCTCATAGTATAGGCTCGTAAATGCACCCAGTTCTGTGCCGAGGTAGGTGTATATCATCATGATAGGTTTGGGGCACTGCTGTTTGCTGCAGCAGACAAGTCTGAAATTTTTGAGCAACTTGTGCAATACCTTTTTCAACAAGTGACAAACACACTTATCACTGGGCAAGATTCTTTGTTCTGAAAATGCCCCAGTGGCACTGATGAAAAATGAGAATGCAGAACCTTGGTGATCACTATTCTACAATGGCAGTCATCCTGATTCAACAAAATGACACCAGTCAAAGGACAGCTGGTCTGCACGAACAGGTAAACCTATCAGGACACCTGGTTTGCACAAACTGGTAAACCTGTCTCGAGTGAATCCTTATGTGTGGTTGCTGCAGCATCTCTGGAAGTAACAGTAAACTCTTACACTGAATGTTCTAATTACGAAACAGCGTGGAAACAAAAAGTATTGTTTATCAAATTCCTTATCTGGACCTGTAGGGAATCTCGACAGCATGTTGGCATTCATGTGCTTAACTGGCGTATGATAATGAATTGAATACAGTAATTTCATAAGAAAAGAGACCAAAGTTGGATGTCTGTTGAGGAAATTTAGACTGAACACCAAATATGATATTTAATAAATTTCCACTACCTATGCAAGATTTACCAGAGTAACCATTCAAACAAGCACTGTATGACTGGTTAGTTGCCCACCCATTCTACGAAAAAGGAATTGTAATATTATACTGTAATAACAAACTGATTACTCTTTTGCAACAGGAATTATACAGCATTATAAGTATGATTTTGTAGGATTTCACCAACCATAATATTACTCTGTAATAACAAACCTATCGTTCTTTTGCAACATGTGTTATATCATATTATATGTATGACCTTGTCAATTGTAATATTATACTGTAATAACAAATATATTGCTCCTTTGCAACAGGAATTATATTGTGTTATAAGTATGACTTTGTAGGATTTCATCAATTGTAATATTACACTGTAATAACAAACCTATTGTTCTATTGCAACATGAATTATATTGTATTATGTGCATGACTTTGTCTATTTCCTTAATGGCCTAATAACAATAAAATTATTCTATTCTATGGACGACAGCAGCCTACAATCTGTGACCAGATGAAATTTGTTTCCAGATAGGGAAATGTGGTACCTCTGGATACCAAATCTAATTGCTAATGCTTCCTCCTCTATCTGTAAATAATTTTCTTGTGCTACGGTCATTGTCTTAAGAGATAAACACGATATGCCATACCAAACCATTCAGACTCTTGGGTACAGAATGGCCCCAATGCCGTATGGTGATGCATCCGTGACTGTTACAAGGTCAGGCATGGGGCAGTTTGAAGGCATTGCTGCCATTTAAGAAAAGCTTGGTGACACACTGTGGACTACTGGAAAGCCATCGTTTTCCACAGATAGCCTATCATCATAATTTGGGAGATACATTGAGCATTTTTTTTTTATTTTAGTTTATTTATTCATCTATAGACAACAGATGTTGTATGGATGTTGTCCAAAAGTACATGTAAATTTATGGGAAACAATTTAAGGAAAAGGAACATGCAAAATTTTACATTAAGCAGTACAAAGAATAATGCATACAAACAGCCAAAATATGCCATCTTGCAACCATCTGCAGTGCAAACATTTGCAATAATTCTAAGAGCAAAACAGGCTGAGTTAAATTTCTGCACAAGTTTCATTACATGGTCATTAAAATTCAGACTTTCATCTACATGAATCACCAGCAATTCTGATGATGCCACTCTGTCTATGGCCTTGTCACCCAACAACAGATCGAGATTTACATTTTGACGTATTTTACCAAACTGTATATCATTTGTTTTATTTGCATTTAATGTCAACCCGTTTGCATTGAACCAAGTGTGAACATTCTTTATTACTTTATCAGTAGTTGTTTGCAGCATTTGCTTTGGTGCACCTATCACACTGTGTCATCTGCAAATAATATGGCCTTTGCTGCTCCATCTGAGGTGTGAATGTCATATGTAGACAAGGAACAATAAGGGACGTAGAATACTACCTTGCAGGGCTCCTATTTCCACTTATTTGCATCTGATACTAAATTTATTTTGTGGTTGGAGTAATCTGAAATCAGTCCTACAATCTGTGTTCTGTTTTGTAAGTAGAATTGAAACCACTTTTTCCCTGTCCCATGAATACCTAATGCTTCCAGTTTTTTTAAAAAAAGAATGCCATGATTGACATTGTCAAATGCTTTGGAGCGATCTAAATTTATTCATACTATGCTATTGTCTTTTTCTAGATTTTTTATTATTTGTCCAGCATAGCACATTAGTGCTGCTTCTGTATTTTTACCTGCCTGGAAGCCATGCTGATTTCTATTTAGTAACACAGTCGTTTAGATATTTGTTGATTCTGTGCTTCATTAATTTTTCTATTATTTTGGAAAATGCCGGAAGGAGGGATATTGGCCGATATTTTCTACCTTATGCTTGTTGCCGTTTTTGAATAATGGCTTCACTTTTGACATATTCATTTTTCCAAAACATTCCTTCATTAAACGATAAGTTGGCTAAGTATGCCATGGGCCTTGCGATTTGTGCAGCAGTCATTGTTATGATATACAGGCACCTCAACTACTTCTGCTGACATTTTAGGTTTCAAGCTTTTTATTACTTTGAACACTTCATGTTCATCTGTTAGGTCCATTCCAATGCTACAAGCAGCTTTTGGAAATTCTGGTTTTTTCTTGGTTTGTAAATTACGAGCTTAGTGAAGTTGCTGCATTTATGAAATAATTGTTGATGTAATTTGGCAAATCTTGTTTTTAATATTGACATTTTCTGTGTGTTTATCCTGGTCTTCGTATCTCTTTCCTGTTTCAGTCTTCACAATACCCCATATGGCTTTTGATTTGTTATCGGACTGTCTTATTAAGTTGTCATTACTCATAAATTTTTCCTTGGCAATTACTTTTCAATATACTCTCTTGTAATTCTTAATACTTTCTATGAACTGTGGATGTGTCTTCAATTTCGAATTTAGTCTCTTTAGAGTTCCACAAGAAGTTTAGATGTGAGCTGTGATCCAAGAACTTGGCTTTGTATTGTGATTGATTCATTACAGCTTCTTTGGAAAGCACATTTTGAAATATCCCACAAAAATTGAAGAAAAAGTGTTAGATGCACCATTTGTATTTGTTAGGGACAGCACTTCTGCCAAGAACTCACTAGTTAGGATACTTGTAAATTCTACACAGTTTTCAGTGGAAAATTTTCTTTTATACATGAAGTACACTTTTTTTTCTTGCAGTGGCATTGAATGAATTTTGATGACAAGAACATTATGGTCTGATAGTTCCAAATCAGTATTTGTTACTTCTACTTCTGTGGATCATACATTTAAAAATATGTTATCTATAAGACTGTTTGTATTACATGTTATTTTTGTGGGTTCGTGTATGTGCAGAAACAGATGGAAACAACATAACAGTTTTAGGAATTGATTTTTTAGCCCACTTTCATTCATAAGATTTATGTTGAAATCCCCACAGACAACTGTGATGGTTCTTTCAATAAAAAGAATGTTAATCGGTGTATCTACTTGATCAATGAATGTGTCTATCCCCAGTAGGTGGTCTGTAGATTGCTGTAACTATGACTTTTCCCTGTATTTCATACGATTGTATAGCTGCTGCTTCAAATTGATTTTCCACACTCAATGATTCAGCTTCACACCTTGTTTTGTACCCGATACTTGATTTATTAAAGATACATACACTTCTATTTTTGGCATTTTTTCTACAACACTGACTAGCCAACTTACATGGATGAATATTAATGCTACTTAGTTCAAAACTTCTGCACCAATGCTCAGTAATTTCCAAGAATGGTTGCCTCTCGAAGACACGGGGTCCAAACGATAAATATCGAACGTTCGATCCTAAATCGATCACGAGACTCTGGTGACGGGCATTATGATCAATTATTTGTGATTGTCATTGTTATCTGTTTTCCGACATTCCCTTAGTTGCTCTAAGTTACACACCTCCCGAATTAATGGCAAAAAGGGAATTGTAGCGTACACATCACATGAGGTTTCACATGATGACAACACCGACAACGAATAAGGTAAGCCGTCTCCTTTGTAATTACAAGTATTTCTCTAATGCTCTTCTTTTGTCGTTGCTGTAGTGACCACCGTAAACATACTCATAATGCCCGCCACCAGAGTCGCGTGATCGACGTAGGATCGTACATTCGATATGTATCGTTTGGACCCCGTAACTTCGAGAGGCAATCATTCTTGGAAATTACCCATGCTCCATTAGCACATGCAGTTAATGTTTGCACCATTTATTACTTCATCAAGTTCTAGTGATTTATTTCTAAGGTACTGAATATTTAGGCTTAAAATCTGCAGGTGACTAGGATGAGAACTAGTTACAGTTTTATTAACGTTTTGTGCTGTCATTTCATTCCCGTGTCTCGATAAGATACCAAAAATCCTTGAGAAGGGCAAGTTTCCTGCACCTCTCGGGTCACACCTGTACACTGGACTGTGGTGAAATGCTTCTCGCTGCTGCTACTGTACTTAATACTGCCATTTCTGTTGTTGTTGACGATGGTGATGCTGTTTCTGAGACGATGGCGATGCTGTTTCTGCCACTACTGCTGTGCTTTCTTGTGAGTGTTCTCATTTTTCTTGATTTCGGCTAAAAAGATATTTGGATGATGAGGAACTGTAGTTCTCTTGTCGTTCAAATTACTGTCCACTGTTCTTCCTGTTAACACTTAGTCTTTTTTTTAACATGCTTTTCTGGTGCTGGTAATGGTTCTAATGCCTTTACCTCTTTTAGAAGTGCTTTCGTTATGGAGTCTGGTGATGGTGATGCAGTTATCATTATGGTTTTGAATTTATTTTGGTGGTTTTTTATTTCCTTGGTTGTCAGGTTTGCCAGATATTCTTTCCTCAAGCCATTCAGCTGAAGTCCGTGTTGCGTATGGAATCTCCATCCAATATTGCTTATATCAACACATTTCACGGTTTTACAATGCCTGCAAATGTTTGCAACCTGATTGTTGGCACTTTTTATTTCCGTATTAACACAGGACTACCTTACAAGATCATAGCGATGTGGAATATTGACCATTACTACACATGTAAAGTGAGATTTCTCAAACACTGATTAAGATCGCGCGCCGCACTCGCTGTTTCATTTTTGTAGACGACGTTTGCGCCTCCAATAAGTACAACAAAGTCTTTATCGTGGAGTTTTACCTCTGCGGATGCAGTTCTTTTTTTAAATTTCGCCGCTCCCGGTTTCACTATAGCACACGAATATCTTTTGGGTGTACTTTTAGCTTAGGTACTCGCAACTCCACGACCATGGCTGTCTGAAAGCACAAACAGTTTGCTGTTATTGAAGTTCACAATGTGGAAATGGTTTTGTATTATTTTACTACTCACTTCGGCACAATTTTTGGTCGGCACATTTACATTGACCTCATTCACGCTTGTTTGCGTCAGTAAATTTTCTTTTCCTATCTTATTCACAGTGCCTTTTTGCTTTTCTCATAGTTCATGCGAACTATATGTTGCATAACAGAACGCTGAAACAAGTTGTATTTTGACAAATTACATTTTACCCTGGCTTTCAGAAAGACTGAAAATCCTGTACCGGCCAGAGATTTCATATATAGTGCTTCTGAGGTTTTGCTGCAACTACAACTATATCATCCAGATAATTGATGCACTGCGGAATGTTGGTAACAGGTTTTTTTTAGTTATTTCTGAAAAACTGCTGATATGCTAGGACATGGTGTATTCGCGGATAAGGGAAAAAATATCGGGATTTTTCCAGGTTAAATATATGCGTTTTCCGTGTTAAGTGACAGTATACTTTCCCTCGGAACTGTAAAACTTACCATTCCTTTGAATGGTTAACGTTTTCTACACCGGCGTAGTACTTCGCGGTGCAGCAACATGTAGGCTACATATTTTCGTATTATGACACGCTGCATATTTTCGTATTACGAAAGTACATATTCGAATTCCACAGAACACAACACGTTCGTTTCCGACGCATTGAAGTCGAGATTGCGATGGGCTTTTGTAAGCCAATCATAGATCATGTCACGTGATGTATCCAGCCGATGAAAGCAAATATTCAGAGCACAGTACACTTGATGTAGTTAGCCAATGGCAACATCACTGTTAAGTAGCGCAAACATATAAACTGGAAAAGTTAATGGTTTACATTAATGTAAATAGTGTAGTTACAAGTAAAGCTAAGCTTTCACATATAATATTTGATTTTTTTTCTCGTGTGTTACAATTTAAGATACATAACACAAATGTGCCAGAAAATTTTTAAATAATGACATAAATGTCTGGTCTTATGGATTAGAAATTCTTCTTGAGTGGCTGTCCCTCAAAGTGTTAAGCTTTAAATGAAAACGATTTAAGAAACTCAATTCAAAGCACTACTCACACGTAACATAATTCATCTTGCGTGAAATGAAATTTACTTTGAAAGTAACGATTTTCAAACGACCTTTCGCAAATTTTTCCAATCAGCAGTTGTCAGAGAGCGCCAAAAAACATACATTACTGCGCGTGCGCAGCTACGATGATGTAGGAAGTCCGTATATTCGTACTAGAATTGCGGTAACATTAAGTCATAAACGAAACATGACAGCACAGGATGCTCCAAGAGCGTTTCGTAAACCATACTAAAATGCATAATTCTGCTTGAAGTCACATTTGTATGTCCAGATTCACAAAGACGTAGGCCAAAACTTCGTATTAAGCTTTTCAGTGTGGTTTTCTGATGCAAATTTTCGTGGAGTACCGGTACTGTATTACCTCATGTTTGGTTCTTTATCTTGGCATAATGCCATACGTGCCTGAGTATGAAAACGTGCACTTTAAATTCAGCTAACGGTTGAAATTAAGCAATAGTGTGAAATGGAACATATCGTTTCAAATAAACCGTCTCTTCGGAAAAGATCAACAAAAGCTAAATATCTTTAGCAAAATAGACAAAAAGAACTTCATTGTTCGGCAAGACGGTTAATGCTCGACTGTCAAAAACATGGAAATAAAATCAGAAATCTGAAACTAATAACGTATTTTAACCTTCCGTAATTATGTGACTGTAGTTCCCGGCCCCAGAAATCACTAAACTTAAACATGTGTTACGTGGAACTACCGCTCTCCCCACTACAACTCAGACTGTTCTGCGCATGCGCAACACTGGTTACTGGTAGCTTGGGAACGCCAGAAAAATTTTTTCCGGGTAGCATCTGGCTGCTTGTTGCTACTGCTGATACAACCAACAGCCACACTTCAAGGTAACAGAGGCGAAAGAAGTTTTGCTCATATGCGACTCGACTGCGCAAGCGGATGAGCCCGCTGGCAACTGCTCAAACGAAACAAATGTAAATAGTTGTGACATGACGCTCGTCCCCCCCATGAACCACGGACCTTGCCGTTGGTGGGGAGGTTTGCGTGCTTCAGCGATACAGATAGCCGTACCGTAGGTGCAACCACAACGGAGGGGTATCTGTTGAGAGGCCAGACAAATACGTGGTTCCTGAAGAGGGGCAGCATCCTTTTCAGTAGTTGCAGGGGCAACAGTCTGGATGATTGATCTGGCCTTGTAACACTAACCAAAACAGCCTTGCTGTGCTGGTACTGCGAATGGTTGAAAGCAAGGGGAAACTACAGGCGTAATTTTTCTCAAGGGCATGCAGCTTTACTGTATGGTTAATGATGATGGCGTCCTCTTGGGTAAAATATTCCGGAGGTAAAATAGTCCCCCATTCGGATATCCGGGCGGGGACTACTCAAGAGGACGTCGTTATCAGGAGAAAGAAAACTGACGTTCTAGGGATCGGAGCATGGAATGTCAGATCCCTTAATCGGGCAGGTAGGTTAGAAAATTTGAAAAGGGAAATGGATAGGTTAAAGTTAGATATAGTGGGAATTAGTGAAGTTCGGTGGCAGGAGGAAGAAGACTTTTGGTCAGGTGAATACAGGGTTATAAATACAAAGTCAAATAGGGGTAATGCAGGAGTAGGTTTAATAATGAATAAAAAAATAGGAATGCGGGTAAGCTACTACAAACAGAATAGTGAACACATTATTGTGGCCAAGATAGACACGAAGCACACACCTACTACAGTAGTACAAGTTTATATGCCAACTAGCTCTGCAGATGATGAAGAAGTTGAACAAATGTATGACGAAATAAAAGAAATTATTCAGATAGTGAAGGGAGAGGAAAATTTAATAGTCATGGGTGACTGTAATTCGGTAGTAGGAAAAGGGAGAGAAGGAACCGTAGTAGGTGAATATGGATTGGGGATAAGAAATGAAAGAGGAAGCCGCCTGGTAGAATTTTGCACAGAGCACAACTTAATCATAGCTAACACTTGGTTCAAGAATCATAACAAAAGGTTGTATACATGGAGGAATCCTGGAGATACTAGAAGGTATCTGATAGATTATATAATGGATAGGTTTCATATAGATTATATAATGGTAAAACAGAGGTTTAGGAACCAGGTTTTAAATTGTAAGACATTTCCAGGGGCAGATGTGGACTCTGACCATAATCTATTGGTTATGAACTGTAGATTAAAACTGAAGAAACTGCAAGAAGGTGGGAATTTAAGGAGATGGGACCTGGATAAACTGACTAAACCAGAGGTTGTACAGAGTTTCAGGGAGAGCGTAAGGGAACAAATGGCAGGAATGGGGGAAAGAAATACAGTAGAAGAAGAATGGATAGCTTTGAGAGATGAAGGCAGCAGAGGATCAAGTAGGTAAAAAGACGAGGGCTAGTAGAAATCCTTGGGTAACAGAAAAAATATTGAATTTAATTGATGAAAGGAGGAAATATAAAAATGCAGTAAATGAAGCAGGCAAAAAGGAATACAAACGTCTCAAAAATTAGATCGACAGGAAGTGCAAAATGGCTAAGCAGGGATGGCTAGAGGATAAATGTAAGGCTGTAGAGGCTTATCTCACTAGGGGTAAAATAGATACTGCCTACAGGAAAATTAAAGAGACCTTTGGAGAAAAGAGAACCACTTGTATGAATATTAAGAGCTCAGATGGAAACCCAGCTCTAAGCAAAGAAGGGAAAGCAGAAAGGTGGAAGGAGTATATAGAGGGTCTATACAAGGGCGATGTACTTGAGGACAATATTATGGAAATGGAAGAGGATGTAGATGAAGATGAAATGGGAGATCTGATACTGCGTGAAGAGTTTGACAGAGCACTGAAAGATCTGAGTCGAAACAAGGCCCCCGGAGTAGACATCATTCCATTGGAACTAGTGACGGCCTTGGGAGAGCCAGTCCTGACAAAACTCTACCATCTGGTGAGCAAGATGTATGAAACAGGCAAAATACCCTCAGACTTCACGAAGAATATAATAATTCCAATCCCAAAGAAAGCAGGTGTTGACAGATGTGAAAATTACCGAACTATCATTTTAATAAGTCACGGCTGCAAAATACTAACACAAATTCTTTACAGACGAATGGAAAAACTAGTAGAAGCTGACATAGGCGAAGATCAGTTTGGATTCCGTAGGAATATTGGAACACGTGAGGCAGTACTGACCTTACGTCATATCTTAGAAGCCAGATTAAGGAAAGGCAAACCTACATTTCTAGCATTTGTAGACTTGGAGAAAGCTTTTGACAATGTTGACTGGAATACTCTCTTTCAAATTCTGAAGGTGGCAGGGGTAAAATACAGGGAGCGAAAGGCTATTTACAGTTTGTATAGAAACCAAATGGCAGTTATAAGAGTTGAGGGGCATGAAAGGGAAGGAGTGGTTGGGAAGGGAGTGAGACAGGGTTGTAGCCTCTCCCCAATGTTATTCAATCTGTATATTGAGCAAGCAGTGAAGGAAACAAAAGAAAAATTCGTAGTAGGTATTAAAATCCATGGAGAAGCAATAAAAACTTTGAGGTTCGACGATGACATTGTAATTCTGTCAGAGACAGCAAAGGACTTGGAAGAGCAGTTGAACGGAATGGACAGTGTCTTGAAAGGAGGGTATAAGATGAACATCAACAAAAGCAAAACAAGGATAATGGAATGTAGTCGAATTAAGTTGGGTGATGCTGAGGGAATTAGATTAGGAAATGAGACACTTAAAGTAGTAAAGGAGTTTTGCTATTTGGGGAGCAAAATAACTGATGATGGTCGAAGTAGAGAGGATATAAAATGTAGACTGACAATGGCAAGGAAAGCGTTTCTGAAGAAGAAAAATTGTTAACATCGAGTATAGATTTATGTATCAGGAAGTCGTTTCTGAAAGTATTTGTATGGAGTGTAGCCATGTATGAAAGTGAAACATGGACGATAAATATTTTGGACAAGAAGAGAATAGAAGCTTTCGAAATGTGGTGCTACAGAAGAATGCTGAAGATTAGATGGGTAGATCACATAACTAATGAGGAGGTGTTGAATAGGATTGGGGAGAAGAGAAGTTTGTGGCACAACTTGACCAGATGAAGGGATCGGTTGGTAGGACATGTTCTGAGGCATCAAGGGATCACCAATTTAGTATTGGAGGGCAGCGTGGAGGGTAAAAATCGTAGAGGGAGACCAAGAGATGAATACACCAAGCAGATTCAAAAGGATGTAGGTTGCAGTAGGTACTGGGAGATGAAGAAGCTTGCACAGGATAGAATAGCATGGAGAGCTGCATCAAACCAGTCTCAGGACTGAAGACCACAAGCAACAACAACAACAACGACACTCGTCGGAAGCAGTTTATTATTATAAAGTATTGATAAGAGGTATTTGTTAAGAAGTACTGGTTGCCGTTGGCAGACGCATGAGTGTGCACTGCGTTTTGTTGTTGTGAATGGCGCATTTCCTTTGTGACGTAAGTGTTTTTTTCCACCTCCCGTTTATGTTTTATTGCTGCAGTTTTATTCTGCAGTAGCTGGATACAGAAAAATTCTTTGTTAAAGTATCTGTTCCTGCCAGTAGAAAGTAGTAGTAGTAGTAGTAGTAGTAGTAGTAGTAGTAGTTGTTGTTGTTGTTGTGGTCTTCAGTCCAGAGACTGGTTTGATGCAGCTCTCCATGCTACTCTCATGTGCAAGCTTCTTCATCTCCCAGTACCAAATGCATCCTACTTCCTTCTGAATCTGATTAGTGTATTCATCTCTTGGTCTCCCTCTGCGATTTTTACCCTCCACACTGCCCTCCAATACTAAATTGGTGATCCCTTGATGCCTCAGAACACGTCCTACCTACTGATCCCTTCTTCTAGTCAAGTTATGCCACAAATTTCTCATCTCCCAATTCTATTCAGTATCTCCTCATTAGTTATGTGATCTACCCATCTAATCTTCAGCATTCTTCTGTAGCAGCACATTTTAAAAGCTGCTATTCTCTTCTTGTCAAAACTATTTATCATCTATGCTTCACTTCCATACATGGCTACACTCCATACAAATACTTTCAGAAATGACTTCCTGACACTTAAATCTATACGTGATGTTAACAAATTTCTCTTCTTCAGAAACGCTTTCCTTACCATTGCCAGTCAACATTTTACATCCTCTCTACTTCAACCATCATCAGTTATTTTGCTCCCTAAATAGCAAAACTCATTTACTATAAGCGTCTCATTTCCTAATCTAATTCCCAGAGCATCACCCGATTTAATTCGACTATGTTCCATTTTCCTCGTTTTGCTTTTGTTGATGTTCATCTTATATCCTCCTTTCAAGACACTGTCCTTTCTGTTCAACTGCTCTTCCATGTCCTTTGCTGTCTCTGGCAGAATTATAATGTCATCGGTGAACCTCAAAGTTTTTATTTCTTCTCCCTGGATATTAATTCCTACTCCAAATTTTTCTTTTGTTTCCTTTACTGCTTGCTCAATATACAGATTGAAATCGGAGACAGGCTACAACACTGTCTCACTCCCTTCCCAACCACTGCTTCCCTTTCTTGCCCCTCAACTCTTATAACTGCCATCTGGTTTCTGTACAAACTGTAAATAGCCTTTCGCTCCCTGTATTTTTTCCCTGCCACCTTCAGAATTTGAAAGAGTATTCCAGTCAACATTGTCAAAAGCTTTCTCTAAGTCTACAAATGCTAGAAACGTTGGTTTGTCTTTCCTTAACCTATCTTCTAAGATTAGTCATACCTCACGTGTTCCAGCATTTCTACAGAATCCAAACTGAGCTTCCCCTAAGTCAGTTTCTACCAGTTTTTCCATTGGTCTAAAAAGAATTTGCGCTAGTATTTTGGAGCTTGGCTTATTAAACTGATAGTTCAGTAATTTTCACATCTGTCACCACCTGCTTTCTTTGGGATTGGAATTATTATATTCTTCTTGAAGTCTGGGGGTATTTCACCTGTGTCATACATCTTGCCCACCAGATGGTAGAGTTTTGTCAGGACTGGCTCTACCAAGGCTGTCAGTAGTTCTAATGTAATGTTGTCTACTCCCAGGGCCTTGTTTCAACTTAGGTCTTTCAGTGCTCTGCTAAACTCTTCATGCAGTATCATATCTGCCATTTCATTTTCATCTACATCCCCTTCCATTTCCTTAATACCGTCCTCAAGTACATCGCCCTTGTATAGGCCCTCTATATACTCCTTCCACCTTTCTGCTTTCCCTTCTTTGCTTAGAACTGGGTTTCCTGCTGAGGTCTTGATATTCATACAAGTGGTTCTCTTTTATCCAAAGGTCTCTTTAATTTTCCTGTAGGCAGTATCTATCTTACCCATAGTGAGATATGCCTCTACATCCTTACATTTGTCTTCTAGCCATTCCTGCTTAGCCGTCTTGCACTTCCTGTTGATCTCATTTTTGAGACATTTGTATTCCTTTTTGCCTGCTTCATTTACTGCATTTTTATATTTTCTCCTTTCATGAATTAAATTCAGTATATCTTCTGTTACGCAAGGATTTCTACTAGCCCTCACCTTTTTATCTACTTGATCCTCTGTTGCTTTCACTATTTCATCTCTCAAAGCTACCCACTCTTCTTCTACTGTATTTCTATCCCCCATTCTTGGCAATCATTCCCTAATGCTGTCCATGAAACTCTCTACAACCTCTGGTTCTGTAAGTTTATCCAGGTCCCATCTCCTTAAATCCCCACCTTTTGCAGTTTCTTCAGTTTTAATCTACAGTTCATAACCAATAGCTTGTGGACAGAGTCCACATCTGCCCCTGGAAATGTCTTACAATTTAAAACCTGGTTCCTAAATCTCTGCCTTACCATTATATAATCTATACGAAACTTTCCAATATCTCCAGGCCTCTTCCATGTATACAACCTTCTTTCATGATTCTTGAAACAAGTGTTAGCTATGATTAAGTTATGATCCGTGCAAAATTCTACCAAGTGGCTTCCTCATTCATTTCTTACCTCCATTCCATATTCACCTACTAGGTTTCTTTCTCTCCTTTTTCCTACTGTATAATTCCAGTCACCCATGACTATTAAATTTTCCTCTCCCTTCACTATCTGAATAATTTCTTTTCTCTCATCACACATTTCATCAATCTCTTCATCATCTGCGGAGCTAGATGGCATGTAACCTTGTACTACTGTGGTAGGCATGGGCTTCGTGTATATCTTGGCCACAATAATGCGTTCACTATGCTGTTTGTAGTAGCTTACCCGCACTCCTATTTTTTTAAATCATTATTAAACCTACTCCTGCATTACCCCTACTTGACTTTGTATTTATAATCCTATATTCACCTGACCAGAAGTCTTGTTCCTCTTGCCACTGAACATCACTAATTCCCACTACATCTAACTTTAACCTATCCATTTCCCTTTTTAAATTTTCTAACCTTCCTGCCCGATTAAGGGATCTGACATTCCACGCTCTGATCCATACAATGCCAGTTTTCTTCTGATAACGACGTCCTCCTGAGTAGTCCCCTAGTCCCCGCCTGGAGTTCCGAACGGGGGACTATTTTGCCTCCGGAATATTTGATCCAAGATGGATGCCATCATCATTTATCCATATAGTAAAACTGCATGCCCTTGAGAAAAATTACGGCTGTAGTTTCCCCTTGCTTTCAGCCGTTTACAGTACCAGCACAGCAAGGCCGTTTTGGTTAGTGTTACAAGGCCAGATCAGTCAATCATCCAGACTGTTGCCCCTGCAACTACTGAAAAGGCTGCTGCCCCTCTTCAGGAACCACACATTTGTCTGGCCTCTCAACAGATACCCCTATGTTGTGGTTGCACCTATGGTATGGCTATCTGTATCACTTCCCACCAATGGTTCATAAGGGGGGGGGGGACCAGTAAAAAGTATAAAAACTTAAGTGGATGAAAAAATTCTTGGGTTTTTCCCCGGTTGCCCTGAGGCCTATACACCCTGCAGCACAACAAAACTATAATCAGTTGTTATTGGTAGAGGCCTTAAGAAGTGTTTCATACTGTAATGGTTCTAAAAGCCTCATCCAGGGATTGTGAAAATAAGCTTCCCCTCCATAATTTGGATTTTTTTGGTCCCGTTTGCTATAAGGAATCTGGAACAACACTTAAATCCTGAAAGTGACCTATTTCTACTTTAACTTAATCCTGCAAGGGCTTTGAAACATTCCAATAAATGAAATTAAGCCATATTGCAATAGACATTCTCACATAGACACTGGGACAATTTCATTATCATAACATCAGTTTGCCAGAGCATATATATCTATATGCTTCATATGGAAGAATAATTCCTACGAACGGCTAGATGTCTAAAGTCCATTGGTTGTCAGTATTTTATGGGGCAGTTTGATAATTGGGCTCTAGACTAGACCTCTGAAAAGTGTGGTGCAAGCAAGTTGATGATGAAAGTGCAGAAAGATAGCATCTTAGCCACCATGATCATGCTGACCCTGAGGAATGATGAAATCCTGGACTAAGCAAGGAAAGAGGCACAATCAATATTCTTGTAATGAACACCATAGGCATGAGATGGAACAACACTGAGTGTGTTCTAAGGAACAGTGCTGATGTAGTACACCACTAGAGGAAATATTGAGAACATAATTTCTGCTGTATATTCCCAAGATTACACAATCACTGCCTAAAGATGGAATACAAACTGATGATTTAGATCAACGAGGGCTGGGTTGCAGAATTGCACAAGTTCAAAGGACAGTGAATGTCCCTCCCATCTATCAGAAGTTTATCATATTCCATGTCCGCTCCGATAGCTGAGGGGTCAGCGTCATGGATTGCCGTCCTATGGGCCCGAGTTCAGTTCCTGGCTGGGTGGGGGATTTTCTCTGCTCAGGGACTGGTTTGTTGTGTTGTTTTCATCATCATTTCATCCCAATCTGGCACGCAGGTCGCCCAATGTGGCATCGATTGTAATAAGACCTGCACCAAGGCGGCTGGACCTGCCCCGGAAGGGGCCTCCTGGCCAATGATGCCAAACACTCATTTTTATTTTTTTCCCATCACATTCCACATATCTGTGGAAAAGTGGAAGTTTTAGGATGGCAAGAAGTGCCATAAAAACCACTATTACCACACACAAACGACATTACATACTAGGATACATGCAGAAATCGGTCACAGATGAGCTCACAACAGAATTCAGGGCACTCTACAATTTACCACCACAGTGAACTAGAACTACCATATTCTTTTATTCAGAAGAGCCATTCAGATACACAACCACGATAACAGCTTTAACAAAAAGAGACAAACTTCACAGTAAATGGATGTTGGGATCCCACTTACAGCTAAATTCAATCACAGGTAGCAAAACAGGAACCACACCAGCTACAACCAAGAAAAGGCCCAAATAAAACGCCACTGTAAGTAAATATGAGGCATGTTTTTTAAGTAAGTACAGTTTTGAAATGAAAATAAAAGAAGTATACATTTCAAACAATGGAAAATCCAGGATGGAATGTAACCCCCCCCCCCCCCTCACACACACACACACACACACACACACACACACACACACACACACACACACACACACCATATTCCAAACAGTTGTACACCTCGATAATGGTTTACCTCTACATGCTCACTGACCTAGTGCACACAAAAAATGTGATTCATTCAACCAGGCGACATCTCCATTGATTCCTGGTCCAGCCTCTATGATCCTATGCCCACAGCAATCATAACTGAAGAAGAAGATGATGATGATGATAGGTCAACATGGGAACACATGATCTGCTGTGGAGATCCATCTTGAACAATGTGTATTAAACAATTGCTCCAAAATACTTGTGCCTGCATAGCAGAGGCATGTGTAACATGGCAGAGGGTGATGACACTTAATGATCTGATTGATCCCATGTCAACTTTAAAACTTGATACTGCAGCAGCACATTCTAATCACACACTGTGTGTATTGTTTAGCTTGTGTATTCGTATGTTGACCATTGTTTTGAACTCAGTTTCAATTTACATTTGATATTTATGTAACTTTCAATCACCTACACAACATCATCATATATACTAGTGAATTTTAGAATATTTTAAGCATCACTATCCTATCAATAGTAAGAGCATCAAGTCTTAATAACTTTCTACACTGAAAGTCATATGTACTGTGGAACACAATTCACACACAGACAGTAAGGTTACATTAGCACTAATTTACTGATTGTAATTTGGAAGTAAACTGTATATTAGTTAGGAACATTGTTGTTAGAAATAATGTGGTACACTTCCTCACAAACATTGTAGAATAGTCTGAACTATTATTACACTGAAAGTATACCTATATTATAAAATCATTTATGATGTACGTTAACTTTTGCCAAGATTATTATTTTTAGTTGTACAAGAATGTATGCCATTTTCAGTAACATGAAGTAATGTAAGCCAGTATTGTCATGTCATTTAAGATGAATGGCAATGATCATGCAAGGCAGTTATGGAGTAATTTTTGTAAGGAGCAGTTATGGAGCAGTCTTTGTAAGTTCCAGTTGTAGTTCAGCATTTTGAAATGTAACTTGTACCAGTCAAAATAAAGTTTTATTGTTAATTGTTCAGTTTTGTAGCAATATATAAAACTTAAAGTAAAAAATGTATCATCTACATTATTTAATAGAGTGCTATAACCTTCCTCAAACCTCTTGGAACCTGTCTAGGCTACAAATGTCTTAAATGCAGCGAAACTCAATTTCTAACCGCCATCAAAAGATTGAAATTAAAGTTATCTAATTACAGGTGAGTTAGTGATGAGGCATGGATGTCCAAAATATTGTCATCTACTTGTGATTTCACAATGCTTCAATCACTTTCCATAGATGCTCATGACAATAGCAAGTGAATAAATAGCTGACCAGGTTAGTCATTTCCAAAATACCCAGGCACGTGGCCCTTTTTCAAGGTCACTTAAGTCAGTAGATTTCTTCATTTGTGGCCCTTATCATTAGAATTAGTCCACATTTGTCTCTGCTCACTTATATATTTTCCTTACCGCATCGTGTGCCCGTGATGCCACCGGGCAGCGTCCGATCTCACTGTGCAGTGGTCATAATATTTTGGCTGCTCTGTCTTTAACTGTTGCTTGTTTTCATTATATCTTTACGATACAGAAGAAAGTTTCTGTTTTTATTAGAAAAAAAGTTTTCACGATGAATGGTCAGGAAGAATTTACCTGCTCCAAGTACAATGTGGCAAATGCTAAAATTAAGGCAGTGTAACTTTCAGTCAGTGAGTATGTTACAGATGCTTGCTCCTTCTCTTTTGAGTTCTACAGCACCAGCGACTCTGAAGCATATTACTGTTTTTTTTTCCTCAATTTTCTGCTATTTTCCTCTGATTATTTTTTAACCAAAAACATTTTCCAGGATATCAGATTCAGTATTTGCCATAAAGTATTCCACTACACATTATCTTCAATACATACATGATACTTCTCTTTTGAGTAATAACTCACAACTAATGAACAGTACTACTGTTAAATGTAAAGAGTAATTTATTCTCTAAGGAAACACTTACAGACAGTTCACTTTCCATAGATGACAGCAGCAGTGGAGTAAATGAGCACTTGATAATAACCTCCCCATCTCTCCTTTCTTCTGATTCTACCTGCAAACATTTAGGAAATCACTGTATTCAATGCACATATATTTCAGGCATATTTTTCAAATTGTGTTATATTTCCTAATCTTATTACTTCTGATAGACAAATGTGATGAATTTTGTAGTGTACTAAAGGACTTCCATTCTCATAATATCAACAGGTACTTATGCTGATGTATGAAGACAATATAAAATGCACCAGCACAAGTTTTTATTTATGCTGTACCTTTCATTGACTATGAAATTGCCGTAACGTTTTGGACTCGCAGAATGACACTGAAATCTATTATCAGCATGTTGGACTCTTCAGAGAGTGCCACAGACATATTGGAAACATCAGACCTTATGTTGCTAGTGTGGTCTCTCAAGCTGTCGAGAGGGCCCTGGTTAGAATGCTTATGATATAATGACTGAAACCACAAATACAGAATAGGTGCACTTCATTGCTTGGTAGCAATACATAAGATCGAATGTGAATACAGCTGAAGCTCAGAACTAGCTGAATGCAAAGATAGTCCTTACAGCAGACAGCTGTACTGCTGTCCAGAGAGTGAGAGAGTGATTTTACGCGGCCCATATGCTTGCAAGAGTGGTATCTGGAGATGAGCAATGTGCCACCTCACCTTGCTGATGAGCAAGAGTTTTTTCTCTGTTGGGGGTTGAAATGACTCTGAAGTCTGCCGGTAGAGTTAGTGGTTCCTGTAAAGGATTTTCACTAGGGATGTGTGGAGGTCTTCCTTATACACTAAACGCATGCCTAAAAGCGCCACAGACAGAGCTTCTGCCCAGTCTTCTTCATGACGTGAGGGCTAGTTTGAGTATGCTGTGCCAGCGCTCCACTATTCCATTACTTTGAGAGTGGTAAGGTGTGGTTTGAAAGCATGAAACACCACACAAGTGATAGATCAGTAAAAAGTGCTGATTCAAATTATCTCCCTTGATCAGTCATTATTGAGGCAGAACAGCCAAAACAGGAAAGCCATAAACTGACAAATGCTTTTATTGTTGTTGTTGTTACTGCAGTGATATCATATATTGTTATAGCCTCAACCTAGTGAGTTACCCTGTCAATTGCTGAAAGGATACAATGAAAACCACCTGAGTCAGAGAGGGATATGACAAGGTCTAGGTGAATATGCTGAAAGTGGCCCATAGTGATTGTTATTTAATCATGTTGTGGTTGCACATGCTGTCCTGTCAGAGTGCAGCAGGCAGCACATGCTTGCATCCAAGTTTTACAATCTCTTCCGACATTTGGCCACACAGATCAGTTCGTGACAAGTTTCACTGTTGAGTGGATCCCTGGATGGGACAGCCTGTATAGTTTATCAAAGATGACTCTGCTCTTGTTGAGAGGTACTAGTAGTCAAATATGTTCTGTGAAAAATCACACAGTACTTGGGTTGAATGGCCAGGAACTGTGTAGCATTCTATGTGCAAACTGGTCATGGTGATGTGTTGTGCTGGAGTTCACGAAATTGCATGTCCTGTAGTAATGCTTCTGATAGTTTGTCATAATTAATATCCACCATGAGTACATAGCTCCTAGAGAGATAATTTGCAATGACATTGAATGTGCAATGAAGATGTCAAACATCCGTTGTGAATTGTGCAAATAACCTAAATGGCGAAAACACTATTAGCAACAATCTTTTGCTGATTGTAAATGGAATCTGCCAGAGGAAGATGACTGGTATAGATGGTCAAAGGTCTGCCCTCTAAATCATCTTCAAAGTGCCATACTGCTTCATACACTGCTAACAGTTCGCTTTCTTAAGCTGACCACTTACACTGGGAGTCTGTCAACTTTTTGAAAAAGAAGTATAGTGGCTCTTGTATTTTTGCTACTGACTGCTGGAAAACCATTCCACAGATGAAATCACTTGCATCTGAGGATCAACAGGTGCATGGTGGGTAGCGGGTGTGCTAATAGCTTATCCTGAGAAAAGCAGTCTTTAATTTGTCACATCTGCAGTGTCCTTTGAATATTTCTTTTGCATGTCATGTGTTTGGCTGCTGCTAATGCATCTGGTTGGCAGCTGCAAGGGGTAGGTGTCCGTGATAAATGTTTACCAGGCTGAGAAATTGACATAATCCTTCAAAGTTTTGTGGCCATAGTGATGAGCTCTATGCTGTCACTGAAAAACGAATGGCCAAAGAAGGTAATCTTTGACTGTCTGTCACAGTTGACATTTACTGTCACTGACTGTGATGTTGAGATTGTGTAAGGCATCGAGACTAGTTTGAGATACTCTTCATGCTTGTGAAGAGAATCAGAGAAGACTAAAATATCATGAAGTAAGGCATCGAGACTAGTTTGAGATACTCTTCATGCTTGTGATGAGAATCAGGGAAGACTAAAATATCATGAAGTATGTGAATCAAAAGGAAAACTTTAAAGCAATATTGTCTGTGAACCTTTGCCAAGTCTGGGCTGCATTTTTGAGTCTGTATGGCATGTAAAGGAGTTCAGAAAGTCCAAAAGAAGTGATAATAACCACTTCTGGTATGTCCTCTTGGTCACGGGAAGCTGAAAATAAGCTTTTTTTACAGTCCGTCACACTGAACACTGACATGCTTGTTAAGTTACGAGTGTACTGAATATTCAGGATTCGATAACTGTCTGTGAGTTAAGAGCCCACAGTCACTGCACAATTTACATGTGCCATTCTTCTTATGTACAAGATGAATGGGCGAGGACTGGGGACTATTGGACAATCTGATTATGTGGCTTGCAGTAAGTCATTAATAGCCAATTTGGCTGCTGAAAGTTTATCTGGAGATAATCTGTGTGCCTTATGTTGGACTGGTGGGTCCAGCATGGTTTTATGAACAGTTCTGTTACTGATAGCACTTTGCCTACACTGCATATTTGAATCTAGTGGTATGAAATGGAAACACATACAGTAGGTGCACAGGTACTGCAAGAAAGGTTCACTATACTGACCTGTGTTGGTGCCAGTGTAGATATTACACGCTGCTCCGATGACGCGTGTTGCTGGCCACCCCTCACACTCTGACTCATTCATGGTGATAATGTCAAAATGATGAGGTTGTTTTCTAGCAAGCCAATTGAAATATGAATGTGTAGCAGTGATCTTGTTTGTAGGTGTGCGAATTTTGTGCTATGTAGTGTGGCTCTTTTAGGTGAAGTGTTTCTTATTTAGGTGAGGATGTGCTGAGTAAGTTTCTGCAGTTCTAATGCTGATGTCAAGCAGTCTCAAATTATCTGCTGATCATGTCTGCTTTTGTCAACTGAATAAAGAATTTGTGAGCTGGTGTGCATGGAAGGCAGCTGTGTGAATAGCGATGGTGTGCCAATGACTACAGTTATGGAATGTCCGCTGCTGCAGTGTAGCAGAGTTCCGTGTTCCAAATCAGGGGTGAGATGATTATGTCTTAGAAAGTCAGCCCCTAGTAATGGTTCCTTGAGGTCAGCAAGGAAAAACTGCCATGAAAATATATGTTATAAATCCAGGTCAAAGATTTGAGATGTGATTGTATATGCTTCAATATGTGAAACATTTGCTGTGCGGAGTTGGAAAGATGATAAAAGTTTTATTGTGGCAGTGGTAACTCACATGGTATGGCACTCACTCCAGACCCAGTATCAACAAGAAAATATATGAGTGAAAGCAAGGTGCCATGCAGTTGCATGCTTTATCACTGAAATGCAACAACGCCAATGTACCAACAGGGGCATGGGTGTGTCTCTGAGTGCAGAGAGTTGTTGACACCTGGCTGCCTGTTTGTTTTGACTGGCCGGAGGGGTCACTGCCCCAGAAGATGTGAGGACGTCATCCTCAACGTCTTCTGAACACTTGGTTGTGGTAGGCTACCTGCAGCTGGCTGTAGCAGTGTGGTCCCTGACCCAGGTGGATCTGGTCATTGTTATCCAATGAGTTAAAGCAGGGCTAGAAGTCTGCCTGCCAAAATTAATTTGCTTTCTAATGACTCGTGCTCATGTGAGATCTTTGATAGCTGCAACTGAGAAAGTAACTTCGCTGTCCACAATGTGTTGTGGCATTAGTGTGATGTCAATGGCCAAAAGCGCCTCCACAGACCTATTTTAATCAAAGTTGAATGGCACAACAAAACAGAGTAGTACTAATAATGTCAGTACTGACAGATGTACACCACCACACACTTAACATGGAACCATCATTCCACTGCCCCAGAAAAAGGCAGTCTCGAAATCTGTATGAGAAGGTTCCCAGCCTTGTTTTCCAAGCCAATTCATTCATCGTTGTGTGATTACCCCAATGCTTCTCTGAAGTGACTAATTCCATATTAACCTGACAATTTAGGTACCAACACATTTAAAGAAACTTTTCATGCTGACATGCTATCAGAGAACAACTAAAAATTGGATGGTACAGCCAAGTGGTGCTCTAGTAAGACAAACAGGGGCCAAGGGGAATATTTTAGATGAGTCAGCTTTGGCTAGTGACAATTTTAATGGCTGATGTAAGTCACTTTTGGTATGTGTATTCAGTTTTGTTGTTAGTTCCAAAAAGCCAAAGAAAGTGGAGAAAAAAATTGGTTGCGGTGACTCATTGATCTGTGCCTTAGCCTGAGGTATACATTAGGTTGGAAGGTAACAGTTTTGTTGTGAGTTGGCTAAACCATGGTATATGACAGTAAATAAAACCTTGTTGTACTGATCTGTAGTTTTGCCTGAGGTCTAGGTTAGATCGGAAGGTGACTGGATGTGAGTTGGTGATTACAAGGGCTATGGCTATGGTGGCAGACTGATGTGTAGCTTAGCCCGTTCAAACAAATCGCCAATTAAAACCATTTAACAGCCTGCTTGAAAAAAAAAAATCATTGATTAAAAACATTTAACATCCCAATTTTTAAGCATTAGTATATGTGACAGTCACTACTGTTTCATCTTTTACAACAGCACATCTTTCAGATAAACTAAAGCCTTTGATACCACTTTGCTAACTCTCAACCAATTGGTCACATTGCAGTCTAACCTAGGTCTCGGGCTACACTAAATATCAGTATGCCACCACAACTAAAATTTTGTATTAATATTCATTGGCCTCGCCAACTCACAGCCAAAGTGTTGCCTTTCAACCTAACCTATACCTTGGACTTATTTACACATCAGTCTGTCACCACAATCTTAGAATCTGTGGCACTCAGCCTGTGCATGAGCTTCTGGCCTGATTGTATGTAGTGTGCAGTCTTTCATTCGCCATGGCACTAGAAAGGGAAGGATGGTGAGCCCATTTCCCTGATTGTCTTGTACCCCTGGGAAATATCCCCAGGACTCAAATTCACAACAGGCTTCGTGGACCTGGGACCACTTTTGAGGGGATGGAACAAGGAAAAATCTCTGCTCCTACGGAGATCGAAAGCAAGGCCTCCAGCACTGAACCCTGTAGTTGAGATGGAATAAGAAGATCCCAATATCTCTCAGCACTGTTGCTAGCTTTCAACTGTGAAGCACGAATGGCTGCAAGCAAAAACAGCAGCTATCTATAGAGCTGTAACAACACTGAAGCACTGCCTGGCAGATGTTTACAAAATCATGTTATGTGACTGGTTGAGGTTGCCATCCTATCCATCCCAATGCAACTTTCAGAGATCAATTTACATTGACTTAACTGTACTGCTCTACTCACTGGAGCATTGTCACAACATATATTTTAAAAAATATATAGACACAAAAAAAGTTTTGCCAATCTGCTGTTCTCTTCCTCTTTGCACACATATGACATAAAAAGCCTGAACATCATTGCATAACTGGATGAAGCCGAAATCTGGTATCTGTGGGTTCAGCTGATCCCATCTCTCACTGCACTTAATGGTATCTATATTACCAAACAGCTAACCTGGGGCATGTTCCCAGTAGTAGGTTGCCTATTTAGAAGTTTCCAGGGGCAACAAACATTCGCTTTTTAATATTTCAAACAGTTATTGACAGAATTTTAATCATATATTAAAGGTTTGATACAAAAAGTCAATGACTACAATTAGAAACTGTGTATATGTCTTGAGGCAGACTATATTCATCCATTATTTGAGAATGAGAGCACATAGTGACTTTCAAGAAACTTGGCACATAATTTCAAATATTTACAAAATTTTCTAGCCGACATCCCTCACAAAATTATGAAAGGAACAAAGTTTATTGCTTACTACATTTTTGCTGTTCACACATACAAATGCAGCATCTGGCATGGCATTTCAGTTTACTACTTCTTTACTAGTAACTCTATTTGCAGTAAATTTTGCTGACAGTATCCACAAACACAACACTGAATGTGTCAGCAAAATTACCTGTATCATCATACAACACACAATTTGAGAGATACAATGTTTTATACATGGGAATTGAATTCTTCAGATAATCATGGGTGGGAGTTGACTGGTTTTCAAGAGGTTTACACTTCAAGCGCATGCAAGCACGCACGCAATCATGCACACATTCACTTTTGAGGAAAGGTGACAAGTATTGAAAACCTTTCAGTCCCCAGGATGAACGATACTTTGCTCTCTGTCATTGATGCTATGTTAGATAGAACTTTAATACTTTGTATTTGTTTTATGAAATTGGTGTTACATGCAATTACTGCAAAACCTCTCCAAGGTGGAATATAATGACTACAAATGAGTGCAGTGGGTAAAACAAGCGGCATGATTTGATTTATTAATAGGGTACTAGAAAGTGCAATTTATGTGCAAAACTGACTCATCAAATGCTTGGTGACTTGCACTGCGTGTGCGCGAGGGGGGTCTAAGGGATGACTAACATTATACATATAAATAAAGGCAGCACTGGTAGTACTGGGCACATTAGTCCCTAACTGCCTCGCCAATGACAGGACATTTAACTCCAATTTTTGTTCCTTCTGCTAACCACAAGTTTGTAATTCTTTCTTAATTTACATGCGAATACATAAATCCAGCCCAATTGCCTAAAGGTCCTCCAAAGTGATGGAATCGGAGGTACACAATGTATACATTGGGTGTCCCAAACCTTTAAACAAAATTATACAGATGGTAGAGGACCCTAATCAATGGTCATAAATGAATACTTTGGGCAGTACAAGGTCTGAAGGGGAAACATGTGAATCATATCTATTTATAAATTGATTTTGAGCTAAGGTGCACTTACAGTGTATCAGGCTCTTTTGTTGTCAGTGGTTGTTGGTAATCATTTCTGTTGGCCGCAACATATTGTAGCCAATGAGTCTCACTGAATCTAATATCTTTTGGCAAGGTATGCAAATTGATTTGTTTCCAGTATGGAAGAGAATCAAAAACCTACTGTTGGATAAGGGCAGGTACGCATGGCTGTTGTCAGCCTGCTGACTTGTCTCAGTACATCAGCTCCTCAGTGCCTAGCAGTGGCATATGACGCAAGTGCAGAGCCACCCTGTCTTCTAACAGATCATCCAAATCCTTGTCGTCATTTTGTGCCACTGCCAGTTTGGCGAAAGAGCAATGCTCTTGGCCACCGTATTAGTCAGAACTGTTAGCAGCCTGTGAAGCAGTTACATACTTCAGATTCGTGGTGGAAGGACATGCCTATACTATATGGCAGTCTAGTTGCAAGTTGGTGAGACCAATGAATGAGAATGGAAGAAACTGGATATGCCAACAGACTGATGTCTAGTGAAGCCCAAATCTTGAATGTCTGCCGACTACTGGCTCATGATTCATTGGGTTCAATTCCCATCATAATCTCAACAGTTACCAACAGCAGCAAGCAGTGGAGAAGCCAAAGTACAGCAAAAGAGCAATTTTACCAATATTGTTTCATAACAAACACGTACCTGCTGCATTGGCATTGGAGATACTGCCTTGAATAACAATACAGAATCAATCCCGATGTGCTCACGTTATCACTGTTTACATTTCACCACTGGTAGGGAAAGATGAGGCTTTCTCAACATAGAAACTTGCAGAGATCAAATACCACAGTGATGAGAAATGCCTAACATGTGAAGTGTACGAGGGTGTCAGTTACTGTATGTTGTAGCATGATGTACCACTTGGATAGCTGAATGTCTGTATGGAAAAAAGTTGCAAAAGTCACCATCCTAACTAGAAGATGATAACAAATAGAAACCTTTGGGTACTTACTAAACAGCATACTTCACTTAAAGATAATGATGATTCACTGGTCAGCACAAGAATATACACAACAGATATCACATGTACTGTCTTAGACTTGCTTGTTATTTCTATGTAATGCACTTCTGGTAACAGCGTGCGCGCGCCCACACACACACACACACACACACACACACACACACACACACACACACACACACACACCAGTGTCTGTGCCGGGGCAGGCACGGAACAGGTACTGACTACTGGAGAATGTGGTCTTCCCAGCGTTCATCACTCGAAATGTTGCCAGCATGTAGGTGTGGAGCAACCTGCCAGCTGTGGTTACCACAGCACACCCCATACAAGAAAAAAATTTTTGCTGACATGAACTATGAATGTCTGAAGGGTCGAAACAGAACCACACTTCCCTTCTGTAATGCGTTTCTACTGTGGCTGCATGATGGTGGATTGGCTGGTGCTGCATCTGGGTTGATGGTGGCTGGTCAGTTTCCAGGCAGGATGCTGGCTGCAATGTGACAGAATGCGACACTGGCCACCTGGTGTACCTGTCAATTGCTGTGAGACAGAACCAGCAGTTACGTGGTCCTTCCAAGTCCAGGTGAATGTGTGAGAATAGTGCCTCTGGGATGTCAAAACTCCTGAGTGGAAGTTATACGTGCCATGTTACTTCGCACTTTTGACAGGCAACACAGGTCCGAGTCCTCTTATAGCAGTCCTGTATACTGGGCCACACAAAATGCTGTTACTGGTGCCCTCATAGTGCACATTCCCGGCCGGCCGAAGTGGCCGTGCGGTTAAAGGCGCTGCAGTCTGGAACCGCAAGACCGCTACGGTCGCAGGTTCGAATCCTGCCTCGGGCATGGATGTTTGTGATGTCCTTAGGTTAGTTAGGTTTAACTAGTTCTAAGTTCTAGGGGACTAATGACCTCAGCAGTTGAGTCCCATAGTGCTCAGAGCCATTTTTTTTGCACATGCCCGGACAGGTGAGCTGTGCAGAGAATTGAAAACCCACTGTCGTAGAAGGCCACTGTCGGCTTGCTGATTCATCTCAGTACATCAGCTCCTCGGTGTACAGCTGTGGCATAGGATGCAAGTGTGGAGTCATCCTGCCTTTAAACAGGTCCTTCAACTTCTTGTCATTCTGTGCTGCTGCCAGTTTGCTGAAATTCACTGGTGAAGAAATTCCTTCTTCTATAGACCAGGCATCAAAGGTGTCATTTTGTGAACCCTTACATGCCCAATGTCTGTCGTAAACTGCAAAATAAAATTTAGGTGGTTGGTTTGCATGGCCAGGGGGAGGTAATTATTTCGTGGCTGCAAAAATGCAAACTTCCACGGCCAGTGTTCTGATATATAGTCTAGGCATGTTCTTCCACCATGAATCTGAAGTATGTAACTGCTTCACAGGCTGCTAACAGTTCTGCGTAATACAGTGGCCAAGAGCATTGCTCTTTCACCAAACTGGCAGTGGCACAAAATGATGACAAGGATTTGGATGATCTGTTTAAAGACAGGGTGGCTCTGCACTTGCGTCATATGCCACTGCAAGGCACTGAGGAGCTGATACACTGAGACGAGTCAGCAGGCTGACAACAGCCATGCCTACCTGTCCTTATCCAACAGTGGGTTTTTTATTCTCTGCAGGGTCTCAGCCAACTGGCAATTTGTGCTATGAGGGTACCAGTAACACAACATTTTGTGAGGCCCAACATATAGGACTACCATACGAGGACTCAGAACTGCATTGCATGTCAAAAGTGCAAAGTAACATGGCAAGTACGAGCTCCACTCGTGAGTTTTGACAGCTCAGAGGCACGATTCTCACACAATCACCTGGACTTGCTAGGATTGTGTAGCTGCTGGTACTGGCTCATGTCAACTGACAGGTAAACCGGTGGCCACTGCCACAGTCCGCCACACTGCAGCCGCCATCCAGAGCATTGTGTCCTGCCTGGAAACTGACCAGCCACCATCAATCCAACTCCAGCAGTCACCTCACAACGCCAGCCAATCAACCCAGCCACAACAGAAACACATTACAGAAGGGAAGTGTGGTTCTGCTTCGACCCAACAGACATTCATAGTTCATGTCAGAAAAAACTTTTTTTTTCCTTGTAGGGGGTGTGGTGTGGTGACCACAGCTGGCAGGTCGCTCCACACCTATCTGCTGGCAATGTTGTGAATGACCAATGCTGGGAAGACCACATTCTCCAGTAGTCAGTACCTGTGCCTCTACCTGCCCCAGCACAGACACTGCTGTGTTTGCAGTTACCAGAAGTGGATTACATAGCAATAACAAGCAAGATTACAATAGATGTGATATAAGTTGTGTATCTTGTTGTGCTGACCAATAAAAGATCATTATCTTAAAGTGAAGTGTGCCATTTAGTAAATATCTACAAGTTTCTGTTCGTCGTTATAAGCATCTTCCAAATAGGATTGTGACTGTTGCAACTTATTTCTATACAGCTTTCGAAGTGGTACATCCTGCTACAACATACAGTAACTGAATCTCTGCTAGTGTCTATATTGAGAATGCTCCATCTTTAACACACCAATGGTGAAATGTTAACGGTGATAACCTTCACCATGAACACATCAGATATGATTGTGTACTGTTATTCAAGGTAGTGTCTCCAATGCCAACGCAGCAGGTACTTGTTTGTTATGTATTGGTAAAAGTGAACTTCCAGTGTACTTTTGCTTCTGCATTGAATGCTGCTGTTGGTAACTGTTGAGATTATGAATGACGGGAACTTGCGGGCTTTCAAAAATAAAAATGGTGTGTGGCCCTCAACTACATACCCTCAGACTCAGAGTTGAAAAGTTTTGGCTGGTTTCATTGTCTAGGGGCTGGGATACGTAGATGCCGCATTACAAGCCAGATACTGCTGAGTGTACAGTATACAGTATGAATATACACATGAATCGAATGGTCGAAGGTTCCTATCACTCAGCAATTATGACTTTTGAATGTAATGAAGAAATTTATAAATGAAAGAGTGCAATTAAATAAAATCTGCAGGTAATATTTTTTATGATTTTAAATGATGAGAACAATACCTTTAAGAATGCCGTTTATTACTGCAAACACTTATTAGTGTCAATGGTCCACGAATTAAATAAAAGTTGAATAACAGGGAAACAATAGATTCCTACTTCACATAATTAGTTATGAACAACAACAACATAGCTCACAAGATATTCACTTCCAAACGCATACTACACGTTCACTGCAGAAGCCACAGAAGTCTCACAAGTGCACAAGTCGGCACTACGAAATATTTCTATTTCCCACGACCATGCGCAAACGCTCCACTGTCCCAATCTTTCCTGCGACTGACCGTCCTGCTTCCCATCCAGCACCCCTTGTCCTGTCCAGCACTCCTTCCCACTTCCATCCAGTCTCCCCATTAACAAGCACTGTGATTGGCTAGAGCGCTCCCGCCATTTCTACAAGCTAACCCACACTCCCAAACATACTGAGACACACACGAAATAGTGGATTTACATTTAAATAACTTGAAATTAAATAAATATTCCTACAGCTGGACCATAACCATGCTCTAACACACATTATTAAATCCATAAACAAATGAAATAAACATATATCAAAGGAATAGAAATAAGAGCAGGCCAGAAGCCTAATGTCTCTGTGCTTCCTAAAACACAGTAAATATTCGACCAATTTCATCATGAATAGTACATATTGGATACAAACAAAGGCATAGATGAATAAATATATTTATAAGCCTGCTGCTACCATTTTTTCATGTAGCTGTGGAGTGCTTGTGGCCTGACGTGATCAGTAGTAATCGGCCACTTTGACCTCCAATAACTCATGTACTATTCAAGGTATATACATGTAATTCATACTAATTTAGGTTTACACTAATAGCTTTCTAAAGACATGTCGATGAACACAATTGGATGAACCATTTAGATTTTAGAAATTCATTGCTGGTTGTTACTTGTATAATTTACAGTCAGATACTAAACTTTAAGCTAACAAAGATATTGAAAATCTATTTACACCATCAGAATCATCGTGCAAATAATGGTAGTTCACATGTTTCTTTTTGAGGTATTATGATTCCTCTGGCTATTATTAATTTCTACATGAACTGTGAAATGTCTGCCATTATGTTTTCACAAAGTCCCCCATGTTTGGCACTCCCGGCATACAAATCTCCTTCATCAACACACAGCGCCTTTCACGACACAGCGTTAACATGCAATTCCCAGCCACATGGTTGGCCTGGACCATGCGCTGGGGCTACACCTCTTGCTCCAGCTAATGTATGGCACCATGTGGTCGCTGACAAACCCCGGCTTGCCGAGTGGCCTATGCGGCCACACCAACTCTGAACTTAGAATATTTTCAGGGGGCCACAACTCACCTATTACCCCACAAACTGAACCCAATGAATCACGAGCCAGTTGTTGATAGTCATTCAGAATGCTCGTTTGTAATTTCCTATGGGTTGTAAATAAAATATCTGGTATTTTCTTGCATATAAGTGGTTCACAAAATGACACTGCTGATGTCCTGTCTAGAGTGGAAAGCATCTCTTCACCTGTGAATTCTGTCAAACTGGTAGCAGCACAAAATGTCGAGGAGTTGGATAAAGTCTGATATGTAGAGTCTGATATACAGTGAGGGCATGTTCTTGCACCTTGCATCTAAAGTATCTAACTACTTCATAGGCTGCTAACAGTTCAATATAAAATGGTGGCCAAGAGCACTGCTTCTCTGTGATCTTCTTGGAGAAGAAACCCAAAGGCTGCCAGTGCTCAGTTATGCTCTGTTGTAGCATACCACTGACAGCATGGGATGAGTCGTCTGCGAAGATTGCTAGTGGGGCCTCAGGAATTGGGTGCGCAAGGGAAGGAGCTCACCTGAGGCTCATCTGGCGGGTTTCAAATGATGCCTGCAGTTCTGCAGTCCAAGCAGGAGGCATGAAACCATGTACTCTGGTGCCGGTGAGGATGGATGTGGAAGGAAGCTGGCCGTGCCCTTTCAAAGGAACCATCCCAGCATTTACCTGAAGCAATTTAGGGAAATTGCAGAAAACCCAAATCAGAATGGCCAGATGTGGTTTGAACCATCATCCTCTTGAATGCGAGTCCAGTGTGTTAACCACTGCATAACCTCGCTCGGTGCTTTCCACTGGTTTCCAGCTAATAAACTCGTTTATAATCCCAATAAAACCCAACGACTCCTAATGGAAATGTCAAAGGAAATAGAAAATAAGTCAGTAAAACTTCTAGATATTTACATTGACTCCAAGCTCCATTAGGAGCAACATACCAGTTGAGTATACAAAAAATAAATAAATAAAACTCTGGTGTCATAACCCATTTTGAAACTCTGGGATATAGTGAACTTTGTTTATTTTGGGGTAACCTACTTTGGAATATCCCAGTTGCATGTGTCATATGGTGTGATTGTATGGGGACTCTCCCCTCACATCAAGAATATTTTAAAAATACAAAAAAAGGGTCTTATACACAATATGTGAAACAATTTGTGTGGAATGCTGTCCTCCTTTATTCCAGGCTCAGAATATTCACAATTACAAATTTATGCATCTATGTATCTGTGTTCTCTATTAAAAATATTTCAGAATTTCCTGAACACAACACCAGAGTTAAGGCTAATTTAGATATAGAATGGCACATGTTAGCAAGAACCAGAAATTCTCACCAAGTGCACCCGCTCAAAATTTTCAACAAATTACCAATCTACATCAGTCTATGGATCTAAATTTTTTTAAAAAATTAACTGGTTTGGCTGCCTATCAGATTATCCTTTTCATGACATTAAAGTTCTCTGAGATGCGTGAGGAGCGTCTTAGCATTTGACAAATTTTCCTGTAGTTCATTGTATCATGAAGTGCTGTGATTATGTCTTTTGTAGTTAAGTCCTGTGTAATTATGAACTGTTTAGTCTTTACAGTCCTGCAAATGATCCAGTCCATACTGTATTGTATAGCTTACTGACAATAGCCCTTACAAATTTTCTTGGAATGTGTTTTATTATTACTGTGCTATGTATAGGATAACTTACTGATAATAGTTTATATTTCCTTATTATGTATGTAGTACTACATCTTATAGTATACTTCAATGGCAAAGCTTATTTCCATTGTAAAAGGATTGATGGTGAATAAAACTTCTTGATTCTTGATCTCTGCCTCCGCCCCCTCTCCCCCTCTATGTCCAATGTCCACCACATTCAGCCTCCCCGCCCCCCCCCCCCATTCTGTCTATTTCCTCTTCACCCCCCCCCCCCCCCCCCACCACCACTCTGATCTTGAGCCAATTTTGTAACAGCCAATGAAACCTTGATTGGGTACTGAAGTAGTTTTAAATAAATAGTTAAATCGGGTGGGATCATTCGTATTCAGGGAATGAGAGACCTCTCCTACTACTGGATCCATGAGTACCATGGCTTCAATGACAGCATTTTGCACAGTTTTAAACTGGAAATGGGTTAGATTACAAAGTTTCAGACAATTCAGATTCAGTAACCATAAGCCCGTAAACTATAAATAAAGCTTTCCTTTTTGGCTCTAAGCACTACGGGACTTAACATCTGAGGTCATCAGTTTTGTTTAAAATTGTGTAGAAGGAGAAAGAATACATAATGGGATAAAACTGGCTCAATGGTTTAAATGTCTATTAAAACTAACTGCAAGAAAGAAAGAAAGAAAGAAAACTAGGGGAACCATACCTACGAGTGCCTAGTTAAGGAATAACCTGGATTATTATCAACAAGAAAACAAAATCATTTAAGGTTTATGTTTATTAATACAAAACGTACATGTTCAGACAACTACAGCAGCAGAGAGGTGATACTTTCATTGAACTTTTCAAAAATACAGGCAACAGAAAATGCGCAGTCTTTCGTTCACCTGCGTTTAGGTAACAAAACATGACAAACAGTACGCATTTAGCAAATGTCACAAATGAACGCAATATTACCCTTCAAATGAAGAGCACTGTTGGTGCCACCATCTCCCAAACTTAATGCACTGCAGCCAGTTTTCTGGCAACACCAAAATCTATGCTCTCTACTCACAGCTTTCAGTCTTTTCCTTATAGCAGACTCCAAAATGTTCAAATGTGTGTGAAATCTTATGGGACTTAACTGCTAAGGTCATCAGTCCCTAAGCTTACACACTACTTAACCTAAATTATCCTAAGGACAAACACACACACCCATGCCCGAGGGAGGACTCGAACCTCCACCAGTACCAGCCACACAGTCCATGACTACAGCGCCTTAGACCGGTCAGCTAATCCCATGTGGCTTATAGCAGACTCATTTGTACTAATAGCAGCAGCAACCTTTGTTTGCTTTCTCCATTTGTCTGGCCTCATTGGAGAGCTCTTCAGTTTATATGAGCTTCCTGGCCAATTTTTGTATTTAATGTATAAATTTCCAGTTGTGCCCTAAAGTGAACACACACGCACTTTTGGGACATTATATACGCGCTCCTTCCTACAGAAACAACGATGTCAACTGATGGCAGCACACGTCACATTGGCAAAACATGTGGATGCATTATGGTAGACTGCAAGCCAGCCTTTCAAAACGCAATCCAGAATTAAAGGCTACTGCTCGTGTATTCTGTGTATAACGTATGCAAGAGAGTACCAGAAAAGAAAGCTGGAAAGCGATTCTTACCCTTTCACTTCGGAAAAAACAGGATTTCTTCACTCAGCTTGTACGAGGTGTTTCTGATACAACTCTGAATACAACTGTGTCAGTGGCCAGCTGATCTGCTTTGTCAACTGTCAGGAACACAAGCTGCACTCTCTTTGTGACTATGCACTCTTTGGTACATTTACCCTAAATCACACATTTTCACAGCACACCATTAATTTGTTAACTGTCATGCACTATCAGACGACATGGATGATGAGATAAAGAACAACTTGTATGCTGATTTGGAGGACATTATTCACAAACTACCATGACTTTCGATCTGTTTAGTCCTGGGTGATCTCAATGCACAAATTGGAAAAGAAAACGAATATCGTCCCATAATTGGGCTGAAAAGTTGATCTTAGAAGAATGATAATTAGTAGCACCTACTTCCCACAGAAAGAGATACATAAAGCCACATGGATATCGCCAAATGGTAAAATGAAAAGCCAGATTGATCATGCATTGGTGGATGGAAAGCATTGTGGATGCATCGAGCCAAGTACAAATGTACTGTGGTGCTAATATGAATTCAGACCACTATTTAGCTGTTTTGAAGATTTGTCTAAAACTCTCTACAAAATGACACAGGAAAAGAGAAGGAATAGTTCATCGTGATAAAGACAAACTTTCAAATGAACGGGTAAGACAGTGGTACCAAGATAGAGTCACTGCCTCGCTTTTGCCAACAGAGGCCCCGGATAATGTAGAAGGAATATTGACACAATTGAAGGAAGAGGTTAATCCAGAGTGCATAGAAAGAACTGGGACGACAACCTAAACCGAAAAACAAATTTTGGTTTGATGAATGCCAATCAGCTGTTAAAGATAGAATGGAGAAGATATTATAGTGGTTAAATCACCCATCAGAAGATATACAAACTTCTCAGAAGTGAGATGACTGACAGGCTCATTAGAAGGAAGAAAAGAGAATAAGGGAAGAAACTATTAATGGCAGTTGAGGAATCTAAGAACACACCACACTACTTTTTCAAGTCAGCAGGTTTAACTCGAGGCAATTATAAACAGCAAACTTTAATCCTAACAGATGAAGGAGGGAATGTGGTACCTCCTATGGAGCAAGCAGATCAGTTTGGAAAGCTTTTCAGAAAATTGCTAAATATAGAAATTCCAGAAGGAAGTATAGAACAAGAATGGGAATTAAATACAGAGGAAGAGATAAGAACAACTGTACAGTCACTCAAAAACAATAAAGTGCCAGGCGGTAGTGGTATTAGTGCAGAACTAGTTAGAAATGGAGGGGATTTTACTGGACACACTAAGACAGCTTACTGTCAAAATCTGGTCATCAGAGGAGATCCCGGTTGAACGGAAGAGAGCAATTGTATGCCCAATTTTTAAAAAAGGAGATGCCACAAAAGTGGACAATTATCGAGGAATCTCGCTACTTGAGATAGGCTATGAAGTCTTAATCTCCTTGTTACTTAGTCGCCTGAAACCTGCTCTACAAGAGTTCATAGGACCATAACTATGTGGATTCATGGCAGGACGCTCAACCATAGATCACATCTTTACGCTACACAGCTATTGGGAAAGTACTGTGAATTTGATAGAGAACTACACCTCATATTTATAGGTTTCTGACAGGCCTGTGACAGCATTAATCAGACAGTATTATGGAGGATTATGCAGGAGTTGGGCATCACAAGAAAATACATCAAAGTGAATGAAGCATGTTATACAGATACAAGCTGCCAAGTACGGTTTGGAAAGAAAATGTCAGAGCCTTTCACTGTTCAACACAGTTTGAGACCAGGAGATCCTTTGCTACTCAACATTGCATTGGAAAAGGTATGACATGAAATTGATAATGACAGGGAGATGGATATGTTTGGAACTGACACAATCTTGGCCTTTGCCGATGATGTGGTGATTATGGTAGACTCAATCAGATAGTGCCTGACACCACTAGGTTCATGAAAGAGGCAAGCAAAGTGGGATTAGTTGTCAACGACGAGAAAACCAAATATACGATCATTTCACGTCGACAGGATTTCCCTATCACTATCAATACAGATGGACACAATTTTGAACGAGTAAAGAAATTTAAGTACCTGGGATCGATTATATCTAACAAAAGCGAGGTTGAGAAAGCGATTCAACAGAGAATAATTAATGCTAATCGTGCCTACTTTAGTCTCAATAACTCATTCAAGTCACCCTTGGTTTCACAAAACAGCAAGATCAAACTTTACATGGCACTGGTAAAACCGGTTCTCTTATATGGCTGCGTGACATGAGCGATTTCACAAATTCTTGAAGAGTGGATTTGCGCATTTGACAGGAAAGTGCTCAAAAAGAGCTATGGACCTACATTCAACAGAGAAAATGGAAGATGGGAAAGGAGGCAAAAAGAGGGTTTATACCAACATTTTGGGAAAGCTGACGTTGGTACGACCATCAGAGGACGACGACTCCAGTGGTTGGGACATGTCTTAAGAGCTGAAGAATCTATCCCCAACCGAGTGTTCAATTCCCAGCTGCCTGGAAGACGTCCAAGAGGTCGTCCAAGGACTAGGTGGAATGGTAGGGTGATGAGTTCGTTGCAGAAGGTAGAACCAACAGCATCCCTGGAAGATGCAATGGACAGGAGAAAGTAGAACAACATCTGCCGGAAATACCTGCAACTGTGATCAGGGCAATACTACTTCCTGTGTCACTGATCGTGTTATTGATCTTTGAATAGTGTATTCTTCTAGTTTGTAATATTCCTTTTGCTTTCTGTCATGGGTCTTTATGGCCTGTTATGTACAATAAATGACGATGATGACCATTAATTTCGCGCAGTTGGTTTTAACGAACTCCTATATGTAGTTGAGAGTATCGTGTAAAAAATGGTTAAAATGGCTCTGAGCTCTACGGGACTTAACATCTGAGGTATCAGTCCGCTAGACCTTAGAACCACTTAAACCTAACTAACCCGAGGACATCACACACATCCATGCCCGAGGCAGGATTCGAACAAGCGACCGTAGCGGTCGCGCGGTTCCAGACTGAAGAGCTTAGAACCGCTCGGCCACACCGGCCGGCTATCGTGTAAAAACATTAAGTAAATCGGTCAAGGGATTTTTCGTAAGAACGTTAAACAGAGTTTTGTCCTTACGTACTAGTACAGCTTAAAAATTTAACTACTGGTCCAGCTGCTGCTTATGTGTTGGCACAACTAATGGGAACTGTGCCTTGTGCAACTTTTTTATATGCGGCACTTTCAACGGAAAGGTTCCAAACATTTCGAAGTTTCATCTAGAATTAAGAATGTGTTTCAGATTTAGCACTTCTATCTTCTTAGCGACTATCTTCCTTCACTTACCAGGAATGAGTATTGTAAGTCAACAATAAAGACGACTGAACAAACATGGAAACACCTTGCTGAGATAGAGCCGAAAACTGAATCGGACTTTGACGTATAACCTCGGTGAGCTCAACATGTCGCCGATTAGAATTTGTGTGAATTTTTCCTATCTTGTGTCTAAATTTTGCAATATTATAAGCAGTGAAAAATTCCTAATGCTTATGTACTGCAGTATATAAGGGTTAAATGCGAATACAACCCGCCTGCTTATTTTTCTCGAAAGGAACAGTGTACCCAACGTCACAGCTGTTACAAGCAGTAATTCCTTCCACATTTCAAAATATTCCATTTCACGCGTGTAAATCACCAATAAACGTCAGTACGCGCACGCTCCCCCTCCCTATTTGACAGCCGCTGTCTAGACCTACGCAGTACGGCGTGTTAGTGGTGGGGTATAAACAAGTGAAGTCTTACTTCGGCGATGGCGTCTGGAAAATTCCCAAACTCGAGCCTGTCGAGCAGTCCATTGCGGTCGGCGTCTAGCTTGCGGAACAGCCGGTCGGCGTCCCAGGAAGCCGGCTCGTGCCTGGGCGAGGGCGGACCTACAAACCCACACCACCACAGGGCCACCACGGAAGCCAACGCGGCCGCGGCCAGAGCGCCAGCTGCCGATGCCCGCAGCTCCATCGCGACTGACTCCGAGGTGCGAGCAGCGCTGCGCGTCAGCTGGGGCATGCAAGGACACGCGGCCGGCGGGGAGGGGAGGGGACAACGGACTCGCCTTTCAGCTTACTCGAAACTTCCGCCTACCGCCACGTAACCAGGCGCCCGCTCGCGCCTCCGTCTGCAGCACCTCTAGCCATCCGGCTGGGTCACAGCAACACCGACTCAAAGGAAGGCCTCGGCGCTTGTTCGTGACGTCACGTCAGGTAGGCACGCCGAACGCCTGGTCTGTTGCAGGCATACTCATAATGGCGATGTCTCCCTCTCTGACACAGGAAAATGTGAAACTATTGGCGGTAGTTGACCAACTCACATTGTTCTGAGAGATTTCTGCAATCAATTAATTGTGCAATTCATTACACTTATTAGCAAACAGTGTAATCCTGAACTTAAATTTCCACCTGTTTTAAGGATTGACATACAAAAACAACTTCATGGTCCAGCAGCAATAGAATTCGTGCTTCTTTACCTTATTTGTAAATCTGAGGAAGTTACGTTGCTTTTACAAGAAACTGTGAACATATTGGTGCCCTTCAAATGGTTCAAATGGCTCTGAGCACTATGCGACTTAACTGCTGAGGTCATCAGTCGCCTAAAACTTAGAACTAATTAAACCTAACTAACCTAAGGACATCACACACATCCATGCCCGAGGCAGGATTCGAACCTGCGACCGTAGTGATCGCTCGGTTCCAGACTGCAGCGCCCAGAACCGCACGGCCACTCCGGCCGGCTGGTGCTCTTCTTTAGGTATCTTGGTTGACTATGGGGTGAGGAGCACTGAGTGTTAATGAAATATCTTGCGATTTTACACGTTGGGGGAGGGGGGTGGGGGACAGAAGAAGAGGCAAAAGAGAGATACCTGTTTAATCAAATAAATTTTTTTTATCTTATAAAGTTTCTCTTTTCAGTTGCAAGAGGGGAATATTTATCTTTTCTAATGTGCATGTTTAAGAAAGTTTAAGCTCAGCAGTGTTTTCGATGTATGAAGCTATTTTGTTTCCTGTTTAGAATTCCATTCGTTGAAAACGACTGTAATCTAATGACCAGCAACAGTTGGACATGTACACATGTAAATTAGTTCACATTTACAGTGACGATGTCAAACGAAATCTTCACCTTCATAGAGGCTTTTAATGTATTCTTTCCACCTATCTGCTCTCTCCTCTGCATTTAAAAGTGGAATTCCCGTTGCACTCTTAATGTTACCACCGTTGCTTTTAATGTCACCAAAGGTGGTTTTGACTTTCCTGTATGCTGAGTCTGTCCTTCCGACAATCATATCTTTTTCGATGTCTTCACATTTTTCCTGCAGCCATTTCGTCTTAGCTTCCCTGCACTTCCTATTTATTTCATTCCTCAGCGACTTGTATTTCTGTATTCCTGATTTTCCCGGAACATGTTTGTACTTCCTCCTTTCATCAATCAACTGAAGTATTTCTTCTGTTACCCATGGTTTCTTCGCAGCTACCTTCTTTGTACCTATGTTTTCCTTCGCAACTTCTGTGATGGCCCTTTTTAGAGCTGTCCATTCCTCTTCAACTGTACTGTCTACTGCGCTATTCCTTATTGCTGTTTCTATAGCGTTAGAGAACTTCAAACGTATCTCGTCATTCCTTACTACTTCCGTATCCCACTTCTTTGCGCATTGATTCAGTACTGGAAATAAAATAAACTGCAGCAACAAAATTCTTCCTGTTTGCCATCAAAATAGTCAGTTAATAACAAAGAAAAATTTTACATGTAGAAACTTTACTAAATACAGAACTCCACCTTATCGGTATTCTGTGCTTTACAGAGCACTGGTTAAATATTGACCAAATTGTCTCTCTGTATCAGTGTACACACTTGCGACTTATTTCTTTACAAACAGTCATAAAAATGGAGGAACCGTAATTTTCAGCAAGCAATGTCTGAAACATAAATGCAGTAATATGTTTTCGGCATCTCAATGTAGAAAGAGACATTGAGCTGGTACTAACGGAAGTATGTGAGACAAATACAGTTGTAGTATGTATTTATCGCTCCCCAAATGGAAATTTTGGGTCATTCCTAAGTAAGCTTGAATACGTGCTAAACAGGCTCAATCCAGACTAGAAATCAATAATGCTGTGTGGGGGCTGTAACAATGATTTTCTTGGAACCAACGAAAGAAAAGGTGTACTGCTCAACTTTACAGATACTTTCACCTAAAACAGACTATAAAATCCCCAACAAGAATCACAAAAAATACTGCCACTGCTCTGGATCAGATATTTGTGAAGTACAAGCATTAGTGATCATGAAGCTCAAGTTGTCACTCTCCAAAGCTACTTGCTGCCCACCCAGAACTACAAAACAGCTGTAACAGCAAGAAATTTTAGTACATATAGAAACATTCAATTTCCTATTATCAAGTGAAAGGCGGGAATAACTTCTCCAAATGCATGAGACGATCAAAAAGTTCGAGAAATTCTCTAGCATCTTCATCTTCAGTGGTTACTTTGAATTTCCATTCTCTCTCGAAACACTAGTATTAAGCGGTACAACTCCAAAGGCAAAGAAATGGATAACAGGTATCCAGATCTCAACTGCGAGGAAAAGATAATTACTTCGATATGGGAAAAACAATAATATACCCCTACTTCCGAACAACTACACTCGGAAATATCTTCAAATCTACAAAAGAGTGACACGCCAGGCAAAAAGAATGGCCATTAATAAGTTCATAACAGAGTCAGCAAATAAAAGCTAAGCAGTATGGAGAGTAATAAAGCGTGCCCTAAAAGGTAAAATACGACTCTGGACAGTGAGAACAAGAGTGTAACTCATCCCCAACACATCGCAAATCTTTTCAAGTGCTCCTATGCACATATAACAAATATTTTATTGTCAGTGACTAAACAGATACTAAAAGGAAACAGAAAACCAATGTGCAGTCATGCTCCTCTTCAATCTACGTTTATGGAACAACTCCAGATGAAATCATCCATGCTGCATCAACCATTAAGAAACTGTCATCAGGAATTGATGGTATTCCTGACTGCATCATAAAACAATGTATTACAAACATTTCACTGCCTCCTGCAAATAAAGTCTGTTTATCTTTTCTGACAGGTACATTTACAGACCGTTTAAAAATTGCTAAAGTGGTCCCTATTCATAATAAAGGAGACAAATCAAATATAGAAAACTATAGACCAATTGTCTTATTATCAGGCTTTAGTAAAATCATAGAACACCTAATGTACCAGGTGATCAAAAAGTCAGTATAAATTTGAAAACTGAATAAATCACGGAATAATGTAGATAGAGAGGTACAAATTGACACACATGCTTGGAATGACATGGGGTTTTATTAGAACTAAAAAAAAGAAACAAAAGTTCAAAAAATGTCCGACAGATGGCGTTTCATCTGATCAGAATAGCAATAATTACGCATAATCTGATCAGAATAGCAATAATTAGCGTAACAAAGTAAGACAAAGCAAAGATGATGTTCTTTACAGGAAATGCTCAATATGTCCACCATCATTCCTCAACAATAGCTGTAGTCGAGGAATAATGTTGTGAACAGCACTGTAAAGCATGTCCGGAGTTATGGTGAGGCATTGGTGTCGGATGTTGTCTTTCAGCATCCCTAGAGATGTTGGTCTATCACGATTCACTTGTGACTTCAGGTAACCCCAAGGTCAATAATCGCACGGACTGAGGTGTGGGGACCTGGGAGGCTAAGCATGACGAAAGTGGCGGCTGAGCACACGATCATCACCAATCGACGCGCGCAAGAGATCTTTCACGCGTCTAGCAATATGAGGTGGAGCGCCATCCTGCATAAACATCGTACGTTCCAGCAGGTGTTTATCAGCCAGGCTGGGGATGATTTGATTCTGTAACATATCGGCGTACCTCTCACCCGTCACGTTAGCAGTTACAAAACCAGAATCACGCATTTCCTCGAAGAAAAAAGGCCCGATAACGGTAGATGTGGTAAATCCAACCCATACCGTGACTTTCTCGTCGTGCAATGGAGTTTCCACGACAGTTCTAGGATTTTCGGTAGCACAAATTCTGCAGTCGTGGGCGTTGACAGACCCTCGGAGCGTGAAATGAGCTTCGTTGGTCCATAACACGTTACTCAACCAATCGTCATCTTCCGCCATCTTTTGAAACGGCCACACCGCAAATGCCCTCCGCTTCACTAAATCGCAAGGTAATAAATAGTTCATGATGGCGATGGATTTTGTACGGGTAACATCGGAGGGTACGCCTAAGTGCCAACCAAACAGTAGTGTGTGGAATGCCGGTGCGACGTGCGACTGCACGAGCGCTGACTTCCCGTGCATAGACGAACCTGCTGCAGTCTCCATTTCTTCCTAAACTGTCTCAGCAGCATTACGCCTTGTCCTCGGTCGGCCACTACGGGGTCTATCGTGTAAACAACCCATGGCTTCGAACTTCGAAATCATTCTCGCCACAGCTGCATTTGTCAACGGACCTTTACCCGTTCGAATCTCCTTCCTATGGCGATAGGATCGTAACGCTGAACTAGCACATTCCCCATTCTGATAATGCAGCTTCACTAAAAGCGCCTTTTCAGGTAACGTCAACAAGCTGCGACTACTGGCACATCTGATTCTCTCTCTCATTACAGCTCCTTTTATATACGATTGTCATGCGCAGTCACTGACGTTTTGCTGTCCAGCGCCATCTGTCGGACATTTTGTGAACTTCGTTTTTTTTTGTTGTTCTAATAAAACCCCATGTCATTCCAAGCATGTGTGTCAATTTTTACCTCTCTACTTACATTATTCCGTGTTATTAAGTTTTCAAATTTATACTGACTTTTTGATCACCCGGTATAATAGGCTAGTGAAAAACAAAATTCTCACTGATACACAGCATGGATTTAGGAAAAATAAATCAACAACTAGTGCCACCTATTATTTTATACAGAATGTCTTGTAACCAATGGACAAGAAACAAAGTGCCACTGGCATTTTTTAGACTTAAGCAAAGCTTTTGACATACTAGACCACTATAAACTGTTGGACAAGCTCCAAGTATACGACATTAGAGGCATTGCACTAAAATGGCTCACATAGTATTTGACAAATAGGAAACAGAAAATACAAATAAAACAGTTTCTCAGATGCAGAAATTCTAATAATATCATCATCATCATTTAAGACTGATTATGCCTTTCAGCATTCAGTCTAGAGCATAGTCCCCCGTACAAAATTCCTCCATGATCCCCTATTCAGTGCTAACATTTGTGCCTCTTCTGGTGTTAAGCCTATTACTTCAAAATCATTCTTAACCGCATCTAGGTACCTTCTCCTTGGTCTACCCCGACTCCTCCTACCCTCCACTGCTGAACCCATGAGTCTCTTGGGTAACCTTGCTTCTCCCATGTGTATAACATGACCCCACCATCTAAGCCTGTTCGCCCTGACTGCTACATCTATAGAGTTCATTCCCAGTTTTTCTTTGATTTCCTCATTGTGGACACCCTCCTGCCATTGTTCCCATCTACTAGTACCTGCAATCATCCTAGCTACTTTCATATCCGTAACCTCAACCTTATTGATAAGGTAACCTGAATCCACCCAGCTTTCGCTCCCATACAACAAAGTTGGTCGAAAGATTGAACGGTGCACAGATAACTTAATCTTGGTACTGACTTCCTTCTTGCAGAAGAGAGTAGATCGTAGCTGAGTGCTCACTGCATTAGCTTTGCTACACCTCGCTTCCAGTTCTTTCACTATGTAGCCATCCTCTGAGAATATGCATCCTAAGTACTTGAAACTGTCCACCTGTTCCAACTTTGTTCCTCCCATTTGGCACTCAATCCGTTTATATCTCTTTCCCACTGATATTACTTTCGTTTTGGAGATGCTAATCTTCATACCATAGTCTTTACATTTCTGATCTAGCTCTGAAGTATTACTTTGCAAACTTTCAATCGAATCTGCCAACACAAGTAAGTCATCCGCATATGCGAGACTGCTTATTTTGTGTTCACATATCTTAGTCTCACCCAGCCAGTCTATTGTTTTCAACATATGATCCATAAATAATATGAGCAACAGTGGAGACAGGTTGCAGCCTTGTCTTACCCCTGAAACTACTCTGAACCATGAACTCAACTTACTGTCAACTCTAGCTGGTGCCTGACTATCAATGTAAAGACCTTTAATTGCTTGCAAAAGTTTGCCTCCTATTCCATAATCTCGTGTAAAGGACAATAACTTCCTCCTAGGAATTATTCTAATAATAATAATTTAAAAAAAGGAATCCCTCAGGGATCCATTCGTGGGCCAATCCTCTTTCTTCTATAAACGATTTAGACCTAAATACTGAGTCACAAACAAACACTTTTTTTTTCAGATGACAAAAGCATCCTTATTACAGGAAACACCTCACTCGGCTACAAGCAGCTGTAAATAAAGCCACTGTGCAGCTAAACAGATGGTTTGAAGGAAATAACTGTTGATAAACACAAAAAAATAATCCTAAATTTCTCATAAAAGGTGATGCATGTAACACCAGTGAAACAATAAACTCCAAAAACATTTAATCTTCTCTGGAAACAAAGTTTTTAGGCATATGGCTTCAAAATAACTTGAAATGGTATACACTTATAAACGAAATAAATGGAACACTAAATAAAATATGTTTACGGTTACTCTCTGTTAAAGCAAGTTTTAGCACGTTTTGCTCAATTCTATAGCATCCTATTGTACGGAATTATATTCTGTGGTAATACACCACCTAGTTCATTCTTTTTCCTAACCCAGAATAGAACTGTAAGAGCAATGCAACATGCTTGACAAACAGACTCTTGAGAGCCCCTCTTTCAAAAGTCGTCAATTCTCCCACTTCCCTGTAAGTATATTAGAAAGAACCTGAAAGACATAAATGAAAATTTTAACATCCATGAGCATCATACAGTCAATAACGACGTCAGCCTACAAAACTTCCACAATAAAGAGTGGTATACAAATTTACAACAGTCTTCCATGTAAGGTAAAAATCATAACGTCCTTGTCACTCTTCTGTATAACCTTAATCGCACTGTTATTAGATTCAGTAGCAGAATTTTTAGAACATTTGAGATACAAGAAACTTGAATCAAGACATTGCAGCTACTGTAAGTAGTGCAAGCTCTTTTGTGGATAAAGCTAAAATTTATGTATCTACTAAAATAATACTGTATTTTTACTGTTTTGTTTTGTGTTTGGTCTATGTCCCATCTGGAAATATTTTTTTGATGAATGAATAAATGAATATTGTGACATCTGTGGGCAGTGTTGATAATATCCTTAACAGGTTAGGTTTGTTGCTGTCTGGAAGATCAGTTCAAAAGAAATGAAAGAACAATATCATTAGTGTGCATCGCAATATATAAATCACTGCCGGCACTGTGCGATGTTAGGGCAGGTGAATACAAAAACAGAAGTGTTACGGACGATGAATCATATGACTGATTGTATAGAAAATATAGGGAATAGCCATGAAGGAAGATGCTTTAAAAATTAATTAATACAAAATTATGAATAAAATTGTACATTACCTACTCGAATAAAATCCTTCAGTGCATGTTTCAATAATTACACTGACGGCAAAAATATCGCAGCACCAAAAAATAATTAATGTAGAGTAATGAAATTTCGTGAATACATTTGTCTAGGTAACATATTTAAATGATTAACATTGCACGACCACAGCTTACTGTAAGGACGGGATCATCATCATCATCATCATCAGCAGCAGCAGCCAATTCAATCATTAAATGATGTGGCCTCTTCGAGTCGTGGATTCAGGTAGGCTTTCAGCAGTCTCCTCCAAGTGGGACGGTCTTGGGCAGTTCTCTGCCAGGTGTTACCAGCGATCTTCTTGATGTCTTTGTCCCATCTGTCTGGTGGTGTTCCTCTAGGCCTCCGGTGCTCTCTCGGACTCCACTCCAGTACTAGCTTCGTCCATCTGTTGTCTTTTCTTCTTGCGATGTGGCCAGCCCACTGCCATTTCAAGGAACCTACTGTCTCTAAGATGTCATTAACCTTCGTCACAGACCGGATGTCATCTGCCCTTTTTCTATCCTTTCTTGTATAGCCCAGCATTGATCTCTCCATGGCTCTCTGTGCTGTACTAAGTTTCCCTTTTGTAAATGGGTTCAGTGTCCATGTCTCACAGCCATACGTCATCACAGGAAGAATGCATTGATCACATACTGCTTTCTTCAGATTTACTGGCATTTTTGATCTGAATACTTTTGAATTCTTCTCAAATGCTTGCCAGCCAAGCTTGATGCGTCGATAGATTTCTGGCCTTATGTCTCCCTTCATATTTACAATCTGGCCAAGGTAGACATATTCACTGACCTCTTCTAGTAGACTGTCCTTGACTTTCACATCTCCAGCTGGGACCCGTTTGTTGGACATTACTTTTGTTTTGGAAAGGTTCATGTTCAAGCCAACCAGCTGACATTGCGATGCAAGATCTGTAACTAAGTTTTGGAGCTCTGCGAAGTCTTTGGCCAGTAAGGCAATATCATTAGGACGGAATAAGCTACTGAAAATGTTAAATGCTCATTCATTAATAACTGGTGTAACCGCTAAAATGTTGAAACAGGCATACAAATGTGCGCGCATTGTGTTGTACAGGTGCCGGATGTCATTCTGAGGCACAGAGTTGTTAGGTTAGATTAGGTTAAATTAAGTTATGTCTGTTCCACTTGGTCGATCAACATAGGGCGGTTAATGCTGGTTGTGGATGAGGCTAGAGTTGTTTAATGATGTCTTGTATGTGCTCGATCGATTGGAGATCTGGTAATCGAGCAGACCAAGGCAGCATATTGACACTCTACAGGGTGGTCCATTGACAGTGACCGGGCCAAATATCTCACGAAATAAGCATCAAACGAAAAAACTACAAAGAACGAAACTCGTCTAGCTTGAAGGTGGAAACCAGATGGCGCTGTGGTTGGCCCGCTAGATGGCGCTGCCATAGGTCAAACGGATATCAACTGCGTTTTTTTAAAAGTAGGAACCCCAATTTTTTACTACATATTCGTGCAGTACGTAAATAAATATGAATGAAAGTTGAGTTACAACAGCAATATGTGGGCGAGCGTTATCCTGCTTGAAAACACCCACTGGAATGCTGTTTATGAATGGCAGCACAGCAGGTCGAATTACCAGACTTACGTACAAATTTGCAGTCAGGGTAGGTGGGATAACCACGAAGTGCTCCTGCTGTCATATGAAATCGCACCCCAGACGATAACTCGAGCTGTAGGTACTGGGTGTCTAGTACGCAGACATATTGGCTGCAGGCCCTCAATTGCCCTCCTCCTAACCAACACACGGCCATCACTGGCACCGAGGCAGAACCAGCTTTCATCAGAAAACACGTGACACTCCCACAATGCCCTCCAATGAGCTCTCGCTTGGCACCACTGAAGTCGTACATGGCGGTGGTTTGGGGTCAGTGGGATGCACGCTGCAGGGCGATCGGCTTGGAGCTGTTCTGTGGTGTCAGCTGCTGCTGCAGATGGAGTACGATGCGCCAGTCATACGTCGAACTCGTTAGTCTTCCCTCTAGATAGTGTAATATGGCCATCCGGAATCCGTCCATCTTGCGATCGTACATTCTCGTGACCAATGCGGCTGGGATCGCTTTCAGTGGCTACATTCCTGCCAAGTATTTCTGAAATAACATCCAGCTTCTTGTAGCCGTATTACCCGACCTCGCTCTAATTCATTGAGAACACGCCTACCAATTTTTGTATACGTCGCACACCTCCTTCTTGGTGTTGCGATTTTTTTCCCGTCAGTGTATGTCTCAAATAATGTAAGATGAAACTGCACTTGTAAATTTCGCACCTTCCCAGGAATTGCCAGTATCAAGGTATCGTAGCGTAAGACACAAGCGCTGACTTGGTGGAATTGCGTCTCTCATTGCAGTATTTTGTTTTTAGATAATGTTAATGACAGACCAGTGATTTATCCGGGAAGGGGGGGGGAGGGGGTCAAGTGCCTATGTACGGGGATGACCACGTATGGCGGAGAACCATTTCCAGTAACGTTTCATCAACACAAAAAAAGTTATGATACTCTTTTTTTCATTCAATATCAGTTCTCGCAAGTTTTTGTGAGAAATCTTTGACGCTCCCTGAACCAATTTTTCGCCAACCGCCATTTTTCTGTTGCCATAACATAGAGCAATTATCACAGCAGAGGCGTTTTTATAGTCCGATTTATTGACAATATAACTAATAATATTATTGAGCACTCAAGGGAGAACGTCAATAACATTGCTAGTTCAAATTAGCCGTCGTGTCACGTCAAAACATTCTACAACGCATTTCAAGTGGCGGCATTCACACAGGCCGAACTAACCGTCACATCACGGCACCAAGGTAGCTAGACATATAGTCACGGCACGTTGGCGTCAAGGTTTCTCGAGAAGGAAGTCTGTACGGCGCCGTCTTCTCCCAACATCGGAACTTAGCCTATTTTCGCCGCGCTGACTCGTGGTATAGTAGTGGGTTTTATGGTTTTGTGTCCTATTAATCTTGATTTTATTATTTTCCTTTGTTTCCGTGACACAGTGCAGATGTTCGATCACGAATTGCATATCTTTACACTGAGTGTTCTTCCACAAGAGAGGCTAGATATCTGAAAGCGAAACACGAATTACGTATTACAGTAACTAAACAGAGCTGATGCCTACGCTGCGTACAAATAACATAAACTGATGAAGCAATTTTCATTAAACAAATTTGTTCGAGTGAAGCTGTTAGCTCTATTGAAGGATGAAAAAAAAAATAATGGAAAAGGCAAACACGCTCTATGTATTCCGTTATATATTTTGCTGGCAAATAAATGTCGATGTTTTGAAATATTGTTTCGTTTCTTACTAGGTTAGGACACAAAATTTATCAATAATACCCTTTATGGAATTTGCTTTGGCTGTTAATTTACTTTACTTTGCTAGTTCCTTTATTTTAATACCATGTTCTGACTTTTTGTATAACGGACGGTATCTCATAACCTCATTTCACAGTTCGGTATTAGGCTAGGAGCCCTCAGACGCTCAATATTTAACGCGCGGTAATGTGTCAGTATAATGCGAGGCCAAGAACGGCACAATACTACTTCGCAATGCTTATGCCCGGGTCGCGACAGTTAGAAGGAAGTCTGCTGTCTTCGTAGCGAACGTATCGGCGTTGGATGAAGGTTTTGTGATTGCTATCACTACGTGCTGCTGCACCCGGCCATATTATCATGCAAAGGCAGTTTGCAGCAGAGCCAGATGCCTATCGCAATATTTTAAGAACGAGCGATGGAGGAATCTGAACGAATTGGTGAACTTCGTTAGACCTTGTGTACACAGAAAAGATGCTGTCCGTATACTTGTCGGATTTCACTCCCTCCAGTACTGCCGTGTATTGCGCCAATATCACTCTTACACGGTACATTGCGCAACGTATTGAGCGAGGGTCAATATTTTCAAAATTCTGCAGTGATCTTCAATATATTGAGCAAATCGTCAATACGGCTCTCAGACAGACATTTTTGCGCAATGCTCAGTATTGCGAAAGAAATATCGAGCTTATGAGCAAATTGACACAGATTTTAGGCTCCGTCTTCAGTGTGTTAAAGACAAAAAGCTAACCTGTCAGCTACCAAGTCCTGAGTCGGTGTAGCGGCGAAATCTGTCGCACTAAATTAAGAAATCTGAAAAACAACGGGTGAAGGTGGTACTATCGGTCGTCCCGTTTCCCATAGATGAATATAAGGAAGCTGAATCAGTACACGTCGGAAGTCTTCGGCCTGTAGTATTCATTTATTTTTGGCTACAATTTTACTTCCAGCCGACAATAATGTGTACGGTAGCCATTGTTGACTGCAGTGTTACTGTGTTGTACTTCACACTACATCTTAGTGTTTCCTTCCTGAGCGATAAGTGTACGTAATTGTTGTAGTTAGGAACTTCATTATACGTTCCAGGACATAAAGTTATATCAGTTTTGATTACGAGCGACGAGTAAATCTTTACCTTCATGTGTGGCTTCTGCTTTCGCACAGCCGTGGACGACATACAGGATAAGGTGTCTACTGTTTGTCCACGATGGGTTGACGACTGGCGCGGTGGCTGTTGGGAACGGACATTCCACCGCGGTAGGGCTGCGGAGGGGAGATAAGTGTCAGGGGAAGCCTGCTTGCATCAGTGCTGGCACCATCAACCGCATTAGACATGGGCAAATTGAAACACATAACTGTTTCGAAACAAATGAGACAGTGCAATAACAGTGAAACCGTTTGTGTTTCGTAATTGGTTCAAATGGCTCTGAGCACTATGGGACTTAACTGCTGTGGTCATCAGTCCCCTACAACTTAGAACTACTTAAACCCAACTAACCTAAGGACATCACACACATCCATGCCCGAGGCAGGATTCGAACCTGCGACCGTAGCAGTCACGCGGTTCCAGACTGTAGCGCTAGAACCGCTCGGCCACACCGGCCGGCTGTTTCGTAATTGTATAGGCCTGCACATTATATCATATTCCATTGTTTTCGGTATGTTTCCTTGAAGTATAAAATCCAAACTAAAATTTAAAACAATTCATACAGTATAATACCTTTGTGATACCTATATCACGGCAGAACTGGTTCTACACCACTTACAGTTCTTGTTAAGGAAGTTTGTTCGATATACACGTATATGGAGTTCCAACAAGTACTCACAGCAAGGAGATATATTATCATTTTATTACAAACTTCCCGAGGAAATCAGATAATTATAAAGTTAAGTTGCTGTTGAAAAGCAATTTTTTATCACATTATCTGAAAGTCAAAAACAAAAGTATCAAAGTACCATTGTTGATTTGTCTGAGAATTATCTGTGATACACAAATGTTAAGATGCCTATATTGTGTAATAACCAAACACAGCACATTTACAACACACAAAATATAGATACATAAATCAGATAATTATTCTCGAACACATAAATAAATAAACATACTCAAAAAAAGTTTATTTATTTATGTGTTCGAGAATAAACATACTAAAAAAAAAAAAAAAAAAAAAAAAAAGAATCCCATCAACCATGGACCTTGCCGTTGGTGGGGAGCTTGCGTGCCTCAGCGATACACATAGCCGTACCGTAGGTGCAACCAAAACTAAGGGGTATCTGTTGAGAGGCCAGACAAACGTGGTTCGTGAAGAGGGGCAGCAGCATTTTCAGTAGTTGCAGGGGCAACAGTCTGGATGATTGACTGATCTGGCCTTGGAACACTAACCAAAACGGCCTTGCTGTGCTGGTACTGCGAACGGCTGAAAGCAAGGGGAAACTACGGCCGTAATTTTTCCCGAGGACATGCAGCTTTACTGTATGGATAAATGATGATGGCGTCCTCTTGGGTAAAATATTCCGGAGGTAAAATAGTACCCCATTCGGATCTCTGGGCGAGGACTACTCAGGAGGACGTCGTTATCAGGAGAAAGAAAACTGGCGTTCAACGGATCGGAGCGTGCGGGCAGGTAGGTTGGAAAATTTAAAAAGGGAAATGGATAGGTTAAAGTTAGATATAGTGGGAATTAGCGAAGTTCGGTGGCAGGAGGAACAAGACTTTTGGTTAGGCGAATACAGGGTTATAAATACAAAATCAAATAGGGGTAATGCAGGAGTAGGTTTTAATAATGAATAAAAAATAGGAGTGCGGGTAAGCTACTACAAACAGCATAGGGAACGCATTATTGTGGCCAAGATTAGAAACGAAGCCCACCCCTACCATAGTAGTACAAGTTTATATGCCAACTAGCTCTGCAGATGACGAAGAAATTGAAGAAATGTATGATTAAATAAAAGAAATTATTCGGATAGTGAAGGGAGAAGAAAATTTAATAGTCATGGGTAACTGGAATTCGGTAGTAGGAAAAGGGAGAGAAGGAAACGTAGTAGGTGAATATGGATTGGGGGGAAGAAATGAAAAAGGAAGCCGCCTGGTAGAATTCTGCACAGAGCACAACTTAATCATAGCTAACACTTGGTTCAAGAATCATAAAAGAAGGTTCTATACATGGAAGAACCCCGGAGATACTAAAAGGTATCAGATAGATTATATAATGGTAAGACAGAGATTTGGGAACCAGGTTTTAAATTGTAAGATATTTCCAGGGGCAGATGTCGTCTCTGACTACAATCTATTGGTTATGAACTGTAGATTAAAACTGAAGAAACTGCAAAAAGGTGGGAATTTAAGGAGATGGGACCTGGATAAACTGAAAGAACCAGAGCTTTCCGTTCCATGTGAGCGCAGATTTTCAGAGCAAGCGCAAACAATGACAGACGATACCGTCTTTCAAGCTAAAAAGTATCAAAAATGATATTTCTAAACTACAACTTAGAACAGGTACAGTAGATCTACTCAGAAATGAAACATTAATATTTCAGATGGTTTTGTTCTTCTCTGGCCAATGTGCACTGATTTTGTATTTGACTGTATTTTGTTTAGTCCACTAAATCTTACACGTAGCTACCTTACAAGAACACTTTTCTCAGGTTTGTTGCACGCAGAAGACACGTTTTTGCTCACCATGCAGTGAGTTTAATTTTTTTGAGTTGTTGTTGTTGTTTGATGCAGCTCTCCATGCTACTCTATCCAGTGCAAGCTTCTTCATCTCCTAATAACTACTACAACCTACATCCTTCTGAATCTGCTTAGTGTATTCATCTCTTGGTCTCCCTCTACGATTTTTACCCTCCACGCTGCCCTCCAATACTAAACTGGTGATCCCTCGATGTCTCATGTCCTACCAACCGATCCCTTCTTCTAGTCAAGTTGTGCCACAAGCTCCTCTTCTCCCCAATTCCATTCAATACCTCCTCATTAGTTATGTGATCAACCCATCTAATCTTCAGCATTCTTCTGTAGCACCACATTTCGAAAGCTTCTATTCTCTTCTTGTCCAAACTATTTATCCTCCATGTTTCACTTCCATACATGGCTACACTCCATACAAATACTTTCAGAAACGACTTCCTGACATTTAAATCTATACTCGATGTTAACAAATTTCTCTTCTTCAGAAACGCTTTCCTTCCCATTGCCAGTCTACATTTTATGTCCTCTCTACTTCGACCATCATCAGTTATTTTGCTCCCCAAAAAGCAAAACTCCTTTACTACTTTAAGTGTCTCATTTCCTAATCTAATACCCTCAGCATCACCCGACTTAATTCGACAACATTCCATTATCCTTGTTTTGCTTTTGTTGATGTTCATCTTATACCCTCCTTTCAAGACACTGTCCATTCCGTTCAACTGCTCTTCCAAGTCCTTTGCTGTCTCTGACAGAATTACAATGTCACCGGCGAACCTCAAAGTTTTCATTTCTTCTCCATGGATTTTAATACCTACTCCAAATTTTTCTTTTGTTTCCTTCACTGCTTCCTCAATTTAGGTTATTTGCACAATTCACAATGGATATTTGACATCTTCATTGCACATTCAATGTCATTGCAAATTATCTCTCTAGCAGCTATGTACTCATGGTGGATGTTAATTACGATAAACTATCAGAAGCATTACTACAGGACACGTAATTTCGTGAACTCCAGCACAACACACCACCATGACCAGTTTGCACATAGAATGCTACACAGTTCCTGGCTATTCAACCCAAGTACTGGGTGATTTTCACAGAATCATGTTTGACTACTAGTACCGCTGAACAAGAGCAGAGTCATCTTTGATAAACTATACAGGCTGTCCGATCCAGGGATACACTCAACAGTGAAACTTGTCACGAACTGATCTGTGTGGCCAAATGTCGGAAGAGATTGTAAAACTTGGATGCAAGCATGTTGCTGCCTGCCGCACTCTAAGACAGGACAGCATGTGCAACCACAACATGATTGTTATTTAATCACTATGTGCCACTTTCAGCATATCCACCTAGACCTTGTCAGGTCCCTCTATGACTCAGGTGGTTTTCATCGTATCCTTTCAGCAATTGACAGGGTAACTCACTGGGTTGAGGCTATAACAGTATATGATATCACTGCAGTAACAACAACAACAAAAGCATTTGTCAGTTTATGGCTTTCCTGTTTTGGCTGTCCTGCCTCAATAATGACTGATCAAGGGAGATAATTTGAAGCAGCACTTTTTACTGATCTATCACTTGTGTGGTGTTTCATGCTTTCAAGCCGGCCGTGGTGGTCTAGCGGTTCTAGGCGCTCAGTCCGGGACAGCGCGACTGCTACGGTCGCAGGTTCGAATCCTGCCTCGGGCATGGATGTGTGTGATGTCCTTAGGTTAGTTAGGTTTAAGTAGTTCTAAGTTCTAGGGGACTGATGACCACAGCAGTTAAGTCCCATAGTGCTCAGAGCCATTTGAACCATTCTTTCAAACCACACCTTACCACTCTCAAAGTAATGGAATAGTGAAACACTGGCACAGCATACTCAAACTAGCCCTCATGTGGAGGAGACTGGACAGAAGCTCTGCCAATGCTGCTTTTAGGCATGCGTTTGGTGTATAAGGAAGACCTACTCCGAACTTTTCTTTTGTTTCCTTTACTGCTTGCTCAATATACAGATTGAATAACATCGGGGAGAGGCTACAACCCTGTCTCACTCCCTTCCCAACCACTACTTCCCTTTCATGTCCCTCGACTCTTATAACTGCCATCTGGTTCCTGTACAAATTGTAAATAGCCTTTCGCTCCCTTTATTTGACCCCTGCCACCTCCAGAATTTGAAAGAGAGTATTCCAGTCAACATTATCAAAAGCTTTCTCTAAGTCTACAAATGCTAGAAACGTGGGTTTGCCTTTCCTTAATCTTTCTTCTAAGATAAGTCGTAAGGTCAGTATTGCTTCACGTGTTCCAACATTTCTACGGAATCCAAACTGATCTTCCCCGAGGTCGGCTTCTGCCAGTTTTTCCATTCGTCTGTAAACAATTCGTATTAGTATTTTGCAGCTGTGACTTATTAAACTGATAGTTCGGAATTTTCACATCTGTCAACACCTGCTTTCTTTGGAATTGGAATTATTATATTCTTCTTGAAGTCTGAGGGTATTTCGCCTGTCTCATACATCTTGCTCACCAGATGGTAGAGTTTTGTCAGGACTGGCTCTCCCAAGGCCGTCAGTAGTTGTAATGGAATGTTGTCTACTCCCGGGGCCTTGTTTTGTTTCAGGTCTTTCAGTGCTCTGTCAAACTCTCACGCACTATCGTATCTCCCATTTCATCTTCATCTACATCCTCTTCCATTTCCATAATACTGTCCTCAAGTACATCGCCCTTGTGTAGACCCTCTATATACTCCTTCCACCTTTCTGCTTTCCCTTCTTTGCTTAGAACTGGGTTTCCATCTGAGCTTTTGATATTCATACAAATGGTTCTCTTTTCTCCAAAGGTCTCTTTAATTTTCCTGTATGCAGTATCTATCTTACCCCAAGTGAGATGAGCCTCTACATCCTTACATTTGTCCTCTAGCCATCTCTGCTTAGCCATTTTGCACTTCCTGTCGATCTCATTTTTGAGACGTTTGTATTCCTTTTTGCCTGCTTTATTTACTGCGTTTTTATATTTTCTCCTTTCATCAATTAAGTTCAATATTTCTTCTGTTACCCAAGGATTTCTACTAGCCCTCGTCTTTTTACCTACTTGATCCTCTGCTGCCTTCACTACCCATTCTTCTTTTCCGTATTTCTTTCCCCCATTCCTGTCAATTGTTCCCTTATGTTCTCCCTGAAACTCTGTACAACCTCTGGTTTAGTCAGTTTATCCAGGTCCCATCTCCTTGAATTCCCACCTTTTTGCAGTTTCTTCAGTTTTAATCTACAGTTCGTAACGAATAGATTGTGGTCAGAGTCCACATCTGCCCCTGTAAATGTCTTACAATTTAAAACCTGGTTCCTAAATCTCTGTCTTACCATTATATAATCTATCTGATACCTTTTCCTACTACCGAATTCCAGTTACCCATGACTATTAAATTTTCTTCTCCCTTCACTACCTGAATAATTTCTTTTATCTCATCATACATTTCATCAATTTCTTCACCATCTGCAGAGCTAGTTGGCATATCAACTTGTACTACTGTAGTAGGTGTGGGCTTCGTGTTATCTTGGCCACAATAATGCATTCCCTATGCTGTTTGTAGTAGCTTACCCGCACTCCTATTTTTTATTCATTATTAAACCTACTCCTGCATTACCCCCATTTGATTTTATATTTATAGCCCTGTACTCAGCTGACCAGAAGTCTTGTTCCTCCTGCCACCGAACTTCACTAATTCCCACCATATCGAACTTTAACCTATCCATTTCCCTTTTTAAATTTTCTAACCTACCTGCCCGATTAAGGGATCTGACATTCCACGCTCCGATCCGTTGAACGCCAGTTTTCTTTCTCCTGATAACGACGTCCTCCTGAGTAGTCCCCGCCCGGAGATCCGAATGGGGGACTATTTTACCTCCGGAATATTTTACCCAAGAGGACGCCATCATCATTTATCCATACAGTAAAGCTGCATGCCCTCGGGAAAAATTACGGCTGTAGTTTCCCCTTGCTTTCAGCCGTTCGCAGTACCAGCACAGCAAGCCGTTTTGGTTAGTGTTACAAGGCCAGATCAGTCAGTTATCCAGACTGTTGCCCCTGCAACTACTGATAAGGATGCTGCCCCTCTTCAGGAACCACACGTTTGTCTGGCCTCTCAACAGATACCACTTCGTTGTGGTTGCACCTACGGTACGGCCATCTGTATCGCTGAGGCACGCAATCCTCCCCACCAGTTACATTATTATCCATGAAATTTTGTTTTATTTTGGCACATGCGAATTCTATCGAATTTAGATCGCAGTTGTTGGGCACGGACTACTTTGTGGTCTCCGCTCACAGGAATTTTATCCACGAGGTACACATTGAAGACTAGTTTGTTTCCTTTTATTTTAAATAACAGTTCGCCCTTCCTCACTGAGACGCTGAAGTTTATTTGCCTGTCTCCCAAACATTCTATATTCACTATCATGAAACCATATTTATTAGACGTTCTGTCGAACTTCATTCTATGGTATGGCCCATTATCCGTACAATCACAGAATTGGATGGAATATTCGGATCCACCATATCTGCAAACCCTGCCTCCCTTCGACGTCTGCTAGTTTCTTCTATTTGCAGAAATTCGCAAATTAGTGGAAACAGTGTCTTGTGTGAAACTTTCTGTCAAATTAAAACTGTTTGCCCGACTGGGTTCCCAGGTACGAGTCTCGCTCCGGCACACAATTTTAAATTGGCAGGAAGTTTGAAAACGTCGCATACTCCGGTGTAGGGTGAAAATTCGTTCTAGTTTCTTGGAACTTGCTGGAAGTACTTGCCGAGTTTGTCATTTCGTGGAAATTTTTCTCAAACTTATAGAAATTGTGTGTGTTCAGTGCTGGTGCGAAAATATGTGTCGAAGAGGAGAAATGGCGCAAAGACATGTAGTCCGAAACAAATGTGCCACTGGAACTTCTAACACACATAACTGGTACCTCCTGTCAAGGAAGTGCGAAATGAGATTACCAATCAATTTATTTCATCAGAATTAAAAGTAGAACGGCAGTATAGACGTCTTTAAATTTTATCCGATTTTTTAATGTTACTGTAAACAGAAATGCATCACATTTTTTATATAAGTAGCAAATATTGCTTGGAAAAATCAAAGAGTGATTAAAAGGAAGTCTCTTGATGAGATACCTCGCTGCATTTTCTTTTCCTGTTATCCAATATTTGATTATGCAATAGACGGGAGATGGCCGAGAATTGCGTGCAACAGCCTCAAAGCTTTTAACATAAGTGAAGTCCTCTGATATTAGTTAGTTGAATATTGTTCCTTGGTAACATCAATATGTACTCTTCTAACATTTTTCCCTACTGTTTCATTTTTGTGCTTCCTCACGATTTTGATTCATTAATAATAATGCAACAACAATGATGACTGCTCTGGTTTCTAAGAGTAACTGCGCTTCAAAAAAATGGTTCAATTGGCTCTGAGCACTATGGGACTTAACATCTGAGGTCATCAGTCCCCTAGAACTTAGAACTAGTTAAACCTAACTAACATAAGGACATCACACACATTCATGCCCGAGGCAGGATTCGAACCTGCGACCGTAGCGGTCGCGTGGTTCCAGACTGAAGCGCCTAGAACCGCTTGGCCACCCAGGCCAGCAACTGCGCTTCTGCAACAAGTACTTGCAACTACTTTCTGAAATAAACTTGCCTCAGAGACTTGAAGAAGTAATCTTGAGTAAGTTTTTGTTGTAACGTAAACACCTCAGCGAGTGCTTACGGAAGTTAATTGATAGTGGATTTCGTAATACTTCGCGTCTAGGGGCACCTGGACTTGGGCAGCGCTCGGAGACAATTGAATATCTTTCAAGTAGTGCCGATTTTCTCCGCTTCAGGCACCACTAACAAAATCGTCACGTTATCGTGGCAAGAAATTTTGGAAATTTGTGGTAAGATCTTAAAGGACCAAACTGCTGAGGTCAAGCTTACACACTTCTTAATCTAACTTAAACTAACTTACACTAAGGACAACCCACACACCCCCATGCCCGAGGGAGGACTCGAACCTCCAACGGGGCCAGCCGCGCGAACCGTGTAAGGCGCCGTAGACCGCCCGACTACCCCGCGCGGCAGTTACCGTGGCCAAACAGACTCTGTGCCAGACAAGCGCTCTTTTTCAAATGGTTCAAATGGCTCTGAGCACTATGGGACTCAACATCTGTGGTCATCAGTCCCCTAGAACTTAGAACTACTTAAACCTAACTAACCTATGGACATCACACACATCCATGCCCGAGGCAGGATTCGAACCTGCGACCGTAGCCGCTCTTTTTCCTCCTACACGTCTCCTCCCCTGTGGCGGTCATTGTGAGGGCCGAGTTTGCTTCTTCTGCTCCCCGAAATAAGTATGGCTTCGAACAACAACGCCTGACGTTCAGTTCCACTGACGTCTCGCTCAATAGTGTAAACTGGCTTTAAAAGGTATTCGGCCACGTTGATTTTCGACTTTGGAGCTCATTTACAGGTATATATCACTTCTGAGACGAGAAGAATTGCAGTATTAATCAATATAATTTGTAAAGAATTGAACGGTTAAAGACCAATTATTGGTCATTCCTGCTTTAACGGTAGGTGTAAGTTACTACGTCTACATCTGCCTTCCGCAAGCAGCAGTGCGGTGTGAGGTGGAGAGTACATAGTGTACTCCCCCTCCTCCTTGCCACACTTCCTCTTCCATTCACGGCCGGTAAGCAGGGAGAAACACTGCCCCTGCCCCCTCTGTACGGGCCCTTATTTCTCTAATTACAGGGTTGTGGCCTTTTCTCTAATTACAAGGTTGTGACCATTAGGCGAGAATTATGTGGGTGAAGTAGCATGTTCACTCATTTGGGAATGTGGAATCCCGGCTTTCTACGACAGGCGTCATTCTTGTAGCGGCTCTCACTGCAGTTCGTCCCAGTGTGTTAACGAGAGCGTAAACCGCAAAATGAACGTGGCCTCCGGAAGCGAGCAAAAAGTTGCATGCATGAAACAAAATATTTTTATGTATCACATGAATTCACAGACATAATATACAATGATTGAAATCGGTATTTTTTCAAAGGGCCATCATTCACCAACCCAGCCTATTGTAAGGGATACAAAAATTGCATTCGCAATTGTGAATATGACGAGACTCCAGCTGTATAATTTACTAGCGACATATGAAAATTTGTGACGGACAGAGACTCGAACCCGGATTTCCCTCTTTGTGTGAATGGTCACCCTAACAACTTCGGCTACCTGAGCACGCTTCCTGGGCCGACCCAAACCTCCACATGTCGCCATGTGTCCACATCCTGGACTCACGCAGTCGCTGTGATTCCTGTACAGGAAGAGACTTACTTATTGCCACGGCCTTTGCCCAGCATGTAACTACAGTTTCCACTGTCTGTGTTTATATCAGACCGTTAAACACAGACACTGCAAATAGTAGTGTAAGTAGGCTGTTTATGTTTTCTTATTGGCAACGTTACGTAGCGCTCTGTATGAAAATCACTGGCTGTGCTGTGTGCAGTCTGTGGCTAGTTTGCATTGTTGTCTGCCATTGTAGTGTTGGGCAGCTGGATGCGAACAGCGCGTAGCGTTGCGCAGTTGGATGTGAGCCGCCAGCAGTGGTGGACGTGGGGAGAGAGATGGCGGAGTTTTGAAATTTGTAAGACTGGATGTCATGAACTGCTATATATATTATGACTATTAAGGTAAATACATCATTTGTTCTCTATCAAAATCTTTCATTTGCTAACTATGCCTATCAGTAGTTAGTGCCTTCAGTAGTTTGAGTCTTTTATTTAGCTGGCAGTAGTGGCGCTTGCTGTATTGCAGTAGTTCGAGTAACGAAGATTTTTGGTGAGGTAAGTGATTTGTGAAACGTATAGGTTAATGTTAGTCAGGGCCATTCTTTTGTAGAGATTTTTGAAAGTCAGATTGCGTTGCGCTAAAAAATATTGTGTGTCAGTTTAAGCACAGTCATGTATAATTGTTCTAAGGGGATGTTTCGTATGTCGACCCTTAGCCGAGGATACCTCACTGGAATCTTCTGATTTTTTCTTGTAGTTTGTGTAATTGGTGTAGATTTTGTTTATTGCTAGCGCGTAATTGTAGAGAGAATCTCCTGTGTAGTTGCAGTCTTTCATTGTTGTACAGTAAAACAGGTGTGGCACGCATGTAAATTTGCACCAAGTATTTCGCAGCTTGCAATTAACTAGATATTATTTTCAGCGCTATGTTAATGTGTTCTCTTATTTTGTGTGTTATCGTGTGAAATATTGTGACAATAATGGCGTGTGAAAAACGTAACACTAGGCTCCAAAGTAAACAGAGAAATAATAGTGACGACGAGCGTAGCTTACCAGCACCGCTGTGTAATGAATTAACAGACATTCAAAGTAGTTATTTGGTAACTGTGAATAGGGAAATGGAGCGGGCGGCAAATAATGGCGTAGACACCGAAACAAATAGTGAACAGGGAAGCATTATCGATCGATCGGTCGGCAATAGCTTGCCTCAGGAATCCGAAATGACAGGACACAATCTCGCAAATACTGTAGATTCAGGTTTTGGGTTCTCACCGTTTTCTCAAATGAGTCAAGACACATTTTCCGCTTGTCAAAATGTGAATGTTGCCGGTGCAAATTCACTGCCGAAAAGCACTGAGGAACATGTTTCAGACACCAGTGCATTGTTATTACAATTAATGCAACAAATGGGACCAAAGCTTCAAAAGTTAGACACAATGGAACAAAATCAGAGACAAACACAGCAAAAGCTTCAAAAGTTAGACACAATGGAACAACACCAGAGACAAACACAGCAACAGTTAGACGCAATGGAACAAAATATTCACACCACTCTTGAACAAACACGTGAAGATTTAACTACTGAGTTACATAAAATCGAATCGAAATGTCAAAAATTCTGTAACGACGTAAAAACACAAATTTGTGAGCATTTCCAACCTATTTTTTCGCGTCATGAAAATGCATTACAGAATCACGAAGCAGCCATAAAAGAACTGCAAACTATTGTTCATGAAAATCATGAGACCTTGCAAGCTAAAATTGACTCAGTTGCATCTACCGATTCGGTTACGCAACTTGCAAAAACTCAGGAAAACTTAAAGGACACAGTAGAAAGACACATGGAGGAAATTAGTTCATTATCAGAGAAAGTAGTTGAACTTTCGGATCAGCTAAATACTTTATCTACGAAGGTAGATGATAATCTGAATGACACGAAACCGGTAGTCTTTATTGACACAGAAGAGTGCGAACAAATTAGGAAATTCAAACAAAATCAGAATCAAATTAATACGCAACACCAAAGAGAAATCCGGGAAGTACAAGATCAGCTGACACAGGTAATACAAGAATTACGTATTTCAGAGGCCACTCGCCCTCCAATACGGGAAGAGGGACATAGAAATACAGAACAGCCACAAAATAATAACTCAGGGCACTTCGGAAATTATGAAAGAAATTGGCAAGGTACACCGAATTTTGAGATGGAACCGCCGAAACGACGTAACAATGACCGACATGCGACTCGCCGACATGATGATTTTGACTATAAGCTGTTCATTACTACACATATATTCAAAACATTTAAGAATTCTGGCAACGACATTCATCCACAAGCATGGCTCCATCAATTCTCTCATTGTTTTCCTCCCAACTGGTCATCAGAGCACAGATTAGAATTTATGTGTGGCTACTTAGAGAATGAACCAGCTGTAAGAATGCGATCGGTCATTCACGATTGTCACAGTGAAGGAGAATTTGATCATGCCTTCCTCTCAGCATATTGGTCTCAAGCTACACAAAACCGAGTAAAACATAGCATCATAATGATGAAACATTTCGAACAATCTGAATTTTCCAGTCTTGTCAAATATTTTGAAGACATGTTGCACAAGAATCAATACCTGTCAAACCCATACAGCCCTTCAGAACTCATCCGCATTTGCTTAATGAAATTGCCTGAACATTTAAGAAATATTATTTTGGCAGGACGTTGCAAAGACGACATTGAAGCTTTTCAGGGACTCTTACAAGAATTAGAAATTGACTCAGACAGTCGCAGGATGCGAAAACAGGAAAACAATCACTACAGGTCACATCCGTCACAATTCCGTGACGACAGAAACAATAACTGGACACGACAAGTCTATTCTTACAACGCAAATCGTGACCAAAACAGACACCACCCATATGACAACCACTGGCAGAGTAATAATAGTTACAGAGAAAGATCGCATTTCCGTAGTAATGAATATGGCAGAGATTACAATAGAAACAGACAATATGGGAACAAAAACAATTATTATCAAGGGAGACAGAATAACTTAAGACGCAACAGTTCAGCGTGCAGTTACGATTCCGGGAGAAATTCTCCACCACATGACCGACAAACAAGAAACTATGTAAACTACCGACAAAACGACAGACCTGAATTCCATCAGAACTGGCGGGATTCAAACAGAGCAGGCACTCTCGACAAGGTGAATTTGTAGATGTTAGGTCTCCAAATCCCAATAACGACGCGCGCCAACAAAGAGACAATAGGCAATGACTCATACGGTTGGCAGCCACAAAACGTACGTATGAAACTGACGACGCAGCTGCCGTAGCTAGTAATTACGTAAAAATGGAAGACATTAGGGACATCTTACTCCAGGAACACGACATAAAACATAACAACATTTCATATCCTGTGATTCACATTACAGTAAATGACGTAAAATTTACGGCAGTACTTGACTCTGGCAGTCCCATTTCAGTAATTAGTGAAACAGCCTTTAGCAAATGCAACAAATCGAACGATTGCCCCACCCTTCCGTTACGTAAGATTAAATTACAAGGTGCAATCGTTGGAAAAAGTGTAGATGTACGCCAACAAACAAACTTAGAATTCTTTTGTCAAAGACACAGGTTCTCTATGAACTTTCTCATTGTTCCATTATTGTCGACGGAAATTATATTGGGAGTAGACTTTTTGAATGAATACAAAGCAATCTTAAACTTTCACGAAGCTGAAATAAGTATAGAGAAAGAAGGTAAGTCAATAGCTTTGAAATTTGAAGATTGGCTCTCAAACCATGACGAGGAAATTAATCGGCTTTACCTTCTGTTAGACAACAGTTCGGAATTTTCTACGGAACTAGACACTAACAACCACTCTGCAAGTACTGACAGGGATGATATCGACGACATATTTGATACTAATGAGTTAATTCAGAATAAAATTCGAACAATTGAGAATTGTAATGACACTGATAGGCAAGACCTTTTTGAGATTTTACAAGCACATTCCACAGTTTTTACTCACAAAACAGGAACAATCAAGGGATTTCAATACCAATTTCGTGTTCGTGAGCATACTAAATTTTGTGTTAGACCATACGCAATTCCAGCACATTATAGGGACCGTGTTAGAACAGAAAAACAATCTATGCTTAATGAGGGCATTATTGAGCCTGCAGTAAGCTCATACAACAATCCATTACATGTTGTTGAGAAGAAAAATGGATCGATCAGACTTGTCTTACATTCGAGACAAATCAATACTATCATCATTCCTGAAACAGACAGGCTGCAAGCGATGGAAGAACTTCTTCAAAATTTTAATGGCGTAAAAGTGTTGTCTTCTATTGATCTCAGATCCAGCTTTTATCAGATCGAACTTCATCCAGAATGTAGAAAATACACAGCTTTCCTTTGTTTCGGCTTTTGTTATCAGTTTCGGAAACTTCCTTTTGGTTTGAACATTTCTTCGGCAGCATTCATTCGCGGGCTAAATTCCATATTACCTGAGTTCTTAAAACGTCACATCACCTTATATGTGGACGATATTCTGATAGCAGAAGCCTCATGGGAACAACACAGTCGCATCCTCAACAGCGTGTTACATATTTTTGCAGAATCTGGCATTACAGTTAACTTGGAAAAGTCTGAATTCGGTGGTACAAAGGTGAAGTTTTTGGGACATATTATTTCTTCTGAAGGCATTCAGCCGGATCCTGAAAAGTTAGAAGCAATAAGAGCCATTCCAGTTCCATCCACAAAAAAACAAGTCCGCAGTTTTCTAGTCTCGTAAATTTTTACCGTCGTTTTCTGAATATGCAAATTCTTGTTACACCAAAACTTTGTTCTCTCACTGGAAAAAATACTATTTGGAACTGGGACGAACAAGCACAATTGGAATTCAATTCTTTGAAAGAATCGCTACTTAACGCGCCAATACTAGATCTGTCACAAGATTTCTGCCTTAGCACGGATTCTTCTAAAGTCGGTCTTGGTGCCCATTTATTTCAAGACGCCATAGAAAATCACACTACCGTTCAGAAAACCATTGCTTTTGCTAGCCGAGTGCTAACAAAATCTGAAAAAAATTATTCCGTTACTGAATTAGAAGCTTTAGCTGTCGTTTGGGCATTTAACAAATTCCGTTTCTTTCTTTCTGGTAAGCACGTAAAAGTATACAGTGATCATCGTGCATAACAATTTCTTATGTCTTCAAAATTAAATCATGACAGGTTAAAACTATGGGCATTGTTTCTGCAAGAATTCCACTTCACAATAGTCTACATTCCCGGCTTGGAGAACATTGTTGCGGACGCACTTTCACGCGCACCCGCTGGGCTTGAGAAAAGTAACACAGAAGGCAACCTCGAGAAAAATTTCAGTATTCTTTACATTCAGAAAGTCGCCTTTGAAAACTTCATCACCACATCTTTAAAGGACATTGCTCATGAACAAGATAAAGATCCGATTTGGAAAGACATCAAGAGCAAATGGCATGAAAAGACACACACACAGATTCGGCATTATTACCTGGTTAGAAGCAACATACTCTTCAAACGCTGCACTGTTGATGACAAGCTATGGGTACTTTGCATTCCAGACGATTTTGTTAATAAGCTCATTTGGTACATTCATTTCAGCTACGCACATTTTGGTCCACGAAAACGTTATCATATTCTTCGAACGACTTGTTATTTTAACAATATGGAAAAGAGAATTCGAAGATCTTGTCTACTTGTAAACTTTGTCAAAAGGCGATACCATCTACTGTCTCACATCGTACTCCGTTGTTTCCTATTATTCCTTCTAAATTAAAAGAATTTGCTGCTGTTGATCTCTTGGGACCCCTTGTCAGAACATCAAATGGATTTTCGTACGTTCTAGTCGCTGTTGAACTTACTTCGAAATTTGTTTCTTTCACTCCGTTACGTAAAGCCACTGGACGGTCTGTATCCGACGCCTTTGTTAAAAATTTCTTATGTGAAGTTGGACACGTTGGTAAAGTCATTTCAGATAACGGACCGCAATTCAGATCTGCTGTTTGGTCACGCATGCTTCGGAATCATAAAATCAAACCTGTTTTTATTTCATTGTACTCACCACATTGTAACCCGTCTGAACGGATTATGAAAGAAATCAATAAGCTTTGCAGACTTTATTGTCACAGAAAGCATCAGCATTGGGACAGATACACTCCTGGAAATGGAAAAAAGAACACATTGACACCGGTGTGTCAGACCCACCATACTTGCTCCGGACACTGCGAGAGGGCTGTACAAGCAATGATCACACGCACGGCACAGCGGACACACCAGGAACCGCGGTGTTGGCCATCGAATGGCGCTAGCTGCGCAGCATTTGTGCACCGCCGCCGTCAGTGTCAGCCAGTTTGCCGTGGCATACGGAGCTCCATCGCAGTCTTTAACACTGGTAGCATGCCACGACAGCGTGGACGTGAACCGTATGTGCAGTTGACGGACTTTGAGCGAGGGCGTATAGTGGGCATGCGGGAGGCCGGGTGGACGTACCGCCGAATTGCTCAACATGTGGGGCGTGAGGTCTCCACAGTACATCGATGTTGTCGCCAGTGGTCGGCGGAAGGTGCACGTGCCCGTCGACCTGGGACCGGACCGCAGCGACGCACGGATGAGCGCCAAGACCGTAGGATCCTACGCAGTGCCGTAGGGGACCGCACCGCCACTTCCCAGCAAATTAGGGACACTGTTGCTCCTGGGGTATCGGCGAGGACCATTCGCAACCGTCTCCATGAAGCTGGGCTACGGTCCCGCACACCGTTAGGCCGTCTTCCGCTCACGCCCCAACATCGTGCAGCCCGCCTCCAGTGGTGTCGCGACAGGCGTGAATGGAGGGACGAATGGAGACGTGTCGTCTTCAGCGATGAGAATCGCTTCTGCCTTGGTGCCAATGATGGTCGTATGCGTGTTTGGCGCCGTGCAGGTGAGCGCCACAATCAGGACTGCATACGTCCGAGGCACACAGGGCCAACACCCGGCATCATGGTGTGGGGAGCGATCTCCTACACTGGCCGTACACCACTGGTGATGGTCGAGGGGACACTGAATAGTGCACGGTACATCCAAACCGTCATCGAACCCATCGTTCTACCATTCTTAGACCGGCAAGGGAACTTGCTGTTCCAACAGGACAATGCACGTCCGCATGTATCCCGTGCCACCCAACGTGCTCTAGAAGGTGTAAGTCAACTACCCTGGCCAGCAAGATCTCCGGATCGGTCCCCCATTGAGCATGTTTGGGACTGGATGAAGCGTCGTCTCACGCGGTCTGCACGTCCAGCACGAACGCTGGTCCAACTGAGGCGCCAGGTGGAAATGGCATGGCAAGCCGTTCCACAGGACTACATCCAGCATCTCTACGATCGTCTCCATGGGAGAATAGCAGCCTGCATTGCTGCGAAAGGTGGATATACACTGTACTAGTGCCGACATTGTGCATGCTCTGTTGCCTGTGTCTATGTGCCTGTGGTTCTGTCAGTGTGATCATGTGATGTATCTGACCCCAGGAATGTGTCAATAAAGTTTCCCCTTCCTGGGACAATGAATTCACGGTGTTCTTATTTCAATTTCCAGGAGTGTATTTACACTTATTTCAAAATGTGCTGAATGAAATGCCTCATGACTCCACTGCTTTACCACCTACTCTTGTACTGAAGAATGAAGAACCACCGAACAGAATCAGAGAGCTTGTACCTTTCCCGAATACACGTAAACTTCGACACAAAGACATAATTGATTTGGCTATTAAAAATATAAAATCTGCAGCAGACAAAAGGAGAAAACTACACGGTAAATCAAATGCAAAGAAATTATATATTGGTCAGAAAGTTCTCATTGAAGCTCATTCATTGTCACATTAGAAGAAATACATGAGTCACAAATTCTTTCTAGTTTACAATGGACCTTACAGAATCCGACGTATACCACATTATAATTGCGTTGAAGTTGAAACTCTGCGTACTAGGAAGAGTAAAGGTTTACACCACATTTCACATGTAAAACCGTTTATTGAAAGATAATCTGCTTTTTAACTTTGTCTTTGCCATATAACTTTTCACTTTACATTACCAGTATGCTTTGTCAGACTTAGAATCTGTTAACATGCAACAATGTTTGAAGTTAAACATCCAGTCAAGAACAAAGAGAACTTATTTAAACAGAAATTACGAATGCATTGTTATAGTGAACAGACGACACAGTGTTGTTATTTGTGCATTCTTGCTTGTTAGTTGCACGATCACGTAACGATTATAAGGCTCACATACTTAGAACATATACCGGCACTGCTAATGAGATTTTCATGCAACATTTTGGTTTACTAGAAAAGACATTCTTTATTTGATGTACTTTCTGTGGGATTAAAGATGACTTAGCACTTGGTTTCTTTGACAGCTACACAATTATATCACGACGCTACTAAAGTGTGACACAATTTACATTGCTGCTTTTGTGCTGTATCTGCTTTATATCTGCACAGTTTTTCTGAATGCTTCTGGGAAGTAAAACATGTTTAATAATAACTTTGTGGTATAGCTACAATAAGACAGCCTTTTTTTTGGTTTATAGCACAACAATACGTTACAGTGTAGTACTTTCTTGATCACAGTGCTGTACGTAATAACTACGATATCTATACGCAAAGCATTTCACTTTTGTTTATCATGAGGTAAGTACATTGGCTTCTGCAGAACTTAGCTTTCGGAGGAAAATAACTACGACACTTCCACAGAGATTATCTTACAGCAAGACGCACATTTAGTGCTACAGGACACGTATTTGAGTGATTAATTTTGAACTTAAATCATTTATTTTGAAAGATATTTCAAATACAATGATACAAAGGTTTTCCGTGATACATTTCATTCCATTGCTGTAATCTGTAACACCTGAGGGTATAATTACATTAATCTTCAGGGGGGTACACGCTTACTTTGTGTACCATGTGTTTGGCAAGCACAAGGAGCCCTAGCTAATATGGTATTTGCTTATACAACTTTACACATCGGTACCATATTTCTCTAACACACAAATTACACAGCTATCTGATCATTTAACTGAGAGACAAACATTTTTTTTTACTACATCAGTGACACATGTTTACGCAATTACACCGTTGGGTAACTTCACACTTATGAAATTGTATTTTGTCTGTGCTTTGTGAACTGTTCATATTTTTTCGGAACCATTGTGATACTATGAGAGCTTTGAATGATGTATTTGGTATGGGGTCATGATTTTTCAAGTACGTTGGAGGTAGATGACACTATTGAAATGAGCAGAGAATTTTTTTATTTTTTGACATTATTGCAGAAAGCCACGCCTTTTTTGAGATTTGGCTGAGGTTTCATGATGTTATGATGACGATGTGTATTACGCTGTTGCGGTATGTTTATGATCAATAAGCTGAGGCTATATGAGGAATTTGATTATGCTACATATTTATTATGATGAAATATTGATGAAGTGTCGACGAATATGTGTATGTGTAATAAGGTAAGGAATAATGAGTAGTGGTTAGGGACTCTGACTTGTGAAAAAGTATGTTGGAAACCAAGAATCGTACTTTAAGAGTTATGAAATGTGTCTAAATGTGTGAATGTATCACAATGCCAACGAATATTTTTTGGACACTGTTATATTTATAGGATTTCGTTTCTACAGATTTGCAACGCAAATTCTCGAACTGTGAAATTTTTGTATGAGACTGTCACTGTAGTGCAAACTGGTGTTGTAAATATTCCGGTAAGAAAGCCAAGTGACCTTGACGTAATGCATCTTGAGCGACCAGCTGTGTGAGACGCCTGCAGAAAAAGCCATTAGTGTGTGCCTTTTCAGAAGCACAGGTAGAAAAATAAGGACATTATCCTCGCTATTGACATTTCTTTGGCGAAAGCATCGCAAATACGACACGCTCAAAGTTGAAAACATGATTACACTGTGGAGCTCTTAATTTATGATATTTACTAAAATGCCTAATGAAATGATGAGAAACATTTTTACATTTATTGCCTTTCTAGTTGAGAGATTGCTCAATTTGTTTAATATCTAGTTTCTAGCTGCCCTGCAGCATTGGTTAAAATAAAATTTAATAGATGTACTAATATAAATATTTTATGCCTACAGATCCAGTAAATAACAATTTTATATTCTACTTCAAAAAAACGAGGGAGCACAAAAAGACATTTCCCTTCACAGGAATTGCATACATAATTTTTGTCAATGACTGGGTAACTTATTTAGTAGTGTAATTTAAGATGACGCATCACCATAGTGTTAAGATGTGACATAGGTATTAAACATGGCCATTTTACTGTAATATTTTTTCTGTTTGAGCTTTGTCATGTTTAGACGTAAGTTATTGCATTTGCTGCTGCTGTTTGCCAGGCATAATGTTACAGAATTTAACTTTGTATTACGTTGTTAAGCCAGTTTTACTACGGATTTATTTTTCTTGTTTGCTGCACAGTGCCTTATATTAGTTGTAATATTGCAATTGCTATGCCAATTTGAATTTTTTGTCATTGATGTTTGTGTTAATAGTTTTGTGCTGCTGCATTGCCTCGTCCCTTAGTTTAGCATCTGAGCTCAGTAGATTTAAGTTAGCTTAAGAGGTGGTAGACTATATAAGAGAATGAGTTGCAATGAATTGGAAGAAATGCATTGAGAAGTTATACGAAAAAAGTTCAGAAAGCAGGTATAGGTAGGATTTTCTTGGAAATAAATGATGAGGTAAGATAATGGAAAATAAATAATGAGGTAATAAATATGTGAACATATAAATACAGGAAGCATGCTTGGATAGGATTTTTTTTGGTGGAAACAAATGTTGAAATAAGACGAAAAACCTATGGAATGAAGTTTTGGGTTGGACTGCAGTACCAAATGTTACCCTGAAAACGAACCCTGTCTTACCTTTCGTATTATTCCGCTATGTGTTTATGTATCCTTGTGTATTTGTCTTTTTCCTGTCTTTATGTGTTTAGCTAATAAGATTTATGTTGTAGAATTTTTCAAATACTATGTTATTTTGTTTGTAAAGATGTTTAGACATTATTTATTCTGTTCTGTTTTAATGCTCTTGTGTGAAGTTGATGTTTCAAAAGTTATTCTGATCTTTTATGTATTTACTGATGTCATAATTCCTGTAACACTGATGTATATGTTAGTTCGATTCTTTTGTAAAGCCCGTATTACTACAAATGTTATCTGTACTATTATGTTCTTTAATGATGTATTTTGTACCTTTGTAATTGTATTTTTGTGTTATAAAATTGTAATTGGCACCAGCTCATCAAATTAAGTAACTTGTAAGTTACATTTCACTGCACCCGTTTCTGTTGGTCATAGTATATGGACAATATGTGAGAAGTAGGGACTGATAGTGTTTGCACGTGTGTTAATAATTCAGGAAGGGACTGGATAACAGCATTGCTGGTTTGGAGGACATTTCAAAAAAATTTTGTGAGTGCACAAGTGGTGGTTCATGGACTTGCTATATTATCCACAAGACTCTTCAATGGTGATTGTACACCTGCACAGTCAAATAGATGGCTGCTGGCCATCTCTACAAGGACTACAGTGGGTCTGCATCTTTGATGGCCCACCAATACCATTATCTCCACAAGGACGGCAGTGGGTTTGCACCTCTGGTGGCCCACCAATACCATACTCTCTACCAGGACTACATCACTTCCTCTGTGATGACCTACCTACCAATATTCTTCAAAACTTCGACTGACTCTGCGGTGGGTTTGCTCTGTTGTGGCCCATTACCTGTCTGCATGTCAAGAGTCAGCACTGTCTTTCCGTTGGAAGGACAACACTAACTCTTCAAGACTGCATGGAAATCCACTACTTCCATGTGCATTCTCTTTTACTGCTCAGACTTTGAAAAAACACTGCAATTTTACTGTAATGAATGATCAAGATTGCCTTTATGGACTATGAGAAAATTTTTGCTGTTGACCAACATTGTATCAATAAGTGTGTGCATTTGATATCTTTGTTATTGTAATTATGAAAAATTTTATCAAATCATTATTGAACACTGCCCAAAACAATTTGTAAAATTTTTTGTGGGGTGCATGGGGGCTATGTAAGTAGGCTGTTTATGTTTTCTTATTGGCAACGTTACGTAGCGCTCTGTATGAAAATCACTGGCTGTGCTGTGTGCAGTCTGTGGCTAGTTTGCATTGTTGTCTGCCATTGTAGTGTTGGGCAGCTGGATGCGAACAGCGCGTAGCGTTGCGCAGTTGGATGTGAGCCGCCAGCAGTGGTGGACGTGGGGAGAGAGATGGCGGAGTTTTGAAATTTGTAAGACTGGATGTCATGAACTGCTATATATATTATGACTATTAAGGTAAATACATCATTTGTTCTCTATCAAAATCTTTCATTTGCTAACTATGCCTATCAGTAGTTAGTGCCTTCAGTAGTTTGAGTCTTTTATTTAGCTGGCAGTAGTGGCGCTTGCTGTATTGCAGTAGTTCGAGTAACGAAGATTTTTGGTGAGGTAAGTGATTTGTGAAACGTATAGGTTAATGTTAGTCAGGGCCATTCTTTTGTAGAGATTTTTGAAAGTCAGATTGCGTTGCGCTAAAAAATATTGTGTGTCAGTTTAAGCACAGTCTTGTATAATTGTTCAAAGGGGACGTTTCAGTAGTGATATGTAAGAGCCTGCGGTTAAATTTAGACTCCAAACCAGGGTGCATCTCGATATTTTTCATATTCAAAAATATTGCCAGAGGGGAGTTAAGTGATAAGAGACAGAAAGACACCTTGGACTGATCTAGGGTAAAATTCCAGACCTTTGGACTCATAATTTGGTACTTAACAACAGCGCCACAATGTTGATTTAAATTTAATTAGAATGGTAGCTGAATGTGAAAGGTAACCCTGTGGGGACTATATATATGATTGATTGTATTGCCATAATTTTAGTGTTCAAATAAGATTTATTTTTCAAAAGGAAAACAGACATAAATTATACTAAACAAGTTATTGATTGAATACCGTAAACAACTAGCAGACTACAATGGACAAGGATCCTGGATGGCAGAAGTGAGTCAAGTACTCTGGCCCTAAAAATGTGGATAACGCAATCTGAATTGATCTGACGCTGAGCAGACTTTGACTGATCAAATCTACAGTAGTTTCTCTACATAGGTGCAGCTGAGAGCAAGTGGCGAGTGAGATCTGTAGCCCTGACAATGCCGGAGCGGCAGTACATTACTTCGTGCGGCGATGTTAACTTGCAGCCGGCGAGATGTGTGCGGCGGAGGTGAGACGTGGAGGCGGCACCTGTGAATCGATCATGCAGGCTTTGGCTTGCCCTGGCTGACTGTAGAGCTTCCGATAAGAGTCCTCGATACTTTTTATAACTATGTCTCTTTCAGTAATGACTTCTCGTCGTCCATTCGGAATTTCGCCTTTTGATTGGCTGGGACGTAGGACCCTCATATTCACACCGGTTTTTATGGTCTCCTCGATCAGTCTTGTGTTCTGCGTTCTCTGATCTCTCCTGATCACCTTCTTTGAGTAACGGAAGAAAATTGAGGAATTTAAATGGGAATACTTGCGGGAAGACGACGGAGTTCTTTTGAAACGCTTTTGGGTAAATTTACGGAAGCAGTTTTTGGGGGAGGCTGTGAGAGCGTCATACCGCCGCCAACTTCTACATCTACATCTACATCCATACTCCGCAAGCCACCTGACGGTGTGTGGTGGGGGGGTAGTTTGAGTACCTCTACCGTTTCTCCCTTCTGTTCCAGTCTCGTATTGTTCGTGGAAAGAAAGATTGTGGGTATGCCTATGTGTGGGCTCTAATCTCTCTGATTTTAACCTCATGGTCTCTTAGCGAGATATACGTAGGAGGGAGTAATATACTGCTTGACTCCTCAGTGAAGGTATGTTCTCGAAACTTTAACAAAAGCCCATACCGAGCTACTGAGCGTCTCTCTTGCAGCGTCTTCCACTGGAGTTATCTATCATCTCCGTAACGCTTTCGCGATTACTAAATGCTCCTGTAAAGAAGCACGCTGCTCTCCGTTGGATCTTCTCTATCTCTTCTATCAATCCTGTCTGGTATGGATCCCACACCGGTGAGCAGTATTGAAGCAGTGGGCAAACAAGTGTACTGTAACCTACTTCCTTTGTTTTCGGATTGCGTTTCCTTAGGATTATTCCAATGAATCTCAGTCTGGCATCCACTTTACCGACAATTAATTTTATGTGGCGTAGGGATCTTCACGAGAACTAGTTAAGAGGGATTAGGGTGCGTATAAAAGGATGTAGGTAGCCATTTTTTCCCTCGTTCAATACGCAAACAGAATTTGACAGCGCACGGTCAATGTTGGTACTGGATAGCCACGCATCGTATACTCTACAGTACCTTACGAAGTATGCAAGGCAAAGAAAAAATGCCGCACTTGGCGGTCGGCAAGCGGTACCTCATCCCAACTGAAGGCAAAAGTGTAGCCGGCCGAAGTGGCCGTGCGGTTCTAGGCGCTGCAGTCTGGAACCGCGAGACCACTACGGTCGGAGGTTCGAATCCTGCCTCGGGCATGGATGTGTGTGATGTCCTTAGGTTAGTTAGGTTTTACTAGTTCTAAGTTCTAGGGGACTAATGACCTCAGAAGTTGAGTCCCATAGTGCTCAGAGCCATTTGAACCATTTGAAGGCAAAAGTGTACCTAGTAAAACTTAGTCTCGCCAATAGGTTTAACGGAAATGCGATTTAAGAAACGTGGCTCTGGCAACGCTGCTGCTGGATGCAGCGTGGCCGAGAACAGGCTGTCCCATCAGTTCAGTGATACGAGGAAATGCCGTGAGGAACGGATATGCAGGCTCACCGATGTTCGAGTGCATGACACACCATGTCTCTCTGCAAATCACTAAATTAAAGTTCATGTTTTGTTAAAAAATAATCGTGTTTCTTCCAAACTTTTGTTTTAGTTAAAGCATCAAACTGTATCCAGTTTACACCTCCACACTGCGGTATATTGTGTACTTTTTTCTGTTACGGCTACCTTCATTTAAACATTAAAACATAACATAAACTTCTTACAGACGTAAAGGAGCACTTTGTTTCGTCCATGGCACAAATAAATCCGCCGGCCGGTGTGGCCATGCGGTTCTAAGCGCTTCAGTTTGGAACCGTGTGACCACTACAGTGCAGGTTCGAATCCTGCCTCGGGCATGGATGTGTGTTATGTCCTTTGGTTAGTTAGGTTTAAGTAGTTCTAAGTTCTAGGGGACTGATGACCTCAGTAGTTAAGTCCCATAGTGCTCAGAGCCATTTGAACCATTTTTGAACAAATAAATCCAACAAAAAATAATAGAGGCTAGAGCAACATTGTCTGCATCCAGCGAGGTAAAAAAAAAAAACGATAGATTTCACGTTATGCTACTCACAATAATTCCATTTTGTACGTTTGACATCCAGGCTTACCTGGACGTACGAGCAACGTTCACTTTATAGACGATGTTCAAAGCGACCACCTTACATTCGCAAACCCTGCGCCATTTTCTGGATCAGACTTTGCTGGACCCTACGCAACACACGCACATCCACCATAGCCGAAGCGACACGTACGCGAGCTATTACGTCATGTACTGTACATCCATGGGCGATGTACCACAAACTTGTTTCTTTAAGTGTCCCCAAAAATAAAAATCTAGCAGATTAAGGTCCGGGTAACTTGGAGGCCAGAAAAATTGGACCTCCATGACCATTTCATTTCCCTCGAAATGCACCTTTTAAATAGTTGCCAAAGTGTGGTTGTGCACCATCATGCTGAAACCATAGTTGTCGCCGAACAAGTGGGCCATTTTCTAATGCGGCATGCAAAGTATTGCAAAGAAACGTTCGATGCAGGGGCACATTCAACTTGTACGGCACTCGTCCCATGATTCCAACCAGCAGACATACTCCAAAGTGTGCCTGAAAGCCATGTTCACGGACGACATGTGGCTTGTGTTCCTACGAATAATGGCTGTTGTGGGGTTGAAAATACTTTCACAAGTGAAACTACCTTACTTGTGGACGAATATTACCGGTTTCCCGACTGCGTTGATGCAGACGACGAAAAACATTCTCATCGGGATGGCGCGTTCGAGGATACCGTGGAGCATACGCATGAGCAACAATAGCAGCAGCAGTACCTTGGGTGGCGGATGCACTCAGCACCAAAACCATATCGACGTATTGCACTCCATCGGGAAGCCACCCTACATAAACGTGACAGGACCATTTATGATTGTGCACTGTGCCATTAGTACACACTTGCGTGCAGTTTAATGGATCCCACTCTCATGTGATATGCTATAGTCACATTACAAAATTATGTCCTGCTTATTAACGACGAGAACTAGGGAACTGACTGTAACATCCCCCCCCCCCCCCCCAGCATTACCATAATATTCGATACCCAGAATTTGTAGCCGGGTATCGGTACGTTCTGTTACACAAAGAATAAAAATCATGGCAGTATGGCACCTTTTCCTGTTATGTAATTGTACTATATAATACTATGAATGATATTTAAACAAAATTTATGAATAATTAAATAATATGTAAGTATGTAACATAATAATCACTATGAACCATCAACATTTACTCAGAACTATAATAATCAGTATGTAATTCATTTAATTAGAAGTAGTTATAAATGTTAGCATCGTTATAACTTTCGTTAATTAACTGCAATTAGATCTCGAAAGTTCAGTCTGGAAAACGTTATTGTAAATCGATCAAAAGGCAAGAACCAAATTTAAATTCACGTAATTTCAAGTGATATGTAATTTCAAACCCAAATTTGTAAACCAGAATTAATACCATTACTAAAATAATTAATTGATCATTGTTAGCACATGTAATTAACTCCATTACTTAAGTTCGGATGCATATTTCAAAGTTATGAGCCATTAAAGAGGTTAAACAACTTGTGTATATATTACGTAAATGTTAGCAATATTTTCCGATCGATAATTGATTTGTATTTATTAAATTAATGAAGCGCATTATTGTAAAAAGTCATATTTAATTTTCAGTCCTAAATTGTACAATTTCTAACCTAAAACTCATCTTTAATGAACTAATGTTTTATGCTGTAAGTAATCTGATTGTCAACCTTTAGTATATTTGTAACTTTTAATTGTAACTATTACTTTCATGATGGTGTAATAATTGAAGTAATGAACACTCATTGGTTGGAATGTATATAAGCAAACACGGCAATGCAAGGTCAGTTTGCCTAGGGGTTCACTTTGTAGTCAAGTATTTTCAGTCAATCATTGTTAGCACATGTAATTAACTCCATTACTTATGTTTGGATGCATATTTCAAAGTTATGAGCCATTAAAGAGGTTAAACAACTTGTGTATATATTACGTAAACGTTTGCAACATTTTCCGATCGATAATTGATTTGTATTTATTAAATTAATGAAATGCATTATTGTAAAAAGTCATATTTAATTTTCAATCTTAAATTGTACAATTTCTAACCTAAAACTCATCTTTAATGAACCAATATTTTATGCAGTAAGTAATCTGATTGTCAACCTTTAGTACATTTGTAACTTTTAATTGTAACTATTAATTTCACAATGGTGTAATAATTGAAGTAATGAACACTCATTGTTTGGAATATATATAAGCAAACGCGGCAATGGATGGTCAGTTCGCTTAGGGGTTCACATTGTAGTCAGGTCTTTTCGGCCAATCATTGTTAGCACATGTAATTAACTCCTTTGGATGCATATTTCAAAGTTATGAGCCATTAAAGAGGTTAAACAACTTGTGTATATATTACGTAAATGTTAGCAATATTTTCCGATCGATAATTGATTTGTATTTATTAAATTAATGAAACACATTATTGTAAAAAGCCATATTTAATTTTCAATCTTAAATTGTACAATTTCTAACCTAAAACTCATCTTTAATGAACTAATATTTTATGCTGTAAGTAATCTGATTGCCAACCTTTAGTATATTTGTAACTTTTAATTGTAACTATTACTTTCATGATGGTGTAATAATTGAAGTAATGAACACTCATTGGTTGGAATGTATATAAGCAAACGCGGCAATGCAGGGTCAGTTCGCCTAGGGGTTCACTTTGTAGTCAAGTATTTTCAGTCAATCATTGTTAGCACATGTAATTAACTCCATTACTTATGTTTGGATGCATATTTCAAAGTTATGAGCCATTAAAGAGGTTAAACAACTTGTGTATATATTACGTAAATGTTTGCAGCATTTTCCGATCGATAATTGATTTGTATTTGTTAAATTAATGAAATGCACTATTGTAAAAAGTCATATTTAATTTTCAATCTTAAATTGTACAATTTCTAACCTAAAACTCATCTTTAATGAACTAATATTTTATGCTGTAAGTAATCTGATTGTCAACCTTTTGTATTTTTGTAACTTTTAATTGTAACTATTAATTTCACAATGGCGTAATAACTGAAGTAATGAACACTCATTGTTTGGAATATATATAAGCAAACGTGGCAATGCAGGGTCAGTTCGCCTAGGGGTTCACTTTGTAGTCAAGTCTTTTCGGTCAGTAAGTCAGTCTGCCAGCTGTTGGATTGTCAAAGAGACTACATGTGAAGTTTGATGTATTCTGCAATGACGGTTTGATGTCCCAGCAGTCTTACTCTGTGAACTACGTCAGCTGGTACGGTGGTGTGGGGTGTTTTGATAAAGACACTTTTGTCCCGAACTGGGGTGAACAATCGCCTGCCGATCTCTAAGCGCGGCATTTTTTCTTCACCCTGTATATTTACATCTGGGAGATCAATAACCGTTTACGAAGAGTTCATTCGTTTACGTTTGTTTACACAGCATTCTTATTTTAAAGGTGTATCTTCCTATTTTACAGCAAAAGTTCAAATGTGAGCAGAGAGTAATATAGCAGCCTTCTGATAAGGGACACTCCGCATCGCATCCCCGTCAAATTTAGTGGTAAGATGGCACTGTAGATAGCCCGCTAAAAACTGAACACATATCACGCATGAAAACAGGAAGAAGGTTTACTGAACTGTGAGAAAAAGAAGCGAGATAGAAACAGTGAACGGTCCAGGGTCAAGATGTGCAGCATCGAGCATGCATGCGTAGTTACGGCGTCCCGGTTACGTGGTTATGGTGTTAGACTAGGAAAGCGGAGATCTGTGTTCACATCACACACTGATGACATATCGGTTGGATAGAAAATTTTCTAACAGATGGGGAGCAGTATGTCGTCCTGAACGGGGTGACTTCAACAGAAACAAGCGTAAATTCAGGTGTGCCCCAGGGCAGCGTAATAGGCCCTCTGCTTTTTACGATTTACATAAACGATCTGGTTGATGGTATTGACAGTGGCCTTAGACTGTTTGCCTACGATGCTGTAGCCTACAGGAAAGTAGTAACACACGAAAGTTGTGAACAAATCAATGAGGATTTGCAGAAAATAAATGCATGGTGTAATTAATGGCAATTATCTCCCAATATTAGTAAGTGTAACCCACTGCATATAACAATGCGAAAATCCCCATTAATGTACGAGTACAAAATAAATACCCAGTCTTTGGCAGCGGTAGCGTCCGTCAAGTATCTGGGTGTGGCTGTTCTAAATGATCTCAAATGGAATGATCAGATTACACAAGTAACGGGTAAGGCGAACTCTAGATTGTGGTTTATTGGTACAATCCTGAAGCGATGGAGTCCTTCAACAAAGAAAATAGCTTACAATAAGTTGGTTCATACAGTCTTGGAGTATTATTCGTCAGTATGGGACCCTTACCAGTTGGGTCTGATTCAAGAGATTGAGAAGGTCCAAAAAAGAGCGGCAAGATTCGGGACTGGTACGTTTAGCCATCGCGAGAGCCTTACAAATCTCATAGAAAGTTTGTAGTGGGACACACTTGCAGATAGACGGCGCACTAAACGGAAAGGGCTGCTCATTAATTCCGAAATCCAATCTTCACCGAGGATGTAGAGCATATATTATTACCACCAACTATCAAATCGCGCAATGATCACGATTCAAAGATAAGGGAAATAAGAGCTCCTACTGAGGCGTTCAGACAGTCGTTTTTCCCTCGCGCGATCCGCGAGTGGAACAGAGGGGGGGGGGGGGGGGGGGGATATGACTATGACTTTGGCGCGAATTGTGCCCTCCGCCACACACCGCTTGGTGGCTAGCCGAGTATGTATGTAGATGTAGATGTGCCCCAATTTTTTTTCACAAAATTATGAAGTGTTCGTCCCGTCATTGACGTGTCTGTTCGCTGTACTCAGATTTGTGGCTATGTCGTGGTGTAACGTCCTTGTGCAACAGGGACGTGTAAGAAATGGACCTCCACACGTACATACCTCCTATTTGTTCTACACAAGTGCCACATGTTATGACTCTTGCGTTTCTATTTTGAAAGTTCTGACTTTTCAATTCCTTTGTTGTAACATAGTTCACACCCGCTTATTTGTTGTTTTCATTTCTGTGAAAGATCGATGCTGCATCTCACCTGCTCTCACTATTCGTCACATTTACTTGAAATGGTAATATATTCTTACCACATGACATCTTCTGTAATCACTGTATAGTATGACAGTTGTCGAGACTACAGAAGGACAAAAGACACGTAAACGACCGGACGGAAAGTTCATAATTTTGTGAAAAATAAACTGGGGCAAAAAGCGAGATTTAAACACACATCTACCCCTCCCCCTTCGCAGTCCAACACCATAACCACATAGTCACGACGCCGCGGCTACGGAAGTATGCTCGATGTTGCACGTCTTGAGCTTCGGTCGTTCATTGTTTCTATTTTGCTTCTTTTTTCACAGTTTAGTACATCTTCTTACTGCTTTCGTGCTTGATCTGTGTTCAGTGTTTGACGGGCTATCTACTGAGTCATCTTAAGATTAAATCTGAGGGGGGCTCGATGGGGAGGTTCCTTCTTTAGTAGAATGAGAATGGTAATACGATTTGTGGTAAACGACTCACAAATTGCATAGTCTACTACGCGATTCTTGAGGACAGAAAAATACTTAAAAATCACTGTTAGGCAGCTGCACCGGGAAGAAGGAAGACACTGCAATCACTACGCTCTTATCTCCGTACCGCGTCCTGCATGGCCCAGATAGCGCACTTCCTGGCTCTTCCAGCTGGCTCTTAGTTAAATGTCTGTAAGTAGGTTACGGGAAAGCAAATGTCATGTGGCTCCCAATAGGAGTGTGAACAGGAAGTAACGTCCAAGCCTTCTTGGACGAATGACACTTACCACTGCTCCACGACCTGCTCGTTTCGCTTGGCATATTGCCCGCTGGAAATTATACGTGGTCAGTCAACAATTTGTTCGGTATGATCCTCTAGCCGTCTTTGTTGACACGTTGCAGAGTCGCAGCCAAACAGTGTGGAAGGAGATTCACTGTGAACATATCGAAATCGCTTCTGATTCCATCACGGTTAGAGACTTGGACTGCAGCGGGTGACGTTTTCTCAAAGTCAAATGTCAACTACAGATATGTATCCAGAATGAGATTTTCACTCTGCAGCGGAGTGTGCGCTGATATGAAACTTCCTGGCGGATTAAAGCTGTGAGCCCGACCGAGACTCGAACTCGGGACATTTGCCTTTCGCGGGCAAGTGCTCTACCAACTTTTTTTTTTTACTCATTTTGTTCGATATAGTTCGTTGCGTGTGGTCCGGGCGGACGTCACAAGACATCCATTCAAATTGATCGTTGGTTCCTTGACTCAGATTTTTTATTACAGAGAGCACGCAGCCCTCTGACCGAACACGCTGAGCTAACGTGCCGTAGAGCTACCCAAGCACGACTCACGTCACGTCCTCACAGCTTTACTTCCGCCAGTACCTCGCCTCCTACCTTCCAAACTTTACAGAAGCTCTCCTGCGAACCTTGCAGAATCGAGTTCGAATCTCGGTCCGGCACACAGTTTTAATCTGCCAGGAAGTTTCATATCAGCGCACACTCCGCTGCACAGTGAAAATCTCATTCTCGAAACATCCCCCAGGCTGTGGCTAAGCCATGTCTCCGCAATATCCTTTCGTTCAGGAGTGCTAGTTCTACAAGTTTCGCAGGAGAGCTTCTGTAAAGTTTGGAAGGTAGGAGGCGAGGTACTGGCGGAAATGAAGCTGTGAGGACGGGGCGTGAGTCGTGTTTGGATAGCTCAGTTGGTAGAGCATTTGCCCGCGAAAGGCAAAGGTCCCGAGTTCGAGTCTCGGTCCGGCACACAGTTTTAATCTGCCAGGAAGTTTTACAAATATGTACTCTTAATCATATTTCTGTTGCCATGTACAGAACTTTGTGGTACAAAGTGCAATTGAGCCACGTGTATCCTTGTAGGTGTTACAGTTTTTGCAAACATTAATGTGTGCCCTACTTGGAGTAAATATTCAGGGCTTATCGTATCATTCCGAACGACGATGGAGGCGCTATATACGAGACGTTTGCCGAAGAAGCCAGTAACGGCCGATACATGTTGTACAATGTTTCGGGCAATGAACTTTAGTTCGGGATGAGCAGGTTTAAAACTACGGTCGTCAGACTATCGGTATTAAGTTTTTTTTATTGCTTTCCCTAAATCACTTCTATACCGCCACGTCCGATTTTCAGTGTCGTCCTCTTCTAAGCTACCCCATCACTGATGACCATTATGTCGACGGTCGCTAAACACTGAAACTCTTCTGTCATCACGGTCTCCGCCTCAAGAGGCATAGAACAGTGTTGAACAAATGACGCTCAAAAGATCATGCTTGTGGGAAGCAACGAAATCTTCGAGGTTTTCCTGCCTCATAAAATCGCAGTGTCTCAAGTGCGATCTCAGGTGTAGCAAGAAATTTGCACAGATTTTATTACAGTGGTACTCTGCGAAAACGTATATAGACACTTTTTAAGGTGGTGTGTGCTCACGAGGAAAGCGGGACAACGATGTCTAAGGTTACGATTCAGCGTTAGACTATTTGCCATTACACCTTCGCAAGAAAAAATGGTTCAAATGGCTCTGAGCACTATGGGCCTTAACTTCTGAGGTCATCAGTCCCCTAGAACTTAGAACTACTTAAACATAACTAACCTAAGGACGTCACACACATCCATGTCCGAGGCAGGATTCGAACCTGCGACCGTAGCGGTCACGCGGTTCCAGACTGTAGCGCCTATAACCGCATGGCCATACCGGCCGGCCCTTCGCAAGAGCTGCTGTCAAATTTTCGCCGAATAAAGAAATACTAGCTAATGTTTAGTGCCCTGACGACACCAAAGTTATTTTAAATGGAACAATAGCTCATTTGGGCAAAGAGGGGAAGGAAATCTACAGTCTCTTTTTTGAGACTCTCCAGTAGGGTCTCGTTTACAGGTGATACGGGAAAACCACCGGGACTGTAAATCAGGATGAAACGTCGGGGACGTGATTTCAACTCGTCTAGAATACGGGATGCAATTACATATGGGGAGTTGACATCGTTAGGAAATTGCTAAAAAAAGTCCAGAAAAGGCTCCTAGGCGATCAATGTTGGCAGGAGAGACTTAACATAAATTAATGCAAAGTAACCTTCGAAACCTGGCGAAACGATTGAATAAGGTTTGAGTACAAGATAGATGAATGACCATTGAAATCAGTCATTTCCCTCAAATACACTACTGGCCATTAAAATTGCTACGCCGAGAAGAAATGCGATGATAAACGGGTATTCATTGGACAAATATATTATGCTAGAGCTGACATGTGAGTACATTTTCACGCAATTTGGGAGCATAGATCCTGAGAAATCAGTACCCAGAACAACCACCTCTGGCCGTAATAACGGCCTTGATGCGCCTGGGCATTGAATGAAACAGAGCTTGGATGGCGTTTGCCCATGCAGCTTCAACACGATACCACAGTTCATCAAGAGTAGTGACTGGCGTATTGTGACGAGCCAGTTGCTCGGCCACCATTGACCAGACGTTTTTAATTAGTGAGAGATCTGGGGACTGTGCTGGCCAGGGCAGCAGACGAACATTTTGTATATCCAGAAAGGCCCGTACAGGACCTGCAACATGCGGTCGTGCATTATCCTGCTGAAAGGTAGGGTTTCGCAGGGATTGAATGAAAGGTAGAGCCACGGATCGTAACACATCTGAAATGTAACACCCACTGTTCAAAGTGCCGTCAATGCGAACAAGAGGTGACCCAGACGTGTAACCAATGGCACCCTATACCATCACGCCGGGTGATACGCCAGTATGGCGATGACGAATACACGCTTCCAATGTGCGTTCGCCGCGATGTCGCCAAACATGGATGCGACCATCATGATGCTGTAAACAGAACCTGGGTTCATCCGAAAAAATGTTTTGCCATTCGTGCACCCAGGTTCGTCGTTGAGTACACAATCGCAGGCGCTCCTGTCTGTGATGCAGCATCAAGGGTAACCGCACCCATGGTCTCCGAGCTGATAGTCCATGCTGCTGCAAACGTCGTCGAACTGTTCGTGCAGATGGTTGTTGTCTTGCAAAAGACCCCATCTGTTGACTCAGGGGTCGAGACGTGGCTGCACGATCCGTTACAGCCCCCTGGGATCCAGCACGGCGTTCCGTATTACCCTCCTGAACCCACCGATTCCATATTCTGCTAACAGTCATTGGATCTCGACCAACGCGAGCAGCAATGTCGCGATACGATAAACCGCAATCGCGATAGGCTACAATGCGACCTTTATCAAAGTCGGCAACGTGATGGTACGCATTTCTCCTCCTTACACGAGGCATCACAACAACGTTTCACCAAGCAACGCCGGTCAACTGCCGCTTGTGTATGATTAATCGGTTGGAAACTTTCTTCATGTCAGCTCGTTGTAGGTGTCGCCACCGGCGCCAACCTTGTGTGACTGCTCTGAAAAGCTAATCATTTGCATACATTTACATATCACAGCATCTTCTTCCTTTCGATTAAATTTCGCGTCTGTAGCACGTCGTCTTCGTGGTGTAGCAATTTTAATGACCAGTAGTGTGTGTGGATGTGGATCTCTGGAGTGATTTATATGACTCGATCACGAAAATCTAGCCGTGGCAAAGGCTGTGGCCAGTCTGGAAGTCATTGGAAAAATCGTAGGAATTATAATTCACGCACGAGAGATATCGCTTACAAAACTCTCGTTCCACAAAATCATTTATGTCTACATCTATACACATGCTCCACGAGTCTCCATACCGTGCGTCATAGACGGTACTTCGCAGTACTGCTAGTCATTGCCTTTCCAGTTCCAGTAGCAAAACACTAATACTGTATTCGAACATAACAGGACTGTTTTTCCGACACATCTGCATTAACGTACCATTTTCCGACATTTACAGCAAGCTGCCATTCACTACACCACATTGAAATTATATCAAAGTGATGCCGTATCCTTCTACAGCCACAGAAAGACGACACTTTCCTGTGCATCACACTGTTATCAGCAGTCAATCGATATTGCTGCTCACCTTATCCGTCAGAGCATTTACGTATACAGAGTGAACCATGTGAGGTAACGGCCGAGTTGGGGCGCACTGGAAATACACTCCTGGAAATGGAAAAAAGAACACATTGACACCGGTGTGTCAGACCCGCCATACTTGCTCCGGACACTGCGAGAGGGCTGTACAAGCAATGATCACACGCACGGCACAGCGGACACACCAGGAACCGCGGTGTTGGCCGTCGAATGGCGCTAGCTGCGCAGCATTTGTGCACCGCCGCCGTCAGTGTCAGCCAGTTTGCCGTGGCATACGGAGCTCCATCGCAGTCTTTAACACTGGTAGCATGCCGCGACAGCGTGGACGTGAACCGTATGTGCAGTTGACGGACTTTGAGCGAGGGCGTATAGTGGGCATGCGGGAGGCCGGGTGGACGTACCGCCGAATTGCTCAACACGTGGGGCGTGAGGTCTCCACAGTACATCGATGTTGTCGCCAGTGGTCGGCGGAAGGTGCACGTGCCCGTCGACCTGGGACCGGACCGCAGCGACGCACGGATGCACGCCAAGACCGTAGGATCCTACGCAGTGCCGTAGGGGACCGCACCGCCACTTCCCAGCAAATTAGGGACACTGTTGCTCCTGGGGTATCGGCGAGGACCATTCGCAACCGTCTCCATGAAGCTGGGCTACGGTCCTGCACACCGTTAGGCCGTCTTCGGCTCACGCCCCAACATCGTGCAGCCCGTCTCCAGTGGTGTCGCGACAGGCGTGAATGGAGGGACGAATGGAGACGTGTCGTCTTCAGCGATGAGAGTCGCTTCTGCCTTGGTGCCAATGATGGTCGTATGCGTGTTTGGCGCCGTGCAGGTGAGCGCCACAATCAGGACTGCATACGACCGAGGCACACAGGGCCAACACCCGGCATCATGGTGTGGGGAGCGATCTCCTACACTGGCCGTACACCACTGGTGATCGTCGAGGGGACACTGAATAGTGCACGGTACATCCAAACCGTCATCGAACCCATCGTTCTACCATTCCTAGACCGGCAAGGGAACTTGCTGTTCCAACAGGACAATGCACGTCCGCATGTATCCCGTGCCACCCAACGTGCTCTAGAAGGTGTAAGTCAACTACCCTGGCCAGCAAGATCTCCGGATCTGTCCCCCATTGAGCATGTTTGGGACTGGATGAAGCGTCGTCTCACGCGGTCTGCACGTCCAGCACGAACGCTGGTCCAACTGAGGCGCCAGGTGGAAATGGCATGGCAAGCCGTTCCACAGGACTACATCCAGCATCTCTACGATCGTCTCCATGGGAGAATAGCAGCCTGCATTGCTGCGAAAGGTGGATTTACACTGTACTAGTGCCGACATTGTGCATGCTCTGTTGCCTGTGTCTATGTGCCTGTGGTTCTGTCAGTGTGATCATGTGATGTATCTGACCCCAGGAATGTGTCAATAAAGTTTCCCCTTCCTGGGACAATGAATTCACGGTGTTCTTATTTCAATTTCCAGGAGTGTATTTTTCAACACAGTCAGTATAAAGAACGGTCTGAACGTTCTGCCATCGTTCAGTTCCTCGACAACAGAGGTCCGCTCCTTGGCCATGGAGGCGTTCGAGAACCGGTGTGTGAACGTCTTCATCGTTGGATAATGTCTCCCCCACCAGATGCTCTTTCAGGTTACCGGAAAGATGGAAATATTGCGAATGGTGCAAGATCTGGGCTTTCCGAACAGCTTCATCCACGTCTCCGCGGCCTTTATGAAATTGTTGGCACCATTTCACTACTGTTGAAGGCGATATCGCGTTCGGTCTGTACACCGCCAGAACTTCACGATCAACCTGTGTGCGGTTTAGACTTTTTGCCCACAGTGACTGCGGGAAACTCGGGACACGTACTCCCTTCTGACAATCCGCTACTCTTGTTGCACAATGGTCTTAACGTGGGATGACATTTGTAGCTTACTTTCTGAAGCCCCCACGAATCTGGTAAAACGTTGCATGTACAATGACTTAGGATTTCAGACTGCGTTCATAAGGACCCTGTATCCCTATTAAAAACAGAATGTTAGAATGAAATTCATGTTTCAAGTTAAAGTGGAGATCATAATTATTCAAGTCCAACCAACCTGAAGAAAAATTACGATAAATTTGTGAAATAGAGAGTAGCCAAAATTGCGAAGTAGAAAAGAAGTTAAAGACTATGCAACGTAAGTACACAAGACGAAGGTAGGAGATGTGTGAGGAAATGTTAATCAAGAATTGCAAGTAAAAACCTTAGCGAATGATAAAATAGCTTCCCTGTTTGCTACCAACTATCTTGAGTCGATCGCATTTTCGCTCCTAATTGTCGGGAAGGAACCCTTCAACCTTGGATATACATATGCGACTTTCCGCCTTTTGATGTCGAGCTAATACAGAAACCTAGGGAACTACATTCATCTGAGAATAAGACGCGTTTCATCACTCGATAGGAGACGTGTGACAAAAATGCTTTTATTTTGATCTTCAGTTAGCTTTACTGCGTCTGATACGCTTCAAATCTCTAGGTCCCTGGAAATGGCGGCAACAGCTGCCTCACTTCTCCGCTAAGGCGTGATAGTTGCTTTGCTAGAGCGGCACTGCTGCGTGTTTGACGTTCGTATGCGTCTACACTCTCGCGAATAGTGCGGCTCACAGAACCCTCAGACGAGATTCTTCGCCTCAGTTTTTACTCCGAGCGGCTCAACAGCTGCTCTCTAGCATATTGCTCGCGAGTGTAAACGCTCGCTCCTTTATAGCTTACTGCTTCTATCTGCCACCAGCTTGCACTGTGAACAGACATGCAAATGCCTTTCGACGCTCCCTGCAACTGCCAATTCTCTCCGGCCTTCCACAGTCGCATCGAAGAGTCCTTGTTCCGCCTCATTGACATCAATCAGGATACACTTTAAGTGCGGCAGCTCTCGAACACGCCACACGTTCTGCTTCTGTGATTAGAAATACCAACTTTTAGGTTCCGTAAGAGTCATCCTTTGTCAATTAATGACAAATTTTTTGTCTCCCAGCATGTTCGAAAAGTTGGTCGCTACCGATCTACTGACAAGTTTCGTCACTATTCGCTACAAAGTTCAACGAGCACAATCGCGTTCCTGCAACAGTTGCGGGAGGTAGAACTGCAAAATCGAAAGAAAACTGAAAGCGTCCACCGCTACCCACTCCTTGCTTGATTATAACTACGAGGATTGGACACTGACATTTTTACCATGACAAGTAATAACGTTAATTGTTCTTTTAATGCCACGCAGATTTTAAGCAAACCGTAGTAAACAAACAGCGGATGATCTATTCAGCTGGAAATGCAGCAGCTGCTTTTCAGTGTAGCGGCTTGTTTGACAGTTGTGTACCTTCAGTTATGGCGTCTATAGCGACTGATAACTGTTTATTGAATTAATTTCTACAGAAGGAATTTGTGATTGCTAACCCTCTTTAAAATAATATCCTTTTTTCATTTAACATTCCTGATTTTTTTCCCGTTAGAGGAATTAGGGGACACGATGAAAAAACGAATCTGTAAAGTTTGAGCAAGAAAGGTACTTGCAGAATCAGTGTTTTGAGGGCAGATTGTGCGTAGTGCCGGGGTACCTCTGTCTGTAAGAGCACTACCCCTCAAAGTAAAGTATCCAGGTTCGAGCCCCGGTCGCGTTCACAGTTTTAATCCATTTGAGAGTTTCACAGTAGCACAGATTCTGCTGCAGAGTGAAAGACTTCTTCCAGGTTACTGAAGTCTGCTGTCGTGACAACAAGTAGAACGGAGAGGAGCTTCCGGCAGATTAAAACTGTGTGGCACTAGAGGACTAGAACCTAAGACCTTTCTCTTACGGAGGCAAGTGATCTACCAGCTGAGCTGCCCTCACAGCTCTACTTCCGCCAGTACTTCATCTCATATATTCCAACCTTCACAGAAGTTCTCCTGCATATCTTGCTGCACTGAGATCGATCCTCACAACTTATTTCCACCTGCTTTTGAAATTTCAGAGAATTCTGTAAGAGCATTACCCGCGAAAAGCACATTCTGGGGTAGAGTTGTTGACCAACACAGAGTTCTAATTTGCCATGAAGTTTCAAAACAGTGCACTCTCGGCTTCGGCGTGAAAATAATTTCTGGAAACTGTTCCCTAGGCTGTGGCTAAACCACTTCTCTGCAGTATCGTTTTTCAAACAGGAGTACTAACCCCGCAATGTATGCAGGAGAACTTTTGTGAAGTTTGGAAGGTAGGAGATGGGGTATTGGTGGAAGTAGTGCTTGAAGACGGGTTATGAGTCTCGCTTGAATTTCGACAAGTAACTCAGGTCTACAAAAAGAAAAAAAGTTATGGGTGACTAATTGAAGTACTAAAGACGACCGATCTTGCCTTGCGACATGAAGGCAGAGCTCACCATCTGTAGCATCTTCGACAGGAACAATTATGGTCCTTTGGTACAGAGCCGAGTAGAGGTATGAATCGGACACTCAAACGGTTCTGCGACCGTACAGGGTGGTGGGGAATCAAGTTCCGCTTAATAAGTCATGGGTCCACTGTACACAGGAGGCAGCTACATGGATAGTGGGGGCTGTGTGGATTGGACTGGGCTGTTATCTTCTTTTGGGTTACAGGGGTCTCGGGGAAGTACAGAAAGGGCTTCAGTATCAAAGAGTGCAGGACGAATACAGGGAGATGGTAGACGTAGCTGCAATCAGCATTTTAATTGTAACCTGTTGTAGCTGTGTTGGGAAATAATCAGAGCTCCCGGCGCTAGTAGAGACCACTGTAGCGCAAATCGTTGAAAGTACTGAAATCTGGCTAATGCTGGAGACAAGTTCAACCGAAATTTTTGAAAATGCTCTAATGGTGTTCAGAAAGAACTAATTGCATACAGCTAGTGGCAGCGTGTTGAAGTGTTTTCTGTGTATTTTATCCACTTATTTAACAGATATTTGAAATAAAACACTTTGGGATAAAGACTACGTAATCCTAATTTTATTTCATAAAATATGTGCTTTTCAATAAGTCACCGAACGCTTTTGCAAACGTAATGAACATTTATACTCAGAGAAACCTCTCGATCTGTGGAAGACGTTAATCTAATGCCACTGATAAAAATTGATAGAGGCTGCTTCATTTGTTTTCTACCTGCCATTTTATCTTTTATAATTCGGAACTTGTGCTGACAGCATGTTAGTCAATGTGCTTGTACTTTGCTGGCTTAATAATTGTTGATTTTTATTATAATTAGCTGAGGTCACTATTTAACAAAAATTACCATCCTGTGTCCTTATCACCTACATAATGTGTATCGTATTTTGAACGTGTTTCAGCAGCGAAGTAGGAGAAGTTGGAGGAGGATTGTTCGGGGGCGAACGACCGAACACTATTTGCGTTCTTTTGTTATTTGCTTTTCAGTCCGACCCAGAACTCTCCTGATATATTTTATCCGACCATTTCCCTCACTGCACGTGACATTTTATCACATGAGTTGTGTGGGTTTGATCGGTTGCCACCTTCGACCAATGACACATACCAGCCTACTGATTGTCCTAATGCAAAGCCTATTACAACAAAGGATGATTAGGTGATGGAACAGAAGAGATAAGGTTTCAATCAGCAATACCGAAATTCCAGAGAGCTGCACCGTACAGTGCTCATAAAAGAAGTCATTGTTCATCATCAATGTGGGTTACCTCAATAGCGCGACAGTCACCTTACGTAAATTCTGATTAATGTCACCTTTTTGAGAAACTTTCAATTCAGTATCTCACTGCGGGAAAGGAAGAAACGCCGCAGTTCCTTCTGCTGTTAGAAGTGGTTTATCTTGTAGCAACATTGAAGTAGATAGTTCCTGTGAGTTAGTATGGCAAAGTTATACTTGACAACAGGAATAAGTTAATAATGGTTCCTTTTACCGACTTCTTCCCCGGATCCTGATGATTGAGTTGCTGCACAGTTCAAAGGAAACTTGGTGCCATCTCTAATAGGTACCCCAATCATACAGTTATAGTTGGTGATGAATTCAATCCATCCCCGATATGTTGGCGAAAACGCATGTTCAAAGCCGATGCTAGGTACAATCGTTAGAAATTGTACAAAATGCTTTCTCCGAGAATTATTTTGAACAGTTAATTCAGGAGCGCACTCGATGTGTAAATGGTTGTGAAAATATACTTGATCTCTTAGCAACAAATAATCTTGAGCAAATAGGGAGCGTCATGATGGATACAGGGATTACTGACCACATGGTCGTTGTAAATAGACTGACCACTGCAACATCAAAATCACCGAAAGTAAACGCAAAATATGTCTATTTGAAAAAAGAGATAAAAATTCGCTTGACGCCTTCCTAAGAGACAGATTTCACTAATTCCCAGCTAACAGTAAAAGTTGACAGCAGGTGTGGCTTAAATTCAAAGATATGATATCTAGGGCAAGTGACAGATCTGTACCAAATAAGTTAATATAAGATGGTACGTTTCTAGCATTTTTAGACTTAGAGAACGCTTTTGACAATGTTGACTGGAACACTCTCTTCCAAATTCTGAAGGTGGCAGGGGTCAAATACTGGGGGCGAAAGGCTATTTACTATTTGTACAGAAATCAGATGGCAGTTATAAGAGTCGAGGGGTATGAAAGGGAAGCAGTGGTTGGGAAGGGAGTGAGACAGGGTTGTAGCGTATCCCCGATGCTATTCAATCTGGATATTGAGCAAGCACTAAAGGAAACAAAAGAAAAATTCGGAGCAGGAATTAAAATCCATGGAGAAGAAACAAAAATTTGAGGTTTGCCGATGACACTGCAATTCTGTAACAGACAGCGACGGACTTGGAAGAGCAGTTGAACGGAATGGACAGTGTCTTGAAAGGAGAATATAAGATGAACATCAACAAAAGCAAAACGAGGATAATGGAATGTAGTCGAATTAAATCGGGTGATGCTGAGGGAATTAGATTAGGAAATGAGACACTTAAAGTAGTAGATGAGTTTTGCTATTTGGGGAGCACAATAACTAATGATGGTCGAAGTAGAGAGGATATAAAATGAAGACTGGCCATGGCAAGGAAAGCGTTTCTGAAGAAGAGAAATTTGTTAAGATCGACTACAGATTTGCCGGCTGGTGTGGCCGAGCGGTTCTAGGCGCTTCAGTCTGGAACCGCGCGACCGCTACGGTCGCAGGTTCGAATCCTGCCTCGGGCATGGATGTGTGTGATGTCCTTAGGTTAGTTAGGTTTAAGTAGTTCTAAGTTCTAGGGGACTGATGACCTCAGATGTCAAGTCCCATAGTGCTCAGAGCCATTTGCACCATTTGAGTATAGATTTAAGTGTCAAGAAGTCGTTTCTGAAAGTATTTGTATGGAGTGTAGCCATGTATGGAAGTGAAACATGGACGATAAATAGTTTAGACAAGAAGAGAATAGAAGCTTTCGAAATGTGGTGCAACAGAAGAATGCTGAAGATTAGATGGGTAGATCCCACAACTAATGACGAGGTATTGAACAGAATTGGGGAGAAGAGAAATTTGTGGCACAACTTGACTAGAAGAAGGAATCGGTTGGTAGGACATGTTCTGAGGCATCAAGGGATCACCAATTCAGTACTGGAGGGCAGTGTGGAGGGTAAAAATCGTAGAGGGAGACCAAGAGATGAAAACACTAAGCAGATTCAGAAGGATGTAGATTGCAGTAGGTACTGAGAGATGAAGAAGCTTGCACAGGATAGAGTAGCATGTAGAGCTGCATCAAACAAGGATCTGTACTGAATACCACAACAACAATAACAAGAAGGTACACAAAACAATCCAGGTCACTGCTGCAGAAGCAACGGAAAAGCATACCAAATTTAAAAGAACACAAAATCTCCAATATTGGCAATCTTTTACAGAAGATCAAAACTTAGCGCGGACTTCAGTGCAAGACGCTTTTAATAGCATCCACAACGAAACTGTGCCTCGAAATTTGATAGAAAATCGAAGAGATTCTGGTCGTTTGTAAATTACACCAGCGGAAAGACACAGTCAATACCTTCACTGCGTGATATGAATGGTAGTATTTCCGATGACAGCGCCGCTAAAGCGGAATTGTTAAACACAGTTTTCCGAATTTCCTTCATCAAAGAGGAAGAAGTAAATATTCACGTGATACGATGCACACTATATTCATCTGTATATTCTGGTCTATCTAGACTTAATTCAATGATATACTGTTACATGCAATATAATTCTTTATAATCACCTATTGTCAATATATTCTCAAACTTTATTTATTCACATACTCCTTTACCTTTCACCCAAATGAATACAGACTCATTTACAGATATTTTTCCCTTATTACGAGTATACAAAGACAATGCAGAAGGCGACATATAAGCTGATTTACCAAAGTCTTTATTTGCAAGTTCTGCCATATGGTAGGTACGATAGGCGATAATGTCTGTATCACCGAAACTTTCAAGTCCAGGTACGTTAGAAACTCCCGTACCTCCACGTACAATGGCTATAGTGAGCCAACCATTACCATGATCAAAAGTATCATTAATGTCAATACTAAAATTAAGTCTACAACCACAGAAAACACAAGGTCCGTCGACAAGTACAGTAGCAGCAACACTCTTAACTGGTATGCAGTTCTTCTGCATTCTTATAACGGCGACGAATTCTCCTGTAAGGCATCGTGGCGGCGTTCAATGCAGTTGCTAATAAAGACTTTGGTAAATCAGCTTATTCGTCGCCGTTCTAAACAGACAGTTTATAAAACCATCGAGAACATCGATTTCGCGACAACAGCTGGGAACAAGAAGAACCGCATACCAGTTAAGAGTGTTGCCGCTACTGCACTTGTCGACGGACCTTGTGTTTTCTGTGGTTGTAGACTTAATTTTAGTATTGACATTAATGATACTTTTGATCATGGTAATGGTTGGCTCACTGTAGCCATTGTACGTGGAGGTACGGGAGTTTCTAACGTACCTGGACTTGAAAATTTTGTTGATAGAGACATTATTGCTGCTGCTTGAAATATCTTCTACCTCTACTTAACACAATGATATACTGTCACGTGCAACATGGTTCTCAGTAACCACTTATTATCAATGCTCTACTCCTTTCAAAATAAATATATTTACTTTAATTAGATCTACAACTTACAGGCACAAAATTAGAACTAGCGAGGTTCAAAAAATGGTTCAAATGGCTCTGAGCACTATGGGACTAAACATCTATGGTCATCAGTCCCCTAGAACTTAGAACTACTTAAACCTAACTAACCTAAGGACATCACACAACACCCAGTCATCACGAGGCAGAGAAAATCCCTGACCCCTCGGGGAATCGAACCCGGAAACCCGGGAGCGGGAAGCGAGAACGCTACCGCACGACCACGAGCTGCGGACGCTACCGAGGTAGCAACATATATTATACCATGATATAATCCTCTATCTTAATGTACTATTAGGAGAACAGTTCCAAGCTAACATCCTCAGTTAAATGTCTAGGCAGGTGGTCTCCGTCCATACACGATAATAATTGTATTCGCTGTTCTGTTTCTGCTGAACGCTAACCACTGTCTGTCTATCGGCCACTGTTTCTGTATCACACGACAAACTGAAGACTTGAAGACACGACGAACGTTCCGCAGGAACTCTCTAGGAAGACTCGGACTGACAACTTCCAACTTCAGCTCGTGCACGGTTACTTACGTGCGCGTCCCTCTTCTTGGTGACCCTGCCGCTCCAGGGGACGCGATACTCGAGGGCAGCGTGACTGGTTTTTGCCCAGCGATGTTCCTTCTTCCGACGAACGTCGACGGTACTTCTGGTGCCAATCGTTGCAAACTCTTCTCGTGTGGTATTTCAGTACACCGCGATATTGGCTCCTTGCTGCGAAAACACACTACTTCACGCCTTGCCGTAGCACTGTGAGTGGCTGTTTTGCTCCTGCAGGCGTGATATACTGTGGCAGAAGACAACACGAACTCTGGCGCCAACAGCCAAGCAACGCGGCAAAGCGACTGTGCCGTGAAAGTGGTCCTGTGTAAATGGAAGATGGGGCAGCATCTGTCATCTGAGACAGCCATAGCAAAGAAGGAGTACTAAGACCAACTAGAAGGCAATAAAGCAAGTAACTTCCAGAGAGAGCAGCCGGTGGACGTGGGGAAGCAGAAATATAATAAAAAATTACGTTAATAACAAAAGATGTTCTGAAAAAAATTGAAATACTCCCCATCTCGAAGGTTCATTAAAGCGCGACAAAGATTCGTTACGTGGCGACTGTACCTCTTGCTTGAGATTGTGTCGTGATGGGCACGGCATCGTTCAACTTCAATTTGCTGATGGCGCTGAATGACAGAGGGTGCTGTTCCAGAATGAGATTTTCACTCTGCAGCGGAGTGTGCGCTGATATGAAACTTCCTGGCAGATTAAAAATGTGTGGTAGAGCACTTGCCCGCGAAAGACAAAGGTCCCGAGTTCGAGTCTCGGCCCGGCACACAGTTTTAATCTGCCAGGAAGTTTCATATCAGCGCACACTTCACTGCAGAGTGAAAATCTCGTCCTGGAAACATCCCCCAGGCTGTGGCTAAGCCATGTCTCTGGAATATCCTTTCTTTCAGGAGTGCTAGTCCTGCAAGGTTCGCTGGAGAGCTTCTGTAAAGTTTGGAAGGTAGTAGACGAGGTACTGGCAGAAGTAAATCTGTGAGGATGGGGCGTGAGTCGTGCTTGGGTAGCTCAGCTGGTAGAGCCCGCGAAAGGCAAAGGTCCCGAGTTCGAGTCTCGGTCCGGCACACAGTTTTAATCTGCCAAGAAGTTTCAGAGGGTGCTATTGTTCCCACCTTGGCCGAGCTTGACGGATATGAGCCACCCGTGAAATCTTCTTCCGCGACAATTCGACTGGACAGCAAAAACTATTGCAATTTTGACACATGAAGACATGGTTGGAGACCGTGGCTGTTATTTGAAGACAGATGTTGGTGGTGTTGAGACAGCATCCAGCCACACGTTTATTTTTAGTTCCTTTATTTAAAAGGTACCGTTACCGGTTTCGAATCATTACAATTCATCGTCAGACGGCTGTCATGATTTCATTAGAATATATGTTCAGCTCGGTGTCAATATGCTCGCAAATTAACCACGCTTCTATGGTTAAATCTTTAGTTTACTTTGCCGGCCAGAGTGGCCGAGCGGTTCTGGGCGCTACAGTCTAGAGCCGAGCGACCGCTACGGTCGCAGGTTCGAATCCTGCCTCGGGCATGGATGTGTGTGATGTCCTTAGGTTAGTTAGGTTTAAGTAGCTCTAAGTTCTATGCGACTGATGACCTTAGAAGTTAAGTCGCATAGTGCTCAGAGCCATTTTTAGTTTACTTTGAAATGTTAGAAACAATTCGTAATCGAATTTCTTACATGCGGGTTTCATACAATATATTGCGGATGAAAACCTGAAGGAATCGTCACCGGCACCGATGAGGTGATATCTGTGATTGGCGACCGTGAGGCTGTGTGACGTCACACGTGGCCGGGATGGCGACTGCAGCTGCTGGCGCGCCAGCGTCGCCATCAAACGCCAGTTATATACAACGATCCGCTGGCCACGGCGAGTCGCCGGCCACCGTTACTGGACTGCTGCTACAAATCCACCCTCCCGCTCATCCTCTCTCTCTTCAAGGAGAAATACGCAACGTGCTGTTTCCTGATGAGTACATAGCAGTCCTGTAGTGAATTTTTCTGAACAACTTTCTACATACTCCGCAAGACACCGTATGGTTAATGGCGGAACGTACCTTGTACCACAACTTAGTCACTACCTTTCCCATTCCACTCGCAAATAGAGCGGGGGAATAGTGAATGTCTATATGCATTCGTAAGAGCCCTACGTTCTCCTATCTTCGTGGTCCTAACGCGAAATGTACTTTGGCGGTAGCAGAATCGTTCTGCAGTCAACTTCAAGTACCGGTTCTCTAAATTTTCTCAATAGTGTTTCGCGTACAGAACGCCATCTTGCCTCCAGGGATTCCCGTTTGATTTCCCCACGCATCTCCGTAATATTTACGTTTCGTTCGAGCCTGTCGGTAAAAAATCAAGCAGCCCGCCTCTTTTCCGTTTGCTTTCACTACTACCTTCCTTAGTTGATCGTTCCATTTCGCACTGCTTTGCAACACCGCGATTACATGTTCAATTTGAATGGCTGTGTCAGGCAGTACACTACTTATGCTGTATTCGAACATTACGGTACTGTTTCTCCTCCTCGTCTGTATTAGCTTATGTTTTCCTGAATTTAGAGCAAGCTGCCACTCATCACATCAACTTAAAATTTTGTCGAAGTCGTCTAGTATCCTTCTATAATTACTCAACGACGATACTTTCAAAAATGGATCAAATGGCTCTAAGCACTATGGGACTTAACATCTGAGGTCATCAGTCCCCTAGAACCTAGAACTACTTAAGCCTAACTAACCTAAGGACATCACACACATCCATGCCGCAGGCAGTATTCGAATCTGTGACCGTAGCAGCTGCGCGGTTCCGGACTAAAGCGCCTAGAACCGCTCGGCCACTCCGGCCGGCCCTGACTAAAAGAAGGGATCGGTTGGAAGGATACATTTTGGGGCATCAAGTGATCATCAATTTAGTGCTGGAAGGAAGCACGCGTGGTAAAAATCGTAGAGGTAGGCCAAGAGATGAATACAGTAACCAGATTCAGAGGGATGTAGGTTGCAGTAGTTACTCGGAGGTGAAAAGGCTTGCACAGGATAGAGTAGCATGGAGAGCTGCATCAAGCCAGTCTTTGGACCGAAGACCACAACAACAACAACAACCTAAAAAAAAGAACACATATTCATTTAACCAACGTTTAGAAATTTTGACCCACTTAATTTTAAAAGTAGAAACTATTTTTCAGCTCTTACAGCGACGTGAATGTCCCATGTCACACTATCAACCACCAGCCGATATTTATCATTGTAGAGATGTGTACCACGTAAGGCGAATTAAATGATAAAATTTTCATTCCATTCGTAACAAATATTCATCTTCAGGATCACGATTAGGTGTGACTCCATAGGCACGAGTGCACTCTTGCATTCGTTGAGGCATGGAAACAGACTGCCTCTGAATGCCATTTCGAGGAATTTCTTGCTGTGCTTGAAACACACGGTGGTTCATTTCATGATGACTGCCGGCGGAGAGGCTGGTATTAAAGTATACTTCCCATCACATCCCAGACTTGCTCCACGAGTGACAAGTCAGAGGACCTAGCTGGCTAGTCAGGGATCCGTACACTTCTGAAGGGTTTTGTGCGGGGGTCTTGCATTTTTCTGCTAGAATATTCTATTTGGTAGCCTGGTCATAAATGGTGCGGCAGCAGAAGTGGCCATTGTTGTCACATTCTGGCAGTTATGGAATGAGCCCTTTTGTCATATCAAGTAGTTCCCCGTACAGTGACGTAGGAGATGCTGAGGTATGGTTCTCAAGAGTCACTTCTTCCTGTCACCTTACACTGGGCCACAGAATCGCGGGTCATCGTTGAATAGCACAGAATGCCACTCAGTGTCGCAGCTAATTATGGTTCTACGCTCAGTTGTCTGTGCTATGCTGTCAGCGATAAACGACGCACGGCAACTCGAGATCCCGGCCCAGCTTCCAGTGATCTGTTCCCGGTGGTTCAGGGTGACACACTACCACTAACCTCTGCCCGAATTTCAGACGTCATCCGTCTACTCGTCAAAGCCAATCAAACAGTCCTACAATCTTCCCGTGGTGTGGTAGGACCGCAGCCATACTGTTGTGCGTCCATCTCATCATCGTACTTTCTGCATTCATTGGCGCTATAAAAGCAAAATTCTGTATGGTTCTCTCATGTCACTCAAGACAATGATTCGATCTTTCTCAGATTGCGGAAGATGGCGGTAAACTGTACGCACATGTCCACCGGCCATGCTGGGTGTTACGAGCGCCACATTAGACACACCCTAAGCCATCATGTATTCATACCATTATTTATCTGCACGAATGGCTTTTTATGTAGGGGACAGTACTGCATTTGGAACACTTTTCATACTTCCGCCTCTAACAACCCTCTAATAGTAGTCTAATATATTTTTTATTCCATTTTTAAATCGTGACGTTCACTTTTTATGTGCTGCAGTCTTTTTCTTAAATTGCAAAAATTGCTCCGGAAAATTAAGGTTTTCGCAAATGTGAAAACGGGTTCCAAGGTAGAACACGGTCAGGTACATAGGTGTATATATTCTATTGATATTTAAAAGCGTTGCAATCGAGAAAATCATGTAAATGATGTATTTAGTCTTCTATTGGTTATACTATTACTCTACTACACACCAATAATCAGTGAGTGAAATCAAATTAAGCAGAAGTATCAAAAACCAGTTACGTCCTGAAACTGAAACTTCTGGATAGCAACACATATTTCCATTTTGAAGACACGTAAAACTGTTAATATACTGACGAAACTCGGTTAATCTGCAGACATCACATAGTAACAGAGCTGCTTCTGTTTGAGGGTACAAGATGGCGCACGACCGACGAAATATGGCTTAACCGTACACACGTTATTTAACTAGTTTTAAAATACGTAGAATTTTACTTTGGCGTAAAATTCTGTAACTGAAGAATCAACAATACATTCCAAATAGTTTTAATATAGTATACAGCGCTAAAATGTGTACAACCCAAAATATTTATTAATGCTTCGTAAAACACAACTTCAAGTTCAACAAAAACAAAAACTATAGAAAATGCCGGATGGTGATTATGGCGCATCCCTTCTCGTGAGTCTAAAATCAGTCACTAGACTGAAGTACCGACCAAAACTCATAATGTGTTCGTAGTTACACGGCCCTCTGAGTATAACATTTCCCCCTTACTAAAAATAGTGAAAATTAAGTTCGCGTAGGGATGACATTTCAACAAACACGTTTCACAGGCAGGGGAATGCCGGGGTATCAGTTTCGTCGCGTTGGACATGGTGTTGACGGTGGAACAATTTCCATATCCGTCAGTGTTTGGCGCTGTAACAACACTCGTCTGGCCACTGGCTTAGAGGAATTCATGATAAACTTCATTACATCAGTGTAAAATTTCATGAAGTTGAGCTGGCAGTTTCCTGTAAATCTTAGATAGGTCCATAAAGCTCGCCCTATAGTTTTCAGTTTGGACACAGTTCACTATTCCAGGAAATAAGTGGCCTTCAGAGTTGACCGCCCCGAAGTCCTCCACTCTGAATGTAAGGGGGCTGTTTCATTTGAGAGTGTCACAAAAATTTTGCTGCACCAACACCGGCCAAGTCTCGATACTTGACATATAACTACACCATGTTGTCTTTAGATTCGCAGTGGGAACGCATGGAGACATCACCCACATTATAAATCATTAGTCTGAAGCCTTCTTCAGTGACTTTCTGGGTGAGCTACTGAAGAACCTCTTTTAAGCAGGGGAAAAAATGCCTTGTTTCCCGGAGCCTGTCAAATTGTTTTTGGCACTCGGCTGCAGAATATCCATCACCCGAGGACTTGTCAGAAATTAACTCCACCAAGAGTTGATGTTTTGGTTAGTTTCTCTTATCTTGCGTGAATAGCGACAGGTTATATTACTGTAAAATCTAATCGACGTACTAACATTGTAAAATGTTTGAGGTGAAATTATGCAGCAGATAACTTTCCAGAATTGAACAGTCGAAGACAACGTTTCAGAAAACTGATGACCAACAACAAATAAGATGTAGAGGGTTCAAGACGTATAGACGAGTTGATATTGTGCCTCGGGTGACCTGCGTTTGCCTTTTCGCCATCATGAATACTGCGCAATATTTGGAATGCTGTGAAACATATTCACTGACTGTTTTAAAATTTCATTTCACGAAGTAAACCTCTCTTTACAGCACAGCAAACTGTTGGGAAAAAAGGTATTACAGATATTGAAGAAAGTGAAATCAAAAGATGAAACGACTCTCTGTGGCAAACTGTTAGCACAAGAAATGTTGTAGAACTGTTTTGTACGATTGTCTATATAACACTGGCACTGTGCGACTTCATTCATAGTTACCGAAATGTATACAAACTGTCAAGATAGTCATCAAGCTGAACTACTACTCGTATTTGCGATAAATTTGAAGACGACCATAATGTTCATCAGCAAAGATCTGGCTGGTCACGAAAAAAAGCAAGTCTAGCTGACGGCGCAACAGTGATGCAATAGTTTTCATAATCGCCGCAACAAGCAGTGAATCAGTAACAACACGAGAGGGTTGTGAGCCAATGAGGTGAACAACTTGTTCTGAAAACTCTTCAGAACGAAGTATGTACGTCAGACCTGCAGCGTACTACGAGGGCCGTTCAGAAAGTAACCTCCGGTTGATTTAAAAAAATACACCAAGTTAAATAAAAATATTTTAATATATACATCTTACAACTACATCTTTGCACTATTTTTCTACATAGTCTCCATAGCGATTGAGGCACTTATCGTATCTCTTCACAAGCTTTGAAATTCCTTCTGCATAAAAATCACCCGCTTGTGCATGGAGCCAGCCTGTGACCGCATCTTTGAGCTCTTCGTCGTCATCAAACCGCTGTGACCCGAGCCATTTCTTCAAATGCATGAAGAGGAGATAATCACTTGGCGCCAGGTCTGGGCTGTAAGGTGGATGGTTGATAACGTCCCACTTGAAGGACTCAAGAAGGGCCGTTGTTCTGCGAGCAGAGTGAGGACGGGCGTTATCGTGCAAAAAAAACGATACCGGAAGTCAGCATACCACGGTGTTTGTTCTGTATAGCCCGTCGTAACTTTTTTATTGTTTCACAGTACACGTCTTGATTAATGGTCGTACCACGTTCCATGAATTCAACCAACAACACCCCTTTGGCATCCCAAAACACCGTTGCCATCAGTTTTCTGGCAGAAAAATCTTGCGAGGCTTGTCTTGGTTTGGTAGGCGAATTTGAATGTGCCCACATCTTTGATTGTTCTTTTGTCTCAGGGTTCACGTACTTAATCCAGGTTTCGTCACCGGTCACGATTCTGTTTAACAATGGTTCTCCTTCGTCCTCATAACGTGACAGAAAGTCTAATGCAGAGGCCATTCTTTGAGTTTTGTGGTGGTCGGTAAGAATTTTGGGCACCCATCGTGCACAGAACTTACGGTAACCCAATCTTGCTGTCACTATCTCGTACAAGAGAGTCTTAGAAATCTGTGGAAAACCAGTAGACAACTCCGACATTGAGAAACGTCGATTTTCACGAACTTTTGCATCAACTGTCTGAACGAGTTCGTCAGTCACCAATGATGGTCTACCACTCCTCTCTTCATCATGAACGTTTTCTCGTCCACTTTTAAATAAACGTACCCATTCACAGACAACTCCTTCACTCATAACTCTTGGTCCGTACACGGCACAAAGCTCACGATGAATAGCTGCTGCAGAATATCCTTTGGCTGTAAAAAACCTTATGACAGCACGCACTTCACATTTGGCGGGGTTTTCTATTGCAGCACACACTTCAAACTGCCACAAAAACTAAACTAGCGCAGGTACGACGTTCACTCGACCACGGCTTGATGCCGACTGACCTGTTGAGTGCGTGAACGCACAGATGGCGTCGCTACTCCCCCCACAACCCGCTCTGTGACCAATCGGAGGTTACTTTCTGAACCGCCCTCGTATTTTGTAATAACTTACAGCGTCCTCTACAGTCTCAGCAAGTAAAATATAATAGCATGAGTGAGGGAGATCAGAAACTCACGTCAAAGTCCAACATCTAAGTTTCTACGGAAGCAATCCAGTTTATTCCACTTGAAGGAAGACAACTTCTCGGTCAAGATCACATTTGTGGAACCTTTATTTACGAAGACCGATTTTGGTAAACAGAGTTACCATCATTTGATCTCGACGGCCTCTTGTATTAACCCCTATCGAGATCAGATGACGGTCTGTTCACCGACACTAGTCATGGTAAATAAAGATTGTACAGATGCGATCTTGGTTGATAAGTTGTATTTCTTCAAGTGAAATATTCACAGGTCGCCCCTTGCCACTCAGTATGAGTCAGTTAACACTTCATTCTCATACTAGCAAAATCTCAATTTTTTCGACCAGCATCGACTTCAGCCAACTATTAGCTTCCCAGTTTCATACAATCATCGAATAATAACATCCGCTCGGGCTAAAACGTGACTGGCCGAAAGTAAATCCGAATACGAAGGTCTTGGGCATTTCAAAAATGATGTATCTAATTTTATGTGTACCTTTGTAATTGTGAATGACACGTTCGTTCATCACAGGAAAAAAGAACAATGAATGCAGTAGAGAAAAATGGAAATTCTACTCTAAAAACAGTCGAAATGGAACTCATTTGCGTGAAAGCCTACGGCCAGTGTTGTAAAACATATTCTTGTTACTGAGTAACTTGTAAAATGTAGAACAATTAGTGTGACATACTACGAAGCTCTTCAGGACCAGCTGGACGAAAAATAAATGCCAGAGAAGAGCCTCAGGTACAAAAGGAAAGAAAAAAAATTACAGAATAGCAGTTTTATGTTGCAGGAGAAAGTGATTCTTAACGGCTCCAGCTGAATTACAGTGAAGTGCTAAAGAAACTGGTTTAGGTTACGCGTATTCAACTACAGAGATATGTAAACAGACAGAATACGGCGCTGCGGTCGTAACGAATATATGTCTGGCGCAGTTGTTAGATCGGTTGCTGCTGCTACAATGGCAGGTTGTCAAAACTTTTGAGTTTGAACGTTGTGTTACGGTCGGCGCACGAGCGATGGGACACAGCATCTCCGAGGTAGCGATGAAGTGGGAATTTTCCCGCACGACCATTTCACAAGTGTACCGTGCATATCAGGAACCCGGTAAAACAACAAATCTCCGACATCATTGCGACTGGAAAAAGATCCTGCAAGAACGGGACCAACTGAAGAGAATCGTTCAACATGACAGAAGTGCAAACCTTCCGCAAATTGCAGCAGATTCCAATGGTGGCAATCAAAAAGTGTCAGCTTGCGAACCGTTCAACGAAACATCACCGATATGGGCTTTCGGAGCGGAAGGCCCACTCGTGTACCCTTGATGACTGCACGACACAAAGCTTTACGCCTCGCTTGGGCCCGTCAACACCCTCATTGGACTGTTGACGGCTGGAAACATCTTGCCTGATCGGACGAGTCCCGTTTCAAATTCTATCGAGCGGATGAACGTGTGTGGGTATGGAGACAACTTCATGAATTCGTTGACCCTGCATGTCAGCGGAAGACTGTTCAAGCTAGTGGAGGCTCTATAATGGTGTGAGGCTTGTGCATTGGAGTGATATGGGTCCTATGATACGTCCAGATACTACTCTGACAAGTGACGCGTACGTAAGCATCCTGTCTGATCACCTGCATGCATTCGTGTCCATTGTGCAATCTGACGCATTTGGGCTATTTCAGCAGGACAATCCGACACCACACACGTCTACAATTGCTAACAGTGGCTCCAGGAGCACTCTTCTGAGTTTAAACATTTCCGATGCCCACCAAACACCCCAGACATGAACATTATTAAGCATGTATGGGACGCCTTGCGACATGTTATTCAGAAGAGATCTCCACCTCCTCGTAATCTTACGGATAATGGACAGCCCTGCAGGATTCATGGTGTCAATCCACTCCAGCACTACTTCAGACATTAGTCGAGTCCATGTCACGTCGTGTTGCGGCACTTCTGCATGATCGCAACGGTACTGTACGATATTAGGCAGGTGTGCCAATTTCTTTGGCTCTTCAGCATAGGTCGTCTTCAGATCTAAAACTGGGATAGAGAAAAATAAAATCGATAGTATTTCACTGCCATCCAAGCTATTTGCCGTAATACACAAAAGAGATATGTAAGTAAATGGACCAATTACATTAAAATCCAGGAGAATGGTCTTTAAATAGCGTACTATATTTAATTACCCAGCTAGTCCAAAAACTTTCGAGATTAGACTAATAAAAAATAGAGAAGAGTTAGGATGATAGTTTTAATGGTTCGAGTGTTCTACATAGAACGAAGCACGGAACGTTCTTTCAACCACGCGAAACCGCCAGAAAATTCCTTTGCGATGTTGTTCAACTGGCACGTCACATTCTCACCTTCTTTGGTCTTGCTGAACCGTCAGAGACCCATTCTGCAATTTTTCCTTTTGAGGAATGTTGGTGATGACAACACGAAGTTGTTTAAAACTCAAGGTGTGCGGGCCAAACTCTGCACACATTTTTCTCTTAGATTAGACTAGATTCAGTTCTCGTTCCACAGACCGAGAAATGGGATAATTCTCGTGGCTACTGAACATGTCAGAAGAATGTTTTGAACACTTGATTTAGACACGCTGTTCCATTTAGATTTGTGACACAAAGAACGTCGCACGTCCACTACCTAATACTGGCTGCTCACAACCGACTGATCGAACGCACGTCTGTTGTTCATAGCTGTTAGGTTCCATCTGACACCTTAGTTACCGCGCTGGCGTCGCTTTTACGCCAGGAATAAAATAAGACTCGGAACTTTCTGGATTGACAGTGTGTACAGGGTGAAACAGGACTCTACCGTCAGAATTTCGGAGGTTTTTCAGACAGTGTTTCTGAATTTTTTTGGTTTAAGGATCCTTAGTTTCCGTTCGCTCGTTACGCCGTAATAATTTAATTACGACCGAATCGATTTGTTACCCCAATCATCCTTGTTAATGTGAAAATACCTTCACAGTAGTGCAAAATCCTATAATATGTGATCACTGAAGCATACAACACGAAACACAGAGTAATGAACATAAGTCTCAGCTGTGAGACAAAAAATGCACACAGTGATGCGGTTTCCGTCACTGTGGAAACAGTTGAACACTGCGTCGCTGTACAGCTGCCCCGTTGCATTCAGTGAACCCGTACATGAGGCGTGTATCGCTCAACTCTTCCATCAGCAAACGCATTCATACTGTTATGTATCACCGTCAGTGTACAAACCAAAATAACAAACCCGAGACATAACCGAGCGGTACAGAATACAATCCAATGGTAAAGTGGGCATTATCCTCTTCACACCCGCGATAAAAGAAATCGCAGGAAACTTTTCTTTTCATATTTTCCAGCAAACTAATAAATAAGCATGACACAAATGCAATCGAAATACTTATTGACTATCCAATAAGGCATAAATGGAGGTCCACATACGTCGACCTCAAAAGTCTTACTTATCGTGAAAACATGCTGGTCTTTCTTTGTATTTTCTTTCCCCTTTCTTCAATAAAACATTTTATTCAGCTGCATGTACATTTTCTTTGAAGCAGTGAACTGTATATGCTAATGCACACAAAAAAAGGATTGATAATGCAAAATTTTTTGAAGAATATGGTTTTTTTTGGTGCTCTAAAACAACTTCATGATAACCACGCGATAATTTCTGGCAGGCCAATAAACAAATCTTAACGTTGTATGATAAGATTCGAAACAATTATTTTCCAACTTGGCATTGTAACCAGGTTTCTTGCATTTTGAGGCACTCCTTGCCTCCACAAATTTTGATAGTTGGCTAACATTGTAAAGCCTAAGATCTGAATCTGGTTGCAACAAAGCTCTTCTATGTGTATTATTCACACTTTCTACATCATCTACATCTTCGCTGTAAGAGGAATTCACTGTACAGGAACGTCCTCTTCTCCTAGCTAATGGCACGGCATCTTGACTTACTTAATGTTTACTAGTCAGTTTCATCAACCTCTGCAGGAGAATTTTCAGCCAAAAAGGAGAATTTTTCATCTTTCCAATCACGTAATTCTGTATTGATATCGTTAAGCAGAGCTGTTAATAGCTCAACAGTTAAAATTTCATGCATTTCTGAAGAGAGTAAAAATTATGTTATTTCAGTACTCCATTATCGAAGACCAAATTGAAAGTAACAGATACGCATTATGACCTGAGATCTATGTACGAGGACCTTCAGAAACTGTCTTATTTGATAGTTTTGAACAAAATTTATTCAAATCTGAAGTAGCATGCCGAACAGATAGCGAACTCAAATACAATGTTCAGGCATAATAATTATTCACATATCTTTTCGGTTTGTAGAAGTAACCGCTTTCTGCGTATGACCTTTCCGAAAGAAGTTTGTTTTGCAGCCAGCTCAGAGTAACAGCCACCCTCTCTTTCACTGTCATATACGCTTCCGCACGTTGGCTTCCACCAACCGAAAGAGTGGTTTCAGTACTGCACGTAGTTCATCGAATGAAGCTAATGGCATACGACAGAAATTGAAAAATTTCTCAGGATCTGGTCGAAGTGTCTCGTGAAGGCAGGGAACAGCTCCAAATTTTAATCGGAAACTAGTTCTGGGTGGCACCAATGCTTTCTTTTATGGTTCTAGAAACAACACGTCAACAGGCAGCAGTTCCTTCTAGGAAATACGTGACGGCTGCAGTGGACGGGACAGCTTCAGTGAGCGGAACTTGGGTTGTGCGCGCCGAAGGCCGGCGGTAAGAAGGGTCTCACCGCATCCAGATGCATGGCCTCCTCCCTTGTGAATGAAGGCCCCTACCACAACGGTACGCCGACGATATTCTACGCCCCGTTTTGTTGCCCTTCATGGCAAGCCATCCTGGGCATACGTTTCAGCGAGGTAATGCGCGAGAGTTTTAATGCTTGTCTTCGTGCTTGGCCAAACCCTACCTTTGCCAGCATGGTCGCCGGATGTTTGCCCAACTGAGAACGTTTGCAGCATTATGGGCAGGACCCTCCAACCATCTCGGGAGTTTGGCGATCTAATGCGCCCATCTGACACAATTTGGCACAATATCCCTCAGGAGGATATCCAAAAACTCTGTCAGTCCGTGCCCAGCTGAATAACTGCTTGCGTAAGGACTAGATGTGGACTAACGCGTTATCGACTTGCTCGATTTATGAAGCTCTTTCACTTAACCTCTTCAGTACCGACGTACATATATGTGCACATCAGTTCTTTGTAGTGTCATCCTGCCAAGTGTCGATTTCCCCAATTGAGACCTGATGTGCATGACTGTGCACATCATGCGGTTTCTGTTTTTGCCAGTAGGTCGCGTGGAAGTGTGCATGACTGTGCACATCATGCGGTTTCTGTTTTTGCCAGTAGGTCGCGTGGAAGTCAGTTTTGGCGGGTTTTCTCGCATCCTGAAACTTCCGATCTTAAGGATGGCGTCATCTGCGATACGCGAGAAAAGTAAATTCAGTTTCAATATTCGTTTTTCAATTGTATTGCTGTTTTTATCGTGCCTTATTTCAGACGAGACATCAAGGAAGTGATATGTGCTTGCAATTAAAACGATAGTTTCGTAGTCTTACAAACATCGACTGTTGAATTTGAAGTACACATTTGTGTACATCAGATCATAGCTTACAGAATGTAGTGGTACTAACGCTAAGTCTGATCTCACTGCGAAATCGTAATTTAAAACGTAATCTAAATTAAAATCTGATACTTTAGCTACAAATACGGCAGAGCAGGAGCAATGTCGTTGTGGCTGTTACGGGTATCATGAAGGACATGTAATCTATAGGTCCTGGGTACTAATCTCAGTAAAAGCTCTAAAATTTTTAATTTTGTTATTAGGTTCACTTTCATTTCTTTATTCAGTTACTTCAACAGTTACTTTTACTTTATTTAATTATCGCTTCTCAGGTCTGACAGACTATTAAATCACGAAAATATTTCAGACGAGTGGCTTGAGTACCTTGTCAGATGAAGACAAGGATTCTGTTGATGAACTTTCAACTCCACTTGAACGTATTGGTGTGCCACTATTAATTCATGGGTTATGAACAAAAGGTGTTGCCAAAAGAAGGGATACCAAAACAAAAGTGGATGTCTCTCATTAACTTCAGAATTCACTTGGCCCACGGCTTGGTGAAATCTTCAAAAATTGTAGACTCACTGGAACTATTGTAGACTCACTGGAATCACTGGAACTGTCGAAAGAAATTTCTCCGAGTGTAGCACAGGAGGATGTCAGCAGATCTGATGATGATGAATTGTGCCAAAGCCAACTAGAGGAAGCAAATGTGCTACCAGGGTGCAAGTCGCGTTCTCGAATAATATGTGAAAAGTGCAAATTTTATTTGTGCGTATTAAAAAAACAATTTTTTGATAAATTCCATAAATATGAGAAGTAATGTGTTCATAAAATGTAATGTGTACATAAAAATGAGAAGTAACGTGAACATTTTTCATTGTAAATAAAAATATGTAAATACTACGAGATCGGCATTTTTTTCTCTGTTAAGACCCAACGTACATATGTGTGTACATTCAATTATTCAAACATTATTTAAAATTAAATTTCAAACTTAGTTTTTTGTGCTACTTTGAGATCAACTACACCAAAAAAGTGACTGAAATATTTTTCCATTCTTTGTTTATCTTCGGGGCTGGAGAGATAAATCATCCAGTTTTTCTGAAATTATAATCATTTGTTTGTCCAGCGACTTCCATTCGGATAATTTCTTCTTGGTGAATTTTTTTGGTCTTTTTCTTTGTTTTGTCTTAGAGTGTACTTACAGTTTAAGTAGGAGATTTCACTACTTACAATGTGTGATTTTAACGAATCGATGATAATGCGACCGACACATGTCGCTGTTGGTGAACGACAGTTTTCAGACCGAAGGAGGCGGCGCAGTGCTTAGCACACTGAAATCGCGTTCGGGAGGACGACGGTCCAAATGCACGTCGGGTCATCCATATTTAAGTTTTCCGTGATTTCCATAAATCGCTTAAGAAAATGCCTGAATGGTTTGTAAAGCGCACGCCCTATTTCCTTCCCCATCCAACCCTAATCCGAGCTTGTGCTCGGTCTCTAATGATCCCGTTGTCGACGAGACGTTAAACTCTAAGCTTCCTGCCGACACTCTTCAGAGTTAAACGATTTTATTTATTTTTTTATACGTGTCCAGAACATGACGTATAATACATATGATCACATAGATAATGTTGTGGGTAGACCAAACCGAAGACTGCGATTCATTGGCAGAACACTCACAAGGTGCGAAAAGTCTATTAAAGAGACCTGACACGTTCCACATCATTACGAAGTGTCATATTCATGATCTATGGAACAAGTATTAATCTAATCTAATCTAATCTAATCTACTGCTTACACCACGCTTGTCGGCCCTATTCTGTAGTATTCCTGTGCGGTGTGGGATACGCAATCAGCTGGGTTCAAATGGTTCAAATGGCTCTGAGCACTATGGGACTCAACTGCTGTGGTCATAAGTCCCCTAGAACTTAGAACTAGTTAAACCTAACTAACCTAAGGACAGCACACAACACCCAGCCATCACGAGGCAGAGAAAATCCCTGACCCCGCCGGGAATCGAACCCGGGATCAGCTGGGTTCAAAGGGTTCAAATGGCTCTGAGCACTATGGGACTCAACATCTTAGGTCATAAGTCCCCTAGAACTTAGAACTACTTAAACCTAACTAACCTAAGGACATCACACACACCCATGCCCGAGGCAGGATTCGAACCTGGGACCGTAGCAGCCTCGCGGTTCCGGACTGCAGCAATCAGCTGGGACTGACGGATGACATCGATACAGTTTAAAGAAGGGCAGCTCGTTTTCTATTATCGCGAAATAGGGGAGACAGTGCCACAGATAAGATACGTGAATTGGAATGGCAACTATTAAAACAAAGGCGTTTTTCGTTGCGACGGGATCTTCTCATGAAATTTCAGTCACCAGTTTTCTCCTCCGATTGCGAAAACATTCTGTTGGCACCCATCTACATAGCGTCGATGAAGAAACAATACCGTGTAACTGACAAATTGCCGATTTTTCGTTTTTCAGTCAGATGATGTCGTTGACCGTACGCGCATCTGCTCTTAACGTCATAATGCCGAATTTTTAATTATTTACCATGAAAAAATTATCTAAAACAATACCGCGTATGTTACACAGCAAATAAAAAGAAGGCAATACCGCGGAACTGTAGAGAATTAAATACTGCGTATCTACAATCTATGGATATTGTAAACAATACCGCGTAATACCAAAAACGCGTGCAGCCACAGTGCATTGTTACTGCCTTATTACCTATTTAACAGATCTCGAAAGTGGTTCCATGCTTGTAACTTCATTCGTGATAATGGACAACGATATAGATGACGATCTTTTTACTGAAGAAGAAATTGTTTCTCAGCTGAAATCAGCTTATGTAAGCGGAGAATCGTTCCTGAGAGTGACTGACAGCGGTATGAAAATTGTTTTATTATTCACCTTTGAATGTTAGTAGCACTGCAAGTGTCTTATTGTGATACAAATCAGAACGCCCCCACTTCACTCGTTCTGTGCTTTATTCATTTCTGCCAATGATTTCTAGACTGTCCACATCTAATGATGCAGGTAAATTTTCTTGGGATTATTGTTACTGATGCCGTCGTTCTCATAAATACATGAATTTGATCTTCATCTTTGTCTGCCTAAATTAATTTATAAATATTTTTCCATCTAGAAACTTCAGTGACTGTATCCTACAATCCTCAAAATGAAACCACAGTCACAGTTTCCACTAGAGACGACAGTACTTCACACTCATTACTACGCGATGGTGTTCATTGCTTGCGAAACACTCTGGATAAATTATCGGAAGATCACGGGAGCAATAATGATGCTGACAGTGAAGACCAAGAATTTAATGGTGACGTAGGCAGTGACAGGAAAAGGAAGTCTGAACCACATCCTGAACATTGGAAGAAAAATGCCAATAAAATTGTGAGAATGCGTGGACAGGCGTATATTGGATGCAAAAGAAATCGAATTGGTAAAATCACTCATGATACTCCCAGAGAGGCATGAAAATTAGGCCGAGCGGTTCTAGGTGCTTCAGTCTCATACCGCGTGACTGCTACGGTCACAGGTTCGAATCCTGCCTCAGGCATGGATGTGTGTGATGTCCTTAGGTTAGTTAGGTTTAAGTAATTCTAGGTTCTAGGGGACTGATGACCTCAGATGTTAAGTCCCATAGTGCTCAGAGCCTTTTGAACCATTTTTTTGAACGAAAATTAGGTCCAACATGTACTTCGAAGATGGGCCAGAAATCCGCTCAAAGGAAGTGTCATCAGTTTTCTTGTGATGATAGGCAGGCAGTATTTAACACATTTTGGGAAACGATGTCATGGGATCAGAGGAAGGCTTACGTTATCAACCTTGTGGACGTAATCCCAACCAAATGTCCAGGGAAGAACACTGGCGAATCCAGGAGAAAAGGGACGCCCATTTATCGTTTGAAAAATGAGCTGGGGAAACATAAATTATGCAAAAAGATGTTTCTCAATACTCTTGGGATTGAAGAATGGACTGTCCGATATTCGCTCGGTAATTCCACACATGGAATGAGTCCTGATACAAAATTGTCATGACCTCGAATCAAACAGACGAAGAAGAAAGATGAGAGAACCTTCATGAAGTAATCCCTGGACTCTCTTCGGAAACTTCCGTCGCATTACTGCAGGAAGTCCTCCTCGAAGTTGTACCTAGAGCCTATTCTACAATCCAAACAACAGCTGTATGGACTCTATGTGGAAAGATGTCATGCGGAGAAGGTTTCACCATTAAGTCGGGCTACCTTTAACTTGATTTTAGAAGATGGTAATATTAGCTTATTTTCCCCCAAGAAATCGTTCAAATGGCTCTGAGTCTTATGGGACTTAACAGCTGAGGTCATCAGTCCCCTAGAACGTAGAACTACTTAAACCTAACTAAACTAAGGACAACACACACATCCATGCCCGAGGCAGGATTCGAACCTGTGACCGTAGCGGTGGCGCTGTTCCAGACTGAAGCGCCTAGAACCGCTCGGCCAATCCGGCCGGCCCCCCAAGAAAGACCAGTGCGACTTGTGTTGTAGTTACAGGCTTGGTAACTTGAGTGAAGACGTGTGGAAGCAACACACAGAACGGAAAGAGCAGGCAAGGATGCAGAAAGATGCTGACAAGAAAGACGCCCAGTAGAAGCTCTGCTCAGTGTACACCATGGACTTACAGTCCGTGAAAGTAGCTCCATTTTTAAGTGCAAGTGCAGTTTATTATAAAACAAAGTTGGCTGTTCATATCTTTACAATGTATAATTTAGAAAGTCGTAATGCAGTACGTTACTGGTTCGATGAAACGCAAGGTGATTTGGTTGCCTCATGTTTTGTCTCATGCATCGTGGGCACCCTATCCAGAATGATTAAGGAAAATCCCCTTCAAGTCATTCTGTATTCTGACGGCTGCACATATCGGAACAGAAATTTGATATTATCAAATGCTCTTTTAAGATTAGCAATTGATACTGGAGTATTGATTACACAAAAGTTTTTGGAGAAGGGCCATACTCGGAAGGAATGTGACTCAGTTCACAGTTCCATTGAGTGCAAGCTTGAAGGACGTGAAGTTACACTTCCTAGCCAATACGCTATGATATCTAAAGAATCGAGAAAAAAGCCACAGTCATACGAAGTCCATTATCTCGATATTCCTTTTTCATCAACTACACAGAGAAAAGTTTGTGGCTGTACGACTCCATTAGGCCTGGAAGAGCTGTAAAAAGTGAGCCTACAGTTACCGATCTGAGGACGCTACAGTACCGCCCAGATGGTATTATTTACTACTAGTGCTCTTTCAACGACATGTGGCAAGAATTACCGAGGCGTCCGAGGAAAATCTTGGAAATGTTTGCTTCCTGAAACTATACAAGGAAAGACTGAAAATCAAGAAATCCAAATGGGATCATTTACAGCAACTTAACTCTGTTCTTCCTAAAGATTGTCATAGTTATTATGACAACATTCCTTACGCAGAATGAGATTTTCACTCTGCAGCGGAGTGTGCGCTGATATGAAACTTTGTGTGCCGGACCGAGACTCGAACTCGGGACCTTTGCCTTTCGCGGGCAAGTGCTCTATCAACTGAGATACCCAAGCACGATATCACGCCCCGTCCTCACAGCTTTACGCCCCGTCCTCACAGCTTTACTTCTGCCAGTACCTTAATCCTTTCTTTCGGGAGTGCTAGTTCTGCAGGGTCGCAGGAGAGCTTCTGGAAAGTTTGGAAGGTAGGAGACGAGGTACTGGCAGAAGTAAAGCTGTGAGGACGGGGCGTGATTCGTGCTTGGGTATCTCAGTTGGTAGAGCACTTGCCCGCGAAAGGCAAAGTTCCCGAGTTCGAGTCTCGGTCCGGCACACAGTTTTAATCTGCCAGAAAGTTTCAACATTTCTTATGAATGAAAATTATCGCGGAGGTAACTGAGTGACGAGTATCAGTGTAGTGTAATTCTCTATTGCTGCTTTGAGTGACGTTTAGGATTTTTCTTGAAGAAATGTGCAGACATTATCGGAACTGGCTCAAATGGCTCTGAGCACTATGGGACTCAACTGCTGAGGTCATTAGTCCCCTAGAACTTAGAACTAGTTAAACCTAACTAACCTAAGGACATCACAAACATCCATGCCCGAGGCAGGATTCGAACCTGCGACCGTAGCGGTCTTGCGGTTCCAGACTGCAGCGCCTTTAACCGCACGGCCACTTCGGCCGGCTCATTATCGGAACTATGTAAACAGTATATTTATTTAAAATGTTTCTATAAAATCTTTCAATAAAAATGATTAATGATCCAAAACGTGTTCTTACTAGCTTTCTCAGCACCAAATACCAACGTAAATGTGTCAAGTCGTGCCGGGAGACTGACAAACAAATACCGCGTAAGTAACAGATTATGTCATAAACACCGAGACAATTCCGCGTATGTGCCGTAATTAAGCTTTCTAAAGCGTATTTTTTTTGTTTCACATTTTTATTTGATGCAATATTTCCTTGTAGTGCTACGATGCAAATTTAGCGCCGATGTGAAATGTATTAAGCATTTTAGACAGTTTTTTTGTCTCTCGTGTAAAATTCTTATTTTGCTACTTACGCGGTATTGTTTCTTCACCGACGATAAGTAGAAACGATCATGACGATAAACTAAGGGAAATTGGGGCTCGCACAGAAAAAAATAAGTGCTCGTTTTTCACACGCGCCGTTCGAGAGTGGAACGGCAGAGAGACAGCACTTTATTAGAAAATATGTACACACGATTATACTCCGTGTGGTGCCCAGAATTGCTCTGTACGAACTGCCTTATCTTTGGCTACGATACGTCAGCGTCGAGAGCCACTGCTCGCACGTTTCAGCTGTTGCGCGACATTATCCTGATGTTGGGAGTCAGCTTGAAAGAGGCGGGAGCAACCGTGCCGCCCGTACGCGGAAAAATACTGCAGGATGTCGCGCGAGATGATTAGGCGGCGGTCTTCCCAGTAGACAGGCGTGAGTGACATCATCTCGGCCCGCGCCGTATGGCGACACGCCGAGCTCGCAGAACCGGTCCCGGCTGCCTTTCTGTGTGTGAGTTGATTCAGGGCGGCAGAAACTGCCGACGGCCGAGAAGTCTCGTCACGAGCGGCGGCGACTGTCTAACCGCAGCCACAGACGGCTTGCTTTCACCGGAGCGGGCGTGGCGAGTGAATCGCGTTTTAAACGACAGCTGACCTTGGCGCGAAGTTCTCTTCTTCGTGACGGCACCGCTGATACGTTCTGTTTCTGAACATCCGCTGTGACTGAGATAACCGCGCCTAGCGTAAACAAGATCGACCTGTCTACTTCGACCTATGGCTTCCCGTATCTCATTTAACGTCACACAAATTTCATACGTTTGTAAGACACGCACCGAAGAAAACAGCTAACAAAAGGCCAGAACGTTCTCTGCGCGTATCAAAGGTCGAACCGTTCTGTGGTGCGTAAAATAAGTTCCTCTGTTTGACGTTTTGGAAAGAATTAGGTAAAAAAAGTCATGTGCGAGGGCCGTTCGGAAGACCAAATAGGAAAAAAACGGCGATATGTCAGGGACTCTCGGAAGAGCAATCAAACTTGGCTAGTGCATAGTATAGGAACTTTGCCTGCTTAAAGTGTGTGGTCAGCCTCGGAAAACCAACTTTCTGAATATTCTGATTGAAACAGTAAGAGAAAATACACTTCAGTAGGCAATGTTTGGTAGCCTAATTTGTTTTGTAAATAAAACCGCCATTTCTTGATGCACTGTAATTTATTTCTCTCTGCCACGTTTCGCCTTTTATTACTCTAAGGCATCTTCAGTGGGATAGTTTGTTGGCATCTGCGTTTCCTCTCATCTGATCTGGGTGTCACACTACCACTTAATTTCCGAAACATAAGCACATTTTTGTATTCCGAACTTTTTCTTCACACTGTTCACCATGTTTGCCTTTACTTTTGTGGTGCACTGTTACTCTTTTGCCACTAGTTACAAATATTTGTTCGAAAACTGTGTTTTCGAAGACTCACAATATTTACGTCTTTAAAAGCACTGTTTTCGGACAAATATCTGTAACTAGTGGCAAAAGAGTAATAGTGCACCACAAACATAAAGGTATACATGGTGAACAGTGTGAAGAAAAAGATCGGAGTACAAAAATGTGCTTAAGTTTCGGAAATGAAATGGTGGTGCGACCTGCAGACCAGATGAGAGAAAACGCAGATGCCAACAAACGACCCCACTCAAGATGCCTTAGAGTAAAAAGTGGCGAAACGCGTCAGGGAGAAAATTACAGTGCAGGAAGAAAAGTGGTTTTATTTACAAAACAAACACTTCTATGCTTGCAGCGGAGGATGGCCACGCAAACAAACTTGTTTGATAGCTTTATTTCCGAAAGTTTCAATAAGCCAACGGTAGATTATTGTTTGAAACATAAAAATTGATACCGAAAACTTATGCTTTTCTGTTATTTTCTCTGGATAATTGTTTAAATTTCTATCAAGTGGACATCGTTACAGATAATTACTCTGGAAGGAAGAGCAAACACATGCTTTGTACTCTGAAGCAATCACAGTGTTCACGTAAAGATTTTATCTGATCAAAACCAGACATGTTTATCATTAGGGAGCAATCACGATCTTTATATGTACAAAAAATGTCGAATTTCGCCGGCCGGGGTGGCTAAGCGGTTCTAGGCGTTACAGTTTGGAACCGCGCGACCGCTACGGTCGCAGGTTCGAATCCTGCCTCAGGCATGGATGTGTGTGATGTCCTTAGGTTAGTTAGGTTTAAGTAGTTCTAAGTTCTAGGGGACTGATGATCTCAGATGTTAAGTCCCATAGTGCTCAGAGCCATTTGAACCATTTTTTGTCAAATTTAAGTTTGCAGATCCCTTTTCTTGATTTTCAAATAATCATTTTCGGGCTAGCTGCCCATAATCAGATCTTTAGATAAAACTAAACAATGGTTAATGCAAGACTTACCTTTACAGAACTTCAGAATTTTAAAATTCACATTAGAAACCGAGTCGAATGGTGCAGTCACCTTTATAGGTTTGGCCGTAAGAAGGGTGGAGGGAGGGACGCTTACGGTGTCAGATGTCGTTATGAAAGCTACCTCACACCATCCAGCACAGAATAAAAGAGCATATTTTCATGAAATGTGCAACAGAGTCCTTAGATTGCTATTCGTGGAAGATGAATTATAGTGAGAGTTAGAAACTATTTAACAGTTAGCTACAGCTAATCGTTTTAGGACGGAAGATTAGCTACAGCTAATCGTTTTAGGACGGAAGATGTCATGCGTGTCCTTACTAAAATCAAAAAGAAATTCACTCGTTTGAGGGATGAGAGTAAGAAATATGAAGTTGAGAAAAACCTTTTTCGCTTTGACGTACGATGAGCGCGTTCGGAGAGAATTGCTAAATTCTTTCGGAAAAAAATGTTTACGTGCCATTTCAAAATGAAGGGCAAATGGCGTATATGTTGAGACACAGACCAGACACGAAAAAGCAAAACAAATACAGCGAACGCCGGGTATACAGGGTGTTTCCGTAAGAGCGTGCAAAAATTTAACAGGACATAGAGGATGCTCCACTGAACAATTTGAGCCGGCCGTGGTGGCCGAACGGTTCTATGCGCTACAGTCTGGAACCGCGCGACCGCTACGGCCGCAATTTCGGATCCTGCCTCGGGCATGGATGTGTGTGATGTCCTTAAGTTAGTTAGGTTTAAGTAGTTCTAAGTTCTAGGGGACTAAAGACCTCAGAAGTTAAGTCCCATAGTCCTCAGAGCCATTTGAACCATTTTTTTGAACAATTTGAGGTTGGGAATCTGGAGTCGAAGGAGACAGCATAAGGAGATAATAGTAATAAACTCACATTACTGTGTCCTTTTTTATTTACATTAGCTACAATTAACTGCAAATACCATCATTGACACATTAAACGTTCCAAATGTACTGTATCTTACAAAATGTTCTGAAAGTGACAGCCATGAACCTCAATGCAAGCATGACATCGGTGAACAAGATTCTGACGCATGCTGACAAATATCTCTGGAATGGTCCTCCTGTTGCCAGGTCCCTCGTTTCTTCTTTCCAATGAACCAGTCTCCCTCATTCGTCGGTCGAGAGAAATAAACACTCTTCGTGACGGATAATTCCTGTTAGGAAATCGTTCCCTGCACAGACTTTCAGCGAGAGCGTTGCAGCGTACTTCCCCATACACAAAGCGCATGTGAGTGAGTTCTGCGAAACTGTACCGGTACTGCTCCATCTTATCGTACTGTACGTCTCCGAATAGCGCTGAGTAATGAATAGGTCTGTCGTTGATTCATAGCACGTTCTGTCACGGGGCAATGTAAATACGATACAACAGAGCTATCTTTTGCACAAGTAAAGTTAACAAAATCCGCATCATGACTTCCCAGTAATCAGGCTCTTCCTCCTTGTTTCCTTGCCGGCCGGGGTGGCCGAGCGGTTCTAGGCGCTACAGTCTGGAACCGCGCGACCGCTACGGTCGTAGGTTAGAAACCTGGCCGGCCGAAGTGGCCGTGCGGTTAAGGGCGCTGCAGTCTGGAACCGCAAGACCGCTACGGTCGCAGGTTCGAATCCTGCCTCGGGCATGGATGTTTGTGATGTCCTTAGGTTAGTTAGGTTTAACTAGTTCTAAGTTCTAGGGGACTAATGACCTCAGCAGTTGAGTCCCATAGTGCTCAGAGCCATTTAGAAACCTGCCTCGGGCATGGATGTGTGTGACGTCCTTAGGTTAGTTAGGTTTAAGTAGCTCTAAGTTCTAGGGGACTGATGACCACAGCAGTTAAATCCCATAGTGCTCAGAGCCTTGTTTCCTTGCAGGAAATACAGAATGTACATGGAAATAAACAGCACAGTACGTGTAAACTTGTATGCTAGTTAGCTGTGAATAAGCTTGAAAACGGTAACGCTTTCGTATCTCCATAACCTGGCTTATCCGACCCCAGGTCCCGTACCTAAGTGATCAGTCAAGCATTATCTGTGCCCTGTTACATTTTCACGCTCTTACGGAAACACCCTGTACAAGATTAGATATGCGGACCGCGGACTGGGCGAAGTTTTGAAGTCCGGTTGAAAGAACGTACGGTCACAGTAATCGGTGGGCGTTTGGAGCGCACGTAAAAGATAGTGAACATGGGGTTAGCACGAGAAGTCAACAAATGGAAGTGCTGCACAGAGCTCTGGAAATTTCTATCTAGATGTGGTGGAGCAGCTGGAAATTTACGCTCACAAGAAGGAAAACCTAGAAAACTGTAAATGAGTAAAGTGATATTATGCGTAGGAATATTTACGAAATATTTAATGACTGTTTTTAGTCTTACTTAGGGATTGTACAGGACACTGTCAACCACCAGCAGCGGCGGCGGCTGGGACACGGCAAAGGGAACTTAGGCGTAGCGCTGTGTGCAGTCTGGCGTTGGGGAAGATGCCCCAACAACGTGCATCAAGTGCAAAGAAGACAAAACAATTTTCTGTATTTTTTTGAAAAACTCCTTCTTGCCAATGGATTTAAAGTAACTGTAACAAATGGAATGTTTTGCATTGTGAATAATATCTTAAAATTCTGAAGGTTTGTAAACATAAGTCTTGAATGAATTGTTATTTAATTTTGTACAACAGATCTGAAGATGGCAACCTGGCCTGAAACTGGTTATCTGAAAATGAAGAAAAACCATCTGTAGACTAAAATTTGACTTTTTTTAGATTTTCACTGTGCTAATTGAATAACATAAACCATAAAGGCATATGGCAAAAAATGGGGAAGTACCGTCAAGTAGATAACGTGTCTGTGACTGCCTGTTTCATGATACGTAGGTCATCACAGTTTATGCATCTCCCGCGCACTGACGCTGTACTTGCACTCTTTTTTTAAAAAAATGGCTCTGAGCACTATGGGACTTAACTTCTGAGGGCATCAGTCCACTAGAACTTAGTACTACTTAAACCTAACTAACTTAAGGACATCACACACATCCACGCCCGAGGTATGATTCGAACCTGCGACCGCAGCGGTCGCGCGGTTGCAGACTGTTGCCCCGAGAACCGCTCGGCCACCCAGGCCGGCTGCGCTCTTTCGCACGTTTGTACAGCGAACGCAAAACGGAAGCTTTCTGTTCGGACCGCATTTTCCTCGCCTTCCCCGCGCACTGTGGAACACTGTCGCGCACCCGCGAACACTCTGCTCCATTCTGCACTGTTCTTCGCCGTGCGTTTGTGCGCGCTGCAGCTCGGTGCTGCGCGGACGGCGCGTCCGGTATGGATGCGGCTTAATTTGACCTGCCGTTATGTGACTCATTAAAGCCGCACATAGGGGTATTTTGCCCCAAATGCTGGTCTAAAGTCCACTTTTCATATGGTAGTAATTTCCAGAATGCATAACTTCCTGTGATAGTTTGACAGAAGGAACACTGCTGAGGCAGTGTGTTATTTGCTTATATTGTGCAATGATATGTGGCGAAGCTAGTCCGTATTTATGTCTCGCTTGCAGTGCGTCTGAAGCTTCTCTAATGGCTTGAAATTGTCCTGCGTTTCTGAAAGGCCTAAAGTGTATTTTTACTTGAAGTGTGCTGAAAAGCAATATGGATTCCGAAGATCCGGGTGTGTATCGTTTATTTACACCTATTTTCATTTATATCATTTAACACTTTCATTAGTAATCTTTTTCTGTTATAGTTCAGGGTGTTTCCCTGCGTATTTCTTAATACAGCCCGATAGAAACATCATTCCTCTACCGGAAATTTAAAAAATAACCGCTGAATAGCGCAGTTCGATTTTGCGCGATTGTTTTACGTTAATGAGTTGTCGGCTATAAAGAATATCATCTCCGAAATGAATTCTGAAAGCATATTTTTTTATTCTAGGCCCTTCTAAAGTCAAACCTCTATGACCTTATAGGATGATTTTTTTCTACCGAGTACAAATTCTAGGGATTGATCGATGAGAGGATACGGAACAAAAAAAGGTCTAATGAACTTATATCCGGAGATGCATGGTTTCCATGCTAGAGACAATTTATTCAGTCATACTTTGCTACAGAGACTGGGGTCTAACACCCACTGTAACAGGCAGCCACAGTTACAGCATGCATGGTTTCCTCATAGAGGGTGGAACTGTTCCTCATGCGTCATGCCCTAGCAACCTCTCCTGCAATAGTACGAGGGTTGGAACTTTAATAGTGGCAACTATTTATTTACAAAATGGCTCTGAGCACTATGCGACTTAACTTCTGAGGTCATCAGTCGCCTAGAACTTAGAACTAATTAAACCTAACTAACCTAAGGACATCACACACATCCATGCCCGAGGCAGGATTCGAACCTGCGACCGAAGCGGGCGCCCGGCTCCAGACTGTAGCGCCTAGAACCGCACGGCCACTCCGGCCGGCGATTTATTTACAGCTCGTACAAAATAGATACGTGTTTCAAAGTTTTACTGACCTTCAAAGTAGTCACCAGCATTGTGTATAACCCGTTGCTAGCGACGTGGAAGTCGTAGGATACTCTTAGCAGTGCCAGTTGTGTTGACAGTTCGAGCGGCGCGGTCTATTGCCCGACGAATTTGTAGCAGTTCTGAAGCGAATGCCGTGAAGTGTTTCCTTCAGTTTAGAAATGTAGTTGAACTTACGAGGGCTTAAGTCAAGGGAGTGCAGTAGGTGGTATATCACTTAGTAGTCCCATCAGTCAAACAAGTCTGTAATAGCTTGCATTGTACGTGCTTGAGCATTGTCCAGCATAATTGTGGTCAGGTCCTGCAGAAAGTGTCATCACTTCTTTCTCTGTGTTGTTTACTTTTGGAACACAACGTACGACCAGCTTAGAGACAGAAGTGATGACACTTTTTGCAGAACTTGACCATCATTTTGCAGGACAATGCTCAAGCACGTACAGTGCAAGCTATTACAGATTTGTTTGACTGATGCGGCTGCTAAGTGCTGTACCACCTATTGCACTCCCCTGACTTAAGCCCTCGTGAATTCAACTCGATTTCTAAATTGAGGAAACACTTCACGGCATTCGCTTCAGAACTGCTACAAATTCGTTGGGCAATAGACCGCGCCGCTGGAAATGTCAATGCTACTGACACTGCTAAGATATTCCTACGACTTCGACATCGCTGGCAACGGGTTATACACAATGCTGGTGACTACTTTGAAGGTCAGTGAAACTTTTAAACACGTATCTATATTTTACGAGCTGTAAATAAATAGTTGCCATTATTAAAGTTCCAACCCTCGTAATTGGTAATGTTGTGTCCAATTCACTTCTCTTGCTGACTCACCTCGTAGTGGATGTGATACAGCGTTGTACACAATGCTTCCGTATTCGAATCGAGAGTTTTCCGACAAGGTGTTTACTTACGGAAAGGCAAATGGCACCGGGCGGCGGGCATCAAGGTTGTTGAGACCTAATCCCCACCAACAACAACGACAGGATTCAATGTTTCCAACAGTGTATCGCCGTTTGTCTGAGACAGTGTCGTTTCAGGAAGCACGAAATGATCGGACACCAGACTAGGAGGAAAATGTGATAAACACTAAGGAAGACGACCTCCGTGTCAGTACCAGGATTTTGGCCCGCCAGTACAGGGTAAACCAGACGACTGTGTGGAACATTCTCCCTGACAATTGTTTCTACCCTTATAACTTACAGCGTGTGCAGGGCTTACTAGCGACAGACTTTTCACATCGGGAGCAGTTTTGTCTCTGGTTTCTTGACCAGACAACGGCGATTCCGGGATATGTGTCATCCATCCTATTCACAAGTGAGGCTACCTTAACGCACAGTGGTATCTTCAGCTTTCATAACAGTCACCTTTGGGATAGTATGCAGAACCCCCATGGTACGGTGACAGTGAATCCCCAGCATCGGTGCAGCCGGAATATGTTGGCCGGAATAATTTGCGACCGTGTTTTGGGACCAGTCTTCCTTCCACGTCGCCTAACGGGTCGGAACTACGGCGCTTCTTGCGGGTGATTTTGCCTCTCCTGCTGGAAGAAGTACCATTGATAATTCGAAGGGTTATGTGGCTGCTACATTATGGTGCTTCAGCCGACTTCGCCGTTAACGTTCGGACGCATCTCAATCGTGTCTTCCCCGGTCGGTGGATCGGACGAGGGGGTCCAGTCGCACGGCCCACTCGTTCACCGGATCTCAACCCGTGCGATTTCTGTTTATGAGAACAACTCAAAAGTATCGTAGCCCATTCCGGACGTGCAGAAACTGGAGCAGCGTATTCACGCTGCCTTTGACACTGTTCGGGTGCAGTCTGGTCGATGTGAACGTGTGAGACAGAACGTGCTACGGCGCGTACACGCAAGCGTCGAGGCACATGGAAACTATTTTCAACACGTACTGTAACAGTGATTGCATGGTACAGCACCTATTAAACCTCAATCTCTGTATCAATATATGGTTGAATAAATTTTCTCTAGCATGGAAACAATGCATTTCTGCACATAAGTTCATTACACCTTTTTTGTTCCGTATACTCTTATCGATCAATACCTAGAAACTGTTCACGGTGGGAAAAATCACTCTGTATAAAGAGATATTCTGAAAAGGGTTCGTAAAAAGATTGGACTTCGTGAAAAATTTTATATAATCAGATCCACCCTCCCTGATGAAGAAAGAAAAGTTTTAAACACAAACTGTCCTAAATAAAGTCACAATCAAAGAAACGGTGGCTTATTTCAAACAAACTTGGAAGTACCCCCTCGAAAAATAACCATAACTGGCCAAACGGTATCGCTGAATACCACGCTGCAAAACTCAAATTAGTATGCCATCAAAGTTGTTCGTAGAGTTAAAGAAAAACAGTAAAACACTTAAGACACAGCTATTGAGAAACAATTTTGAAGCCACATAATTAACGTAAGCCAGTCAAATGAAACTCTGATGGTCTGGAAACGTTGAGGGTTCCATCTCCTACACGAGGAGATCTCTAATGTCGATCAGTTGTAGAATTTTGGAACACGTATTATGTTCGAGTATAATGACTTTTCTGAACACTAGAAATCTACTCTGTAGGAATCAGCATGGGTTTCGAAAAAGACGGTCGTGTGAAACCCTGCTCGCGCTATTCGTCCACGAGACTCAGAGGGCCATAGACACGGGTTCACAGGTAGATGCCGTGTTTCTTGACTTCCGCAAGGCGTTCGATACAGTTCCCCACAGTCGTTTAATGAACAAAGTAAGAGCATATGGACTATCAGACCGATTGTGTGATTGGATTGAAGAGTTCCTAGATAACAGAACGCAGCATGTCATTCTCAATGGAGAGAAGTCTTCCGAAGTAAGAGTGATTTCAGGTGTGCCGCAGGGGAGTGTCATAGGACCGTTGCTATTCACAATATACATAAATGACCTGGTGGATGACATCGGAAGTTCACTGAGTCTTTTTGCAGATGATGCTGTGGTGTATCGAAAGGTTGTAACATTGGAAAATTGTACTGAAATGCAGGAGGATCTGCAGCGAATTGACGCATGGTGCAGGGAATGGCAATTGAATCTCAATGTAGACAAGTGCAATGTGCTGCGAGTACATAGAAAGATAGATCCCTTATCATTTAGCTATAAAATAGCAGGTCAGCAACTGGAAGCAGTTAATTCCATAAATTATCTGGGAGTGCGCATTAGGAGTGATTTAAAATGGAATGATCATATAAAGTTGATCGTCGGTAAAGCAGATGCCAGACTGAGATTCATTGGAAGAATCCTAAGGAAATGCAATCCGAAAACAAAGGAAGTAGGTTACAGTACGCTTGTTCGCCCACTGCTTGAATAATGCTCAGCAGTGTGGGATCCGTACCAGATAGAGTTGATAGAAGAGATAGAGAAGATCCAACGGAGAGCAGCGCGCTTCTTTACCGGATCATTTAGTAATCGCGAAAGCGTTACGGAGATGATAGATAAACTCTAGTGGAAGACTCTGCAGGAGAGACGCTCAGTAGCTCGGTACGGACTTTTGTTAAAGTTTCGAGAACATACCTTCACCGAAGAGTCAAGCAGTATATTGCTCCCTCCTACATATATCTCGCGAAGAGATCATGAGGATTAAATCAGAGAGATTAGAGCCCACACAGAGGTATACCGACAATCCTTCTTTCCACGAACAATACGAGACTGGAATAGAAGGGAGAACCGGTAGAGGTACTCAGGGTGCCCTCCGCCACGCACCGTCGGGTGGCTTGCGGAGTATGGATGTAGATGTAGATGTAGATGTGGGAGCTAAATACAGACAAGCAGTAATTCGAAGTCGTACAGACATTAAAAAAAAGACTTTCAATACCCAAGCCGTTGTCAATCTTTGTGGAAGCCTTGCTGACAAGGAAACATTACGAAATGATAGGAACAGCTGATAAGAAAGTCTATCCCTATTACCATAACCTTCAAGAGGCTAAAAAACAATGCTACCTTGTGACTGAATCCATCAGGTGACTGCCACATGAGTGGAGATTCAATTTCTACCCTGCTTAGTCACACATGTGAGCGATTAATAATATATTTGCGAGAGGTTTTAAACGATCTTCCAAATTATGACATAAACGCATTGGAACTTATGTTTCTGTATGAGTGTTCAGAAATTTAACAGGACATGGAGGATGCTCCACTGAACAATTTGAGCTAGGGAACCTGGGGTCAGAGAAGCCAACTTAAGGAGATTGTAGGAATAAAATAACATGGCTGTGTACTTTTTATCTATATTAGTTAACTACAAATACCATCATTGACACAGTGAACGTACCATTTGTACTATATATTACAAAATGTACTGAAACTGACGGCCATCAATCTCAATGCAAGCATGACATCGGCGAATAAGATTCTGATGCATCCTTATAAATATCCTTGGTGTGTTTCGAATCACATCACAGGCAGCTACAATTCTGGCAACTAATTCCATTTCTGTTTCCTCATAAGAAATAATCAAGGGGATTCAGGTAAGGTGATCTCGCAGGCCATGGAACAGGACCTCCGATTCCAATCCAGCGACCAGGAAATATTGTAATGGTGTTGCTCCATCGTATTGTTCTGCAAGACTTTGAATAGCACTGAGTAATGAATGGGTCTGTCGTTGATTCGTAGCACTTTCTGTCATGGGACAATGTAAATACGATACAACAGAGCCACCTTATGCACCAGTAAAATAAACGAAACCTGCATCATGACTTCCTTCTAATCAGGCTCGTCCTCCTTGTTTCCTCGCGGAAAATAAAGAATGTAGATGTAAATAAACAGCACAGTACATGTGAACTTGTACGCATGTTAGCTGTAAATAAACTGGAAAATTGCAATGCTAGACAAAGCGGTAAACAAGTTTACTTCCATATCTCCTTAAGCTGGCTTCTCCGACACCGGGTTCCCTACCTTCAGATTGTTGAGTGGAGCATTCTCTCTGTCCTGTTACATTTTTGTACGTCCTTACGAAAACACTCTCTATAAATGGGGTTGTGATGATTCACACCATTTTCAGTTTAAACAAAAATTTGAGAACAAGCAGGATTCCGATGTGAACATTTTTCAGTCATTGTTAGTGCCTTTCCAACTTGTTAGTCGCACGAATAAAGCCCCAATTGTTTGGAAAAATCCTAAACCACATGTTCTTTCTATTGAAGACTGGGGCATCATCTGAGTAATATACACTATTGTAGCTAAGAAATAAAAAAAATCTAACGGAATACAATAATTTTGCTTTATTTCATGTTACAAAGTATGTAAATACATTATCATCCAAAAAATACCTTCTCTAGGGTCCCGCAGTACAGAAAATACCAAACACCAATTTAGGCAAACTTTTTGTAGTAAATACCTCTATGTGCGACAGGACGGTAAGCCACACACGCGCTCGTCTCTCAGTGCTGCTTAACTATGTCGAAGTAGTGTTGAGCTTCCGAGAACCGAGGAAGGAATTGTCGACTGCAGGGTGTTCTTGGCGTTCCCAACTGACTACGAATTCTCGAATACCACTTTCGCGAACAAGACCTCACCTACCGTTCATAAGTATCTTATAGTCTCTCACGTTGTGCCTTTTATTTTGAAGCTTTATACTCTATTTAGTCATTTGCCTATTTGCCTAGCTTAACGCTATCGAATCCACACGCCCTATTAACAACCTTGGTCTGGTACACTAGCAAGATTGAGGAGTGTTGTTTTTGGGCAGTTTTCCACACACTTTTAGGCAAATCTTGAGCTGGTCGTAATCTCCACCTCGGAAAATACGAAACACGAACATATAAAATACAACAGCAATAGAGCAAAGTTTTCAGGAGAGACAGACTGATCATCCACATGGCTTTCCTGTCTTAAGTTAACAGACGACTGCCGAGGAAGGAGTTACATTTCCGGCTCTGAAAACCAAAATATACAGTCCCATGCTTCTCTTGTTACAATTAGCTGAGGAAAAAAAAAAAAAACGCATCAGCTGACACATGACGTTAGACAGTGGAGTGAGGTGCGAACGGCAGTTGGTACGACTAATACCACTTTCGTGATAAATTGCGCCAACCTGGTAGTCGCGTAATCCGATTGGCTGCCCTGATAGTAGGTGGAGGAGCTACCCACGGGGGCCAGTGCTTTAAAACAAACATTTTCATTTATTATTCTTTGTTAAGGTACAATTTTCATTACTTTGATAATCATAGGGAGAGACCTCTCAGTAATAAGCTATCCCCCACTATGTCCAGTTTTCATTTTAATGTCTATTTTTAACAACATTTGAGTCTAGAACGAGATCTTCACTCTGCAGCGGAGTGTGCGCTGATATGAAACTTTCTGGCACATTAAAACTGTGCGCTGGACCGAGACTTGAGCTCGGAATTTGAATAGTAAGATACAGACGAATAATTTCGTGTGTCTTCTGACATGTTCCACACCCAGGAGGATCCCCTCTTTTGTGGGTCTATGGAATGAATAATCAATCTAATCTAATCTAATCCCGTTGAATGTACGCCCATAGAAGTGGTTCGGGCTGCCAACTTCAGTTGTGATGGTGGTGCCGCACAGAAAGTTCCAGAGGAGTGTGTAACGGGACATCCTTCTCTAGCATTACTTTTCCTCAACAGTAGTTGTCGATACCAATATTATTTTTCGAATTTTGGACAGGTCAATATTATCTCAGTTGCTTTCCTGAAAACTTTCATATAAGTTTATGCACATACATTTCAAGCTAAAATTTATGAAAAGGAATTACTTTATAAAATATTTTAGTTTCAATGTTATAAGCGATAAGTACTAGTTCTGGATGTACAGTTAAAATTATTTTTTTTTTAGAAACATTTGAAATTATGTATTATTTGCACACTTAGAATTTCTATTATTTCTTACGCAATCCTGTGCTATTTACTATGTTTATTTCTGGATTCATTTATGATAACAATCGAAATAAATAACGCAACGAAAACTAATAGGAATTAATTTGTTAGGAAAAATTGTAAACCCTTTGGTACATAAGCTTTCTTCTCGTGCGATCGGACGTATTTTTGTATAATAGGTGCGACCAATGTAATTTCGGATTTGTTAATGTGAAAAATCAGAATACTGTACGATATGCTAAAAAAATCGGTGGAAAATATATTTACGCAAACAATTCTGCAACAACAGTCTTCCAAATTATTTAGTTCAAACCAACCGTGAGAACCTGATGTTAGATTTTCAGCTTCAAGACTCAGACCCCTAGACAAGAAGAACTGGAGCCATCTCAACATGACAAGTAAGAATGAAATTTTCGCTCTGCTGTGGAGTGTGCGCTGATATGAAATTTCCTGACAGATTAGAACTCCGTGCGTGAGTTCGAGTCTCGGTCCGGCACACAGTTTTAATCTGCGAGGAAGTTTCCTGACAAGCTAAGTAAACTTGAAAGTTTATTGTAATCTTCATTTCCCTTAAATCTTCATAAAAGACTTTGCTTATTAATTACATGGACAGGGCATTGTTTAATGTGGACAATAGATGGAAGATGGAAGGAGGGGGGGATATTACAAGGGGCCATACTTGGTGATGTCTGAATGGGATTTGGTGCGTTGAAGCAATGACGACTCTGCGAACAAAGCGGAGAGGAATAGAGCTTAGGATACATAATTTGATTTGTGACCATAATTTCTACTATGTTTATAACGTACAACAATCATGTTTGTGAAGTAACGCCATGCCAGACTTACGTTGACGTACCCTTGTTACATCTTTTCTGACCCGTTTATGTCTTTTTCTGATGAAAGTATCATTAAAAAAATTATCACGATGAAATTTGGTTTTTCGTTTAATAGCATAGTGACCCTTCGCCAGTTCACTAGTAATCTATTTAAAGCAGCGGTTCCCAACCTTTCTAGGTCAATTACCGCTGAGTGCAGTTAGGTATTAGCTGGTACCCCCTCCCTCTCTCCCACCATAATCAACATTAGCGTCTAACTAAATTTTAGAATGAGAAATAATGTTCTCTGAACAAACCACGGACTAATGAGTCTATGGGACCATTGGTATTGCTTGTTTCTAACAACCTTTTTTTTGTAGAATGACGAAGCATATCTCAGTGCAATCCTTCTCTGAAAAGAAAGCCAACTGTCCACACTGAAGGTAAACGCTTATTACAGAATATGCTCCCTCTGCACCAGTCCTCTCTCTAGCGACTCTTGCATTCGGGAGGACGACGGTTCAATCCCGTGTCCGGCCATCCAGATTTAGGTTTTCCGTGATTTCCCTAAATCGCTCCAGGCAAATGCCGGGATGGTTCCTTTGAAAGGGCACGGCCGACTTCCTTCCCCGTCCTTCCCTAGTCCGATGAGACCGATGACCTCGCTGTTTGGTCTCTTCCCGCAAACAATCCAATCCCATCCTAGCGACTCTTGCTTCTTCCACTCCTTGCACTCCCGTTTAAAATCAGCAAAATTAAAATGTGGGCACTACTGTTTGTAAATTACTTGATTCCTCGGCTTCTTACTTCTGAAATGATAGACATTGGAAGACTTCAGGCTGACAGTTCTTTGTGTATGAGCACTTCCATTAATAATAATGATAACAGGAACAATTCAGTAGTGTAGTAATCATTACACAGTTACTGTTACGTTCTACAGACATTTTATTCTTTTCCTATTACAAAGTGAATAATGAAGCAATTTCTGGTCTACTGCGGGAACTACCTATAACTAGGAGAGGGCATTTTAATGATATACGAGGGTCACTCCAAAAGAAATGCAAACTATTGTTGTAAAAATACAGTTTTCGTTCTGCATGCGTGAAAGCTTTACAGTGTGTAGATACATCCTTCCCGCTTGTTTTCAAACTTAGTTCAACCTGTTCCCGTGCGTGGCGCCGTCACAGCATGTCTTCAGGATGGCTGCTACAGTTGTCGTTCGTCAGAAGCAACGTGCTGTCATAGAAATCCTGTGCTGTGAAAACGAGAGACTGGGAAACATTCACAAGAGGTTGAAAAAGGTGTATGGAGATGCTGCTGTCGATCGCAGTACAGTTAATCGGTGGGCAAGCAGGTTGTGTGGTGAAAGCGGGCACGGCAGTATTGAGGATTGTCCTCGCAGCGGCAGGCCTCGTACTGTACACACTTCAGAGAGTTAACGAATTGGTGACTGCTGACAGACGCATCACAGTGAACGAATTATCACGCTACGTTGGGATAGGGGAAGGAAGTGTTTGCAGAATACTGAAAGTGTTGGCGTTCAAAAGGTTTGTGCCAGGTGGGTTCCCAGGATGTTGACAGTGGCTCACAAAGAAACAAGAAAAACGGTATGCAGCGAACTTTTGGAACAGTATGAGAATGGTGGGGATGAATTTCTTGGAAGAATTGTGACAGGTGATGAAACATGGCTCCATCATTTTTCACCAGAGACGAAGCATGCAAATTCACAAAAAAAAAAAAAAAAAAATCAGAACCACACCTTCTGCTGGAAAAGTTATGGCTACGGTGTTTTTCGATTCCGAAGGACTCTTGCTTGTGGACATCATGCCAAGTGTAACCACCATAAATTCTGATGCATATGCGACGACACTGAAGAAACTTCAAGCTCGTCTGAGTCGTGTTCGACCACATCGCCAGAAGCAGGATGTTTTGCTGTTGCACGACAATGCACTGCCACATGTCAGTCAAAAAACCACGGAAGCGACCACAAAACTCGGATGGACAACAATGAAACACCCGCCTCACAGTCCTGACCTGGCTCCATGTGACTATCATCTCTTTGGGAAACTGAAAGACTCTCTTCGTGGAACAAGGTTTGAAGATGATGACACCCTTGTGCACGCTGCCAAACAGTGGCTCCAGCAGGTTGGTCCAGAATTTTACCGTGCGGGTATACAGGCGCTGGTTCCAAGCTGGACTAAGGCAGTTGAGAGGGATGGAAATTATGTGGAGAAATGCAAATATTGTTCCTGAAGGATGTATCTACACACTGTAAAACTTTCAAACATGTAGAATAAAAGATGGATTAAAAAAAAAGTATGAATTTCTTATGGAGTGACCCTCGTATTTAAGCATACGAAACATACACCTCAATTTTACTGTTATAGGTGCACTATACGAATTACAAAATACGTGTGTAGTGTGTGGACTGTGTGAGGAAGATGTTCATACATTTGTTTCACAAACTATAACCTCCACCACAGTTTGTTATGCAGCAGTGCTAATTTGAAAAAAATGAAATTATTGGTAACTTATGCAACTGGTATTAAAATGTTAAGAAATAGTATTAACAGTAATGACCTTTCAAACATAAGTTAGCTTCGTGACGGTGTTTTTACCCCTTAGAAAATTATACACTCCAGGGGCAATTATCCCCAGCTTTGGAACCACAGGTTTAGAGCCTCACCGCAAAAATAGGAGACTCACGTCTTACGTGTCATCTCATGTACAGGGGGGCGAATATCAGTTGAAGACACCAGATTTGTGGACACTTTCAGAGTTACAGTGTTTCGCTTTGTTGAGGCGGCAAGATACGAATAGCCCCTCCCCCACGCCATGCGTCCTGATGCTCCGGTACATATGGAGAGAGCAACATGCAATGTGTGCTAACACAAAGTACGGATCAGCAAAGCACGCTGGGTACGCTACATTCAGTAAGTCTATTTCATCTACCACTGAATAACCGCAAAGGGCATCCGGCCCAAAAATTAAAGCAAAGTACCAAATAAATGAACAAAACAGCGATGCCTGTGCGGCTAAATAAACACGAGGAAAAAGAGACAAAAAATGGTTCAAAAGGCTCTGAGCACTATGGGACTCAACTTCTGAGGTCATTAGTCCCCTAAAACTTAGAACTAGTTAAACGTAACTAACCTAAGGACATCACACACATCCATGCCCGAGGCAAGATTCGAACCTTGCTGTCAAAGGAAAACTTTCCAGTACAGCGTAAAGAAATCGCGCTTCTGGTGAATACTGTCCCTGATAGTACATGTATATTTCCTGTTGTAAGCCAGCCGCTGTGGCCGAGCGGTTCTAGGCGCTTCAGTCAGGAATCGCGCTGCTGCTACGGTCGCAGGTTCGAATCCTGCTTCGGGCATGGATGTGTGTGATGTCCTTAGGTTAGTTAGGTTTAAGTAGTTCTAAGACTAGGGGACTATGACCTCAGATGTTAAGTCCCATAGTGCTTAGAGTCATTTTTCCTGTTGTATGGGTGTTACGGCCAAACACGTTAATATCTATGTAAGGTCGGAGGAACGGGTAGGTGAAGGGAGGTAGAAGGAAAAGAAGCAGAGATTTTTGGAACATTGGATGCATGAAAATTAGGATCTGAAAGGCTCATGGCCAACAATTAGTGAAAAAGGTGGAATAAAGAACGTGATATTGCACGCGATTAAAGGTGTCGAGATTCTGCAAGCGATTTATGAGCATAGTGGAGCTGATGCTTAACTTGTAAATGACGGAACAATGTGAGCATCTACTCAATTACGGCCAGGAGTAATTGATAGCTAAATAATATTTTTGTGAAGAAATACGCAGGCAATTGTTTTATGCCTCCTTTGTGTTTATTAAACGATCGCAACACTAAATTATACAGGGTGGCAAAAAATATCACTTCACACCTAGAAAGGTAGGAAGACAAATACACGTGCATCATAAGATGCAACACTGGTTAGTTCAACAACATATCAGCGAAGAAGAGAAACTTTTGTAAGATGAAAATAATTGAAAATATTTGAAATACTATGAGAAATATGTTTTACCCAATTGTGTGTTTTCAACACTAGTGTGAAATAAGTTTTGCAATCAAATTTTGAAACTCGGTGATTTTGAGTACACTGAAAATATTAGTCCTTCCTGGATATTCCTTCATTTAGTGCTCTGAATTTATTTGTAATTTTTAGAAAAGATGTTTAATTCAAGTCAGTCTGCCGTCCAAGAGCGTCAGTAGACATTTTAGTGTACATTCGCGTAAAATCAAGAAAGGCGCCAGGCCTTCCTTTTTGTTAGCAAAATCAGCGATGGCAGAGACTGTAGCATCGCTCGTCATCTTCATGTGTCACGAAATAGGGGAGGCTTTTTTGAAAGTTCAAAAACATTGAGCAAAAGTTAAGAAAATAAACAGAATCATTTGTAATAATCGCACACTATAAGTTGGCCCTTTTCTAGCCGGTGAAAGTCGGTTGACCTTGTGCCTTTATACAATGTTCCCGCTCATTGCCAACCTTATCTACATAACAATAATTTACGGCTTAGCAATCAGTGTCTATTACATGTTATACTGATCAAATAAGTTTGGCCCCCACCATAAAGATAGCAGGAAGAGAACGTCCTACAACAGAAATTAGGTGCTATATGGAGGTGATGTGCTTACATGCGGGAACTGTTGCGCCACAGGGCAAAATTGGACTACAACAAAGTAATGTTGGCAGTAACAACTAACGGTAATGATAAAATCATAGCTGCACAAATACTCAAACCGAGTGAGGTGGCACAGTGGCTAGTACATTGGACTCGCACTCGATAGGACGACGGTTCAAACCCTCGTCTGGCCTTCCATATTTTTCCGTGATTTCCCTAAATCGCCTCAGGCAAATGCCGAGACTTTTGCTTTAAGGCCACTTTGGATTTCAAATCCTTCAGTTATTCCAATGATAAAGCACCTTTAAGAGAAAAAGCATTGTTCTGGCCGTTTCTTTTCGGTAATTGGCGTTATTGATTGTTATTTGTAGCAGTCTTAAATCAGATACTACGTATTCACAGCGTGTTTCCCTCTGCACTTGCTACAACCAAAGTTGTAACTGTTCTTGCTATTATTTATCACGGGAGTTGGTACCCTGAGATCAGTAACATTTACATACATAGGCGAAGTTAAAAGTTGATATATTTACGAAAATTGAGACATTTAACGTGTTTTGAGTATTCTAGCGGGAAGTGCTCATTTGTCAGGGGGAATGAGTTTCCCTGAGTTGGTCATGTCATGTGAGTGCTCGTACGTTGGTATAACGACCAGAGCGAGCTTTCAGGTCGGACTCGCTTTGGCCACCACGTGGTACTGCCGGAACCTCAGAGGCGAGAACCTCTCGTTCCATTTAGTTCGAGGGGAATGATGCAGTTCCAAACGCAGATGCGACAGAGAGAAAATAGAAAAATGTACTATTCTAGGCTCAGCAGTAAATTTTCCATATTTTCTTAAAACATCACACTGCCTAGTACGCTACATCATTTTTCGGTATTACTACAGTTATTTTAAATGAGAATGTTGAAAGAAAAATAATTAGGCATGCCGTAAAATAATCAGTAATTGCAAGATACCCAGCTTATGTCGAATATGCCGCCAAATTTACCGATAAGTGTGACCTTAAAAACGTAGTTTTTCAACTTCGATGAACTTCATATGTACTACAACTTTTTCCTGCTTAAATGGACAAAATATTTGGAACACTTTCATTCTGTTGGTTTTGAAACATTCTGGGAAGTCCCCAATGACGTATGGCCAGTGGGTTCATTCACGGCCGCACATCATATAGGCGACCGTGGTTCATGTGTATCACGTATAGCTTATACATCGATGGAGTGAGAAAGTACTACGAATTTCAGGTAACAAATGGCACACTGCGTTGGATGTTAGAATGTAACTTTTTAGTTGTTTTATTGTTCTTGACAACAATCGAAATAATATTATTGCCGACAGCGTGACCCAAAGGTGTTAGAAGAAAGTACGACCTTCGGCCAACAGATGGCACACGGCACTGGATGTAGGCTCTGTGGATGTTATAGTGTTGCGTTTAGCTGTTACACAGTTCTTGGTATTAGTCTAAGTCACACTAAAATAGTCGAAAGAACATTCGACTTCTGTGGTAGTGCTGATGCCGTAAACAGATGACGCGCAGTTTTGGCTGTTACTGAAGCCACAGCCAGATAGTGATTACTCGGCCTTACGACGACTGTGAATTCTCAATAGATTCTTGCTTGAAATAATAACGTTATTTCTTACTCACCTCTAATATACATTCTTCTGATATATCTATGACACTAGTTATTACACCCGCCGTTTAAATCCCAATCGCTCAGCAAAGTACTTCGCGCATTTCCGGTGTTTTCACTAGGTGCAGTTTTGGGACGGCCCACAGGTATTCGCCTTTAAGAGAGGAAGGGCCTGTCAGAACATTTTCATGAATTTGTGCAATATCAAAGAGATTCCCGAGAATTAAACGTTTTTTGCGCTGTGTCCCTACGTCAAATGTACGGACCATTTTCTTTTCGCTGAAGCTTTCATAACAGAGATGGCTTATGTCGATATGTTGCAAGAAAGGCTCTTTCCCCAATTAGGAGCTGAACCTGAAAACTTTATTTGGCAGCAAGATGAAGCTCCTTCCCATTGCCAACTCTTTGTGAGAGAGTGGTTGAACGACGGTCTCTGACTGTTGTATTCGTCGTAATGGTCAAAACAAAACAAAAAATATATTCACCACTGGCCTCTATGTTCACCTAACCTCACACGAGGTATCAGATCATGTCTACGTTCTGCCACTAACTAATGATTTTTCAGAGTTGAGGTACAGAGCTGAAGAGGCTATTGCTTGCATTATTCCAGACTGTTTAAGCAAAGTGTGAGAAGAATTGGATTTTAAGTTGTATGTGGACTGTGTAACTAAAGAACGCCGGCCGGAGTGGCCGAGCGGTTCTAGGTGCTTCAGTCCCGAACCGAGCGACCGCTGCGGTCGCAGCTTCGAATCCTGCCTCGGGCATGGATGTGTGTGATGTCCTCAGGTTAGTTAGGTTTACGTAGTTCTAAGTTCCAGGGGACCGATGACCTCAGATGATAAGTCCCATAGCGCTCAGAGCCATTTCAACCATTTTAACTAAAGATGTAAGTACTGAACAACTGTAAGAAAAACTAGATTAGTTTGCCTTCAATCTGATGTTCATTTGATGTAAACAGTCTAAACCGAACTGTTACAATATACCACTGAAACTGGAATATTCTTTTCTGGACACTGTATTTAGGGGTAGTATTAAAAAGCGATAAAAATAGGATGATCACGGAAAATTAATACTAGTGAATGCAAATGGAAGATTCGAAATTGTTAGAAGGGTTCTGGGAAAGTGCAGTGCACGTGTAAAGCAAACCGCATGTAAGACGTGAGTGCAACCAATTACAGAGCACTGTTCCAGTGTTTGCAGTCCTTATCTACTTAAGCAGATTTGCCTATAAAAACGTACAGTGTGCAACGCAAAGACGTGACACTCAATCGACGGTATTAACACACCGAACGTATATCCTGCATGTTAATGAGCAAGAGGTAAAACAAGAGGCTGGAGGAAACATTTTGTTTGGAAGCAAAAGTAAGAGGAATGGCACGGGCGGAGTACAGCGGAAAGCTCCTAAAAGCGTCCTGTGGTGGGAGACAATGAACAGGCCAGGTGACTCATCCAGGAGGGTAAGAAGCGGGCCACCGGCGTGGTATGGAAAGAAGCTTTAGAAAACTGCATTGCCAAATTTCCAAATGGAGACAAACAAACCAGTGAAACAGTCGATCACGTGAACAGCACGTGGTACACTCATGATGTACGCATGTAACTTTTAGGTGTTCGGAGCTGGCTGGCATGAACTAGGAAGGAGTAAAATGCTGAGATTTCGACGCAGTTTAATGACAGAGCCTTTGTGATCAGCAGAGAGAGTTTCCACAAAATAAAAAGTACGCTCCTGTTGGTTGGAAAAAGCCGTGACGTGGAGCACGAAAGGACCCAGGGACAGTTTTGCTACGAGAAAGACAATACCGAAAATTTCGGGGGCTCTCCTCTGAACTGGCACCAAGTTCAGAATGGGGTACATAACGCTCTGTATGATACAGAGGAGAAATTTGTGTGAACACTGCATTCACTGCGGCTGACATGCATCTAGATATTAGCTGTAGCATAGTTGAGCTCCAATAGCGGAGAAACGAACCAGCCGCTTAGTTAATTTTTCTTGCGAGAACTGAGACGGCATTGTAATATGCACAATGCTCCTGCCATGCGCGTGCATGTCCCCATGTTTCAAGACTAGGGATGAGTGCATGTTTTCTCGCCTAATGAGAAACATAGGAGAGTTTCTGCTGAAAGAATCAGCAAAGGTTTTGCTTAGCTTTTATAGGAATTTCAGAGGGCGAGAGCAGCCATGCAGACGACAGCTCATCACAGCTAAGGTGAATACTATGAGCTGAGACGTAAACTTGTTGGTCGACCAGCTTGCGTCCACTGTGAACTCGAGCAGCCTTGAGTAGTCTTTTGCTCAGCTTGTCACAAAAACTAACCATCCTCCATAGACTTGATAGTCATCATAAATAGTACTGAACTTAGAACGAGAATTCGATGATTTATCATAATATTGGCCAACTTCATGACATAATAGTAAGATTAATTTTGTAAAGAAACTTCTGGTTAATATTTGATATTGTTGTGTTTAGAGTTATTTTGATTACTCAGGACGAGACGTGTTATCTCAACAACTGTCCTAACATTGTCACGGTACAAACTGTGTAAATTCGTGTATTTTTTTGATAAAAATTCAGCATCAAAACTAATTTGTTTAGAACTTAAATGCCGCTGCACTCTGTCATAGAAAAAGGGTCCACCCCTTACACCAGTCATTTATTCTACAGACACTAACGCACTCAAAGAGTGTTTCTGCTGATATCTGACGAAAGCGAAAAGGAGTGAAGTGTCAGAGAATGGCGACCTTGCCAGGATGGTAGTTGGTCTGCCAGGATGGCAATTAGTCAAATTGGTCAAAAGTTTAGTATTGAAAAAAAAATTGTTTTGTTTTTGTGACAAGGTTACTCAATGTATGTGTATGAATGGCGGTCAGAATACATTAAATGTGTGGTCCACAGAGAAGAAAAGCTGTAGTTACAAGTAAAAGAAAATTTTGTGTATGTGTAGAAGTAGCTTGTGCATGACATTGCTGGCGCGTGCGAAGTTATTCACGGCATTGTTGAGTTGGTTTGAATGTCCACAAATAGTGAACGGCGTTGCTGATGATGTGTTCATAGTCTAAGATACCTTCTATGATATTCTGGAGACGTGCCAGATCATATAACTTCACGTTGACAACAGCTCAGGCTCGCGCAAATCGAGAAAGACAGAGGTTAGTTAGGCGATCGGAGATGGCGGAAGGACGGAGAATATCGCATTGAGGGCAGACTGAAGACCTTGACAGGACAGAAATTTATGTGGACAAAAGGTATCGAGCGCAAGTCACGAAACCGAACAAAGGGATAGTGCAGAGGGAATGGTGGCAGTTTTACGAGTGGTACTTCGACCATAAATATAATAGACTGGTCCTGACGTCATTTTCGTGGCTCCAACATCTCTGGGCTGAAGTCACGTGAATGTTGGCAAAACATGGTTGTTTCGTGTTGCGCTTATGGCTGTACCCAGCGTTTTCTCGGGGAAATGGCATTACATTTCACGTGTAAGTGTTTCTGTGATAGCCCAGATGCGTTTATTGAAATCTGCTGAAGTGACTTTTATATGTTTTTTACACTTGAAATAGAGTATCACGTAAATTAAAGTGTTGAAAGTGATGCCTGTAAAGTCAGACTCATATTACATTTTGGAAAGTATCTGTGATAATTCTGTTTCAGAAGTAAGTATAATCGTTTCTCGTTCCTACTCATAGGTTCCGTAAGGATGAAAACCGAAGGCAGCTTTGGATACAGGCCCTGAAACGGAAAAACTTTAAGCCGTTTGCACATACGCGCCTTTGCTCGAAGCACTTCGCGGAGAAGTGTTTTGATAGGTTAGTTATTATTTACAATGTATATCTATAATTTGTATTTACAGTGTCTGTCATTTTTAAACCTAGGCTCCAAAATTATTTTCTGAAACTGCAAAGTCTCACCTTTCATCTAAAATATCATTTTTTGTAAACTGATAGTTTAAACTTTTGTAAAAATAGTGGGAACTGAACCTTTGAAGTGCACCTAAAATTGACACTCTAAAATGGATCTGCTCCTAAAGTAAACAATTTTGACACCTATAGTTGACATAATTCCCATAGCCCATTTTCTTTTATAAGTGACTTGAGCTCGAAACGTGGCGAATACAATGTTTAAAGTTTTGACACGAGCCCACTCTTACTGTTTAAAAGAATTTTAACGACATTTTACTATAATTGATAGTTTATAGTAATTTCGTCCCGCTGCCCACCAGAGTGGCGTTCGATGTATTTGTTAGATTTTATAAATGGTACTTTGAACAAATCCAGATCAAATGTAGCTGTGGCATAATTTTTCACAAATAAAAAAGTAGTTTTTGTTGGAAGCGTTTGGCAATCAATTGAGAAATGTGGGGAAAATCCGATACAAACATAGGATGGCAGACCGCTGATTTGAAATCCCGCCACGTTTTGCCAACAGTCACGTGGTTTATGTTGGAGCCACACTAGCCCCATAGCTTCTGCACAGCAAGGCCAGTCTTCTAGTATCTATGGTCGAAGGATTGGTACCATAGTCAGAGACTGCACAAGAACGAACAAATGACGGATCTAGTAGTTCAGAGGTAGGATCAGAGGACGAGCAACTTCGGTACGTTGAACCAAAGATAGTAATTCTGAAGCAAACGGGACAGTTTCCAACAGAAAAAAAGTGTGTAAGTGCGTCCGCACTATGCACGGAAGTCGGTGAGACTTCACGTGGAAAACGTGAACGGCAGAAGTTACACCAAATGGTGACAGGTGACGATGGCGAAGAATCTGATAGTATGTTCGCAATATTGAAGCGGCTCACTATTCTTGTCAAACAAACAAATGCAGGGTTAGCAGACTTCAAAACAGAAACAAATGCTGCCTTAAATTGTCTCAAATTTGAAACCAATGCTGGGTTCGAAAAGGTCCGCAAAGATCAGCAAAAATTGCGAACGGAAGTTAATGAACAGTTTTCTGAAATCCGGAGAGAGGCGAGACACTCACGGGAACTAATTCGATCGCTAATGGCTGAACGAGAAAAAGATGCGTTCTGACGTTGACCAGGAGCAAGATGCAGAGTTTTATATTAACCAAAGGGCTGATAAGTTAGCACGTAAGACGTCTGGTAAGGCGCAACAGATCGTGGAAGAACTCAATGTCAGAAAACGTGTCATTTGAGCCGCGTTAAAAAGATTCAATACACGCATTGAAAGTATCGTCTCAAAAAAACAGCAACAGTATGAACATCTTCGTACAGAACTGAAACAGTGTATCGAACACAGTACAGAAAGCAGTAGTGAGGCAACGGAATCAGTAGTGTCATCCGACATAGTGTGGAAAGAAATCCAGAAGTAAACAAATCAGTTATGCAATCTTCCGTGGCAGTAGCGGAAACACAAAAAAGTGATGATATTCCACTTGTATATCCACAAGAGGTTGCGTCAGTAATTCCCGATACGAAACAGAAGCAAATGGGAAGAGAACAGTTGAGACAGGTGAGCGAAGCAGGTATTGTGCGTTCACAGCAGACAATGGTGCGAGAAGCGGTAACTGCGTGCATTCCAACAGTAACTGCGTGCATTCCGAACGTGAGCGAGTGACGCGAGAACAGAGCAAGTTACGGTGACACATATTCCAAATTCTCAATTTCCAAGTTACGGTACAACAGGTCATATACCGCAGGTCAAGATGAATCAAATAAAAGGACAAAACACTGATCCAGTAACGGGAAGTTTTAACGTATCTTTGAGTCCGATACACGAGGAACGGAACGGTTTAGATAATTGCACACCACTGCGTAGATGCGATATTTGTCATGTCAGGTTCCAAACGTGGTAGAACGAATAAAGGAAAAAATGACACAGTTGGAGAGAACGGAAAATGTTGCGAAACCCCAAATGCCATTGGGTGGAATAGAAAAATTTGACAATGATCACTTTTTGACAGTCAGAAAATTCCAACATTACAAAGAAAGCGGGAACGGCTTACACCACCGCACATTTATGCATCAATTCCAGATCGGTTTACCAGAGCATTGGCCACTTAGCCATAAACTTGACTTCATTTGTGGTCATATGGACGGCGCAATAGCAGAAACCATGCAAAGAGTAGCTGCAATCGTATGAACTATCTAAAGCTGTATTCCTGGAGCAATACTGGTCCACGGAAACCCAAAATAGAATAAAATATGAATTGTTACAGAAAGAGTCATTCGAAAATTCAGGAGAAAAGAAACCAGTTAGATTTTTTGAAGAAATGACAAAAAAGAATCAGTTTTTAGATAACCCATACAGTGATGGGGAACTGATACGCTTGTGCGCAGTGCGGTTACCGTTGCGTTATAGCAATCGTTGGCTGGTAGAGCAGGAGATAATATACAAGCATTTAAAGGGATATTAAGAGAACTTGAATTCGTCCTCAGTGAAGATGACGCGAAGAAACAACGTGCAGTAAGAGAAAACAATGTTAGGGGGGATGATAGCAACAGATTGGGCTTTAATAATGGTTACAATGGCAATAATAATGTGGGAAACGGTAATCGTTTTGGAAATAATGGCAATCGCCCATGGGATAATAATAGCTATGGTTTCGGACACAAACAGTGGTCAAACAATAACTATGGTTTTGGTGAGCCATGGAACTAAAATAATAGATTTGGTCCCAGAAACTACGGTAGTATCGGTAATCAAAGATACGATCGCCGTGCAAACGAAGCAGGAAGGTTTAGAGGTTTTCCGCAACAACACCCAAGTTATTCAGATGGAGCACAGGTAGTCCCAGTCTTCAAGAAGGGTCATCGAGCAGATGCGCAAAACTATAGACCTATATCTCTGACGTCGATCTGCTGTAGAATTTTAGAACATGTTTTTTGCTCGCGTATCATGTCGTTTTTGGAAACCTAGAATCTACTCTGTAGGAACCAACATGGATTCCGGAAACAGCGATCGTGTGAGACCCAACTCGCTTTATTTGTTCATGAGACCCAGAAAATATTAGATACAGGCTCCCAGGTAGATGCTATTTTCCTTGGCTTCCGGAAGGCGTTCGATACAGTTCCGCACTGTCGCCTGATAAACAAAGTAAGAGCCTACGGAATATCAGACCAGCTGTGTGGCTGGATTGAAGAGTTTTTAGCAAACAGAACACAGCATGTTGTTATCAATGGAGAGAAGTCTACAGACGTTAAAGTAAGCTCTGGCGTGCCACAGGGGAGTGTTATGGGACCATTGCTTTTCACAATATATATAAATGACCTAGTAGATAGTGTTGGAAGTTCCATGCGGCTTTTCGCGGATGATGCTGTAGTATACAGAGAAGTTGCAGCATTAGAAAATTGTAGCGAAATGCAGGAAGATCTACAGCGGATAGGCACTTGGTGCAGGGAGTGGCAACTGACCCTTAACATAGACAAATGTAATGTATTGCGAATACATAGAAAGAAGGATCCTTTATTGTATGATTATATGATAGCGGAACAAACACTGGTAGCAGTTACTTCTGTAAAATATCTGGGAGTATGCGTGCGGAACGATTTGAAGTGGAATGATCATATAAAATCAATTGTTGGTAAGGCGGGTGCCAGGTTGAGATTCATTGGGAGAGTCCTTAGAAAATGTAGTCCATCAACAAAGGAGGTCGCTTACAAAATATTCGTTCGACCTATACTTGAATATTGCTCATCAGCGTGGGATCCGTACCAGATCGGGTTGACGGAGGAGATAGAGAAGATCCAACGAAGAGCGGCGCGTTTCGGCACAGGGTTATTTGGTAACCGTGATAGCGTTACGGAGATGTTTAGCAAACTCAAGTGGCAGACTCTGCAAGAGAGGCGCTCTGCATCGCGGTGTAGCTTGCTCGCCAGGTTTCGAGAGGGTGCGTTTCTGGATGAGGTATCGAATATATTGCTTCCCCCTGCTTATACCTCCGGAGGAGATCACGAATGTAAAATTAGAGAGATTCGAGCGCGCACGGAGGCTTTCCGACAGTCGTTCTTCCCGCGAACCATACGTGACTGGAACAGAAAAGGGAAGTAATGACAGTGGCACGTAAAGTGCCCTCCACCACACACCGTTGGGTGGCTTGCGGAGTATGAATGTAGATGTAGATGTAGATGTAGATGAGCTGGGATGACTAGAACACAGAAAGGCTGGGAAAATCAGACTTCAGCAGGACAATACACGCGAAATGAACCGGTATAGGAAGTCGAGTTGAGGCCACCAAACACAGGTAAAAGACAGAATTGACGAGATGAACGGTACTAAGACCAGTCATAAAAGATTCAGTCGCCAAATGAAGTTGGTTTTATAATTAAACATGTAAACATACTTAGCTTTGATCAGCAGGTTTCTGAAGTAGGTTTAGGGGGTGATCGAACACAAACATCAGCTTGCTGGGATACAATTGTCTGGGAATCGACCGATGATGAGGAACAAGAGTTGTTAAAAGTCAATATAGACAGTAGTACAAAAACTGATGATGACCAAATTGTGAAGGACGTAGTTCATATTATACCAAACTGAGAGAGAAATTGTATGCCAAGAGGATAATGTACCATTGATAACACCAACAGTGGTACCCTAGTTGTAAGTAAAGTCCCACCAGTACCCAAAGTAAAAACATCAACATCAAGTAAAATTAGCACTGAGCAATGGGAAGGCTATGGCGTTGAAGTAAATTCTTTTTAGTACACCAAGGCACCATGGAAGTAAGTAAAGTAGTCCGTGATAATGCAGTTGAATTGATTAATCCAAAAACAGGAAAGTCATTGGGTTTGCACCATGTGAGTCATTTGAAATTGTATAAAGGATAAAACCAAAATAAAAGAGTAACTCCAGAAGAAAATTTAGTTGTGTTAAATATCCAGAAGTCAAAGAGCAGGAAAAATAACAAAATACACACAGATAAAACTTTTTAACACCTACTTATCTCAGTCGAAAAACAGAGCAAATTTCGTAGTAAGGTAAATGGATAGTTGTGAAGGGAAAACAGTAAAGTAAGAACTAAAGTAACTCTTCTGCAAACGAAATGTGTTGTGGGGAAAGAGTAGAGAGCAATGAGGAAGATAGAGATCAGCATGTGGATAGTTTGACATAATAGAGTAGATTCTCTCTTAAAATTGTAGTGTACAGGAGAAGGAAATTGAATTTGTGGACGAAAGGAAGTCAAGAAGTATGATGGAAGTAAAGGATTAGGTAGGAAGGAGAAAGCCCTTTCTAATTTGTTCCTTCGAGGACGGTGAACAGTAATTTTGGGGGAATATGAGAAGCATACCATAAGTTGTTATTAAAATGGAGATATGAGGGAAATAAATATAAAAGGTCGTTAGGAGTTAATAATTAAGAGAGAGAATTGAATTATTAAGCTAAGTGACGAACATGTTGTTTCGTGGAAGGAGGGATGCAAATTTAACCCAGAGAGGATTTCAGTAAGAAAGCGTATGATGGGGGAGGAAAGTAAGATAAAAGTACTACTTAGAAAAAGGAGAAAGGGATAAGTACAACTGAGAAAAAATAAGCTGTAAACAATGCAATAGAATAATAGAGTAAGTTTTTAAAAAGAAAAAGAAAAGGGGAGAGATATATTGTATATTGAAGTTATGTTACAGCTAATGCCGAAAAGAAGAGATTGCAGAGAAAAAGACGCTGGAGTCGAAGTCAAGGTGCGAAGTTTTCATGATAATATGATGTACCTGTAGATAGAAAAAAAGGAGGGGGAAGGAACTCATTAACTCACTAACCTTCATCGCCATCAATTTCACTGTTACTATCCATCGTGATGAAGATGAGGAAACCATGACCTTTAGACCAATAAAATATTGCGTAGAATGGGGATAAGTGATGACAAATAAAAACAGTGATGAGAAAAAGATGTTGTATAGCTTAAATAAGGTCTTTTGTAAAGTTTATTAAGAATTTAATGTTTGTAAAGCTTGTAACGTAGTTTAAGGGGGTAATAGTTATAATAAAATAGATAATAATATCGTGTAAATTAGAGACTAGATGAGGATATAAGAAAAGTAATATAAACAAAAAAATTGGGGCAATATCGTATTAGACATGACGTCATCAGACATTATGCAGCATCATTGCGGCCAGATCGACAGCAGAACTGAGGAGGGCAGTTAGGCATGAGAGGAAGGGACACTGAATGTGAGTGCCTGGTACGTCAGCTTACAAGATGACAAAAGAAGAGGCCTTGGTGGAAACAACAGTCCAAGAGGATAACACCTCTGTGGAAAAGTTGGAAGATCAACAAAGCATCCGGAATACGATCAACATGTACCATGTTGATTTATTCATATGAAAGCCACATACAAGCGTTATGACAACTGTTCTGTGAAAGTGTTAGGTACTTAGTACTTCTATTGTGAACTGTTTAGATCAGCATAAGGAGAGATGATGGATTTCCACCGAACCGGAATGGAGGCGGACATATTACATCAAGGACGAGTAGGTGTTTAAATTCACTGGAAAAAGAAGAGGCGCATTTCTCTAACTCAACATTCATAATAGCTGAAACTGGTATCATACCATATACGAAACATTCCCTGAACACTCACAGGAGTAAGCAAGAAAACAATGGAAGGCTGTCCAATCTTTCTGGATGAACAATCTGATACAAGAAAGGATACACAACAATTTCAAAGAAGACGCCATAAGAACAGATTAAACGATAACGAGGTTAAGCAGGTCTTCAATCCCAATTTCCAGTCCAGAGAAGAACGAAGACACAACTGAGAAGACAGGAAGATGCATCAAGAATAGAAGATTCAACGAAGAAGATGTGGAAGAAAGAAGAGCCTGAACCAGAAGAGATCAAGAAACCTTTCCAAATCCCTTCCCATACAAGACCATTATTGCATTTACCTACTCACAAAGAATCCAATTTTAACTGTTCTAGTAGCACAAATATCCAATATTCCTTATGGCACTTCCCAATGTCATACCGAGAGATGGGAGATGACTACTCGTATGGAAACCTGGAGACGAATTGACTAATGATGAACCGGCATAAAGATTCGACAAATGAAGAAGATACGTTTTTATGCTGCCAAGAATAGATCTCCAATACAATGTCGCCACGGGCACATGCAGAATGGAACAAAGGCAACCAAGCATTCACGACACGCTCAGACCTTCAGCAACCTTCCTCTCTGCCGACCGTCATTCCATGCTCAGTGGAGATACGGCGAGGTGCGTGCCGACCGTCATTACAGGCTCAACGGAGACACGTAGAGGCACACTGCCGACCGTCATTCCATGCTCACAGGAGGCAAAATGAGATGCACGAAAAGGAGAGTGACGACTGCAATGAACCACGTCAAAGATATAGGAGAAAGAACTGTGATAGACTAGTATCTGATTAAACTGAAAAAAAAGATAATTTTTACGATTGTTGTTTAGAAATATTGAATTTTTGAAGTCTTTCATGTGTCAGCAACAGACCTTTATTAACGATGCTTTTAAAATTTTAATCTTGACATATCAATAACATTTCCTTGTATTTCATATTTTGCAACATGTCTAAGTTAAGAAAACCAATTGCTAACAATTTCTTGAGAGGTTAAGATTCTAATATGTAATGTGTTTAATGGGTTTAGCAATTCCATGAAGTTAAGTTAATCTTTGCAAAGTAATTAATAGGATTAGAAATTTAATATGTCTGTAAAAGTCAAATTTAAAATTTCGTTAATGCTATAATGCATAAATATAAGATTTTTTGGGATATAAACATGTTTATGAATAGGATTATGCCTGTAAAGTTATGAGAATGATGTGGTTAAGTTTAACATAGATCAAAAAATTATTGTAAGGATGTTTCTTAAATTATAACTAACATAAAAGGTTGAGAAAACACAATAAATATTGAAAAAGGAGAGGATAATTTTAATGAAGGTTTCCTCAACTTCAATACATATTCATCATCATCTAACATAAATTGTGTAATCAAAAAACAGATCAGTCTAAAAAAAAATTAAGTTCAAAATGGTTCAAATGGCTCTGAGCACTATGGGACTCAACTGCTGAGGTCATTAGTCCCCTAGAACTTAGACCTAGTTAAACCTAACTAACCTAAGGACATCACACACATCCATGCCCGAGGCAGGATTCGAACCTGCGACCGTAGCGGTCTCGCGGAAAAAAATTAGGGCGATACAAATTTATAGAGAAGCTCGGACTGGTTTGAATTTAAATTAAAATTAAAATGTAGACAACCATATAGAAAGAAAAAGACCTTAGATTAGTTAAATAATTGCATTAAATCAGAAAATTAGAAAGAACATGTTAAATTTTGGGAAAATATTACTTTAGGGTTCAAATCAGTAATAAACATGAGATCAATTACAATATAAGGTAACAATAAGGAGACTAGATCGAACCACTGTTTAATTATACCATATATTAAAATAGGACGTTGGTCAGTAAATACGTCAATTGCTACAATTAGCAGTAGAAAACAATTTTGCACTGACTTCAATCAATTTCTCAACCACTGATTGGCCCAGCACAAAACTGAACAAGGAAGCAGGAGAATCTGAAACTTGGCAGATTAAATGAAGGTAAATTTCGCACCTTACATGAGAGTTTTATACATCACACCGGGAAGGTGAATATGCCACCTGGCTTACTTTGGCAGATTTGGCTATAAAAACATACAGTGTGCAATGCAATGGATGACACTCAATCAACGGTATTTGCACACCAAACTTATATACTGCATGTCAATGAGCAAGAGGTGAAACAAGTGTCTGGAGGAAATGTTTCGTTTGGAAGCAAAAGTGAGGGGCACACCACGGCCGGAGTACAACGGAAAGCTCTTAAGAGCGTCCTGTGGCAGGAGACAACGAACGGACCAGGTGACTGATCTAGAAGGGCAAGTAGCAGGTCACCGGAGTGGTACAGAAAGAAGCTTTAGAAAACTGCCTTGTGGAATTTCCAAATGGATACGAACAAACCAGTGAGACAGTCGATCACGTGAGCAGCACGTGGTAGACTCATGATGTAGCTTGTAGGCGTCTAGAGTGGGCTGACATGAACTAGGAAGGAGTAAAATGCCGACATTTCGATGCAGTTTAGTGGTAGATCCATTGCGATTGGCAGAGAGAGCTTCTACAAAATAGGGGGAATGCTCCTATTGGTCGGAAAAAGCTGTCACATGGAGCATGAAAGGACCCAGGTGGGGAACAGTTTTACTAAGAGAAAGACAATGAAAATTTCGGTGGACTCTCCTCTGAACTGGCGTCAAGTGCAGAACGCTATGTATGATGCAGAGGAGAAATTTGTGTGAACACTACGTTGACTGCGGCTGACAATCAGCTAGATATTGGTTTTAGCGCCGTTGAGCTTCAATAGCGGAGAAACGAACCAGCCATTTAGTTAATTGTCGTTGCAAGAACTGAGAGGGCATTGTAATATGCACACTGCTCCAGCCAAGCGTGTGCATATCACCATACTTCAAGATTAGGGATGAGTGCATGTTTTCTCTCCTAACGAGAAACATAGGAGAATTTCTGCTGACAGAATCAGCAAAGGTTTTGCTTAGTTTTTATAGGATTTTCAGAGGACAAGAGCAGCCATGCAGACGACAGCTCATCACAGCTGAGGTAAATACTGCGACCCGAGGTGTAAACTTGTTGGTTCATCAGCTTGCGTCCACTGTGAACTCGAGCAACCTTGAGTAATCTTTTGCTCATCTTGTCACAAAAACTAACCATCCTCTGTAGATTTGATTGTCATCCTAATATTTGCCAACTTCATGATGTAGTAATAAGATTAATTTTGTAAGGAAATCTCTGGTTAATATTTGATATTGTTGTGTTTAGAGTTATTTCGATTACACAAGACGAGATGCGTTATCTCGACAACTGTGCTAACATTGTCACGTTACAAACTGTGAAAATTCGTGTATTTCTTTTATAAAAATTCGGCATTAAAACCAATTTGTTTACAGCTTAAACACCGTTGTGCTTTGTCATCGAATAAAGGTTCACTCCTTACCCCAGTCATTTATTCTACAGATGATGAAACGTCCCCTTAGAAAACTTATAAATTACTGTGCTGGTAAACCTCTTACGTTATTTGATTTTCAAACAGCTGAGCAAAACTGAACGTAGTCAAACATTTCTCTCTTTACTTATTCTGATCGACAGTAAACTGACACACAATTTTTTTTTTACCGCAACGCAATCTGACTTTCAATAATCCCTGCAAAAGAATGGCCCTGACTAACAATAATCTATACCTTTCATGAATCACTTACCTCACAAAAATCTTCGTTACTCAAACTACCGCAATACAGCTTGCGCCAATACTGCAAGCTAAATAAAAGATTCTAACTACTGAAGGCACGAACTACTGATAAGCATATAGTTAGCAAAAGAAAGATTTTTGATAGAATACAAACAATGTATTTACCTTAATAGTGTTCAAAAGTCATAATATATATGTATAGTTTGTGACATCCAGTTTGGCAAATTTCCTTTTTCTGACGTACACACGTCCAGCTCGTCCGCTCATATTAACATCTCTAAACTCTGGCTTCTCTCTCCCCACATCCAACACTGCTAGCGGCTCACCCCCAATTGCGCAACGCTACGCGCTGTTCACATCCAACTACCCAACACTGCAATAGCGAATATTCCAACAATGCCAACCAGCCACAGATTTCACACAGCACAGTCAGTGATTTTCATACAGAGCGCTACGTGACGTTACCAACATAAAAACCTAAACAGCCTACTTACATAGGCACCACGCTCCCCACAAAAAATTTTACGAATTGTTTTGGACAATGTCCAATAATTATTTGGTAAATATTTTGATATTAACGATAGCAAATATATCAAATGCGCATACTTATTGATACAATGTTGGTCAAAAGCAAAAACTGTTCTCATAAAGAAAGGAAGTTGTGGATTTCTATGCAGTCTTGGAGAAGTAGTGATGTCCTTCCAACGGAAAGACAATGCAGACACTTGACATGCAGATAGGTAATGAGCCACAACAGAGTTAACCCACAGCAGAGTCAGTCAAAGTTTTGAAGAATATTGGTAGGTAGGTCATCACAGAGCAGACCCACTGTAGTCCTTGTAGAGATTATGGTATTGGTGGGCCAGCAAAGGTGCAGACCCACCGTAGTCATTGTAGGTGATGGTATTGGTGGGCCACCAAAGGTGCAGACTCACTGTAGTCCTTGTAGAGATGGACAGCAGCCATCTGTCGCGGGTGCACAATCACCACTGAAGAGTCTTGCGGGTAATATAGCAAGTCCATAAACTGCCACTTACGCACTCACAAACTTTTTGGAATGTCCTTAGAACCAGCAGTGCTGTTAACCAGTCCCTTGCTGAATTATCAACATACGTGCAAACGCTAACAGCCCCCCCCCCCTTTTTTTTAACTTCTCACATATTATGCATATACTATGACCAACAGAAAGGTGTACAGTGAAATGAAACTTAATTTGAAGAACAATTTACGGCAACGCAATCTGACTTTCAATAACCCCTACAAAAGAATGGCCCTGACTAACAATAACCTATACCTTTCATGAATCACTAACCTCACAAAAATCTTCGTTTCTCAAACTACCGCAATACAGCTTGCGCCAATACTGCAAGCTAAATAAAAGATTCTAACTACTGAAGGCACGAACTACTGATAGGCATATAGTTAGCAAATGAAAGATTTTGATAGAATACAAATAATGTATTTACCTTAATAGTGTTCAAAACTCATAATATATACACTCCTGGAAATTGAAATAAGAACACCGTGAATTCATTGTCCCAGGAAGGGGAAACTTTATTGACACATTCCTGGGATCAGATACATCACATGATCACACTGACAGAACCACAGGCACATAGACACAGGCAACAGAGCATGCACAATGTCGGCACTAGTACAGTGTATATCCACCTTTCGCAGCAATGCAAGCTGCTATTCTCCCATGGAGACGATCGTAGAGATGATGGATGTAGTCCTGTGGAACGGCTTGCCATGCCATTTCCACCTGGCGCCTCAGTTGGACCAGCGTTCGTGCTGGACGTGCAGACCGCGTGAGACGACGCTTCATCCAGTCCCAAACATGCTCAATGGGGGACAGATCCGGAGATCTTGCTGGCCAGGGTAGTTGACTTACACCTTCTAGAGCACGTTGGGTGGCACGTGATACATGCGGACGTGCATTGTCCTGTTGGAACAGCAAGTTCCCTTGCCGGTCTAGGAATGGTAGAACGATGGGTTCGATGACGGTTTGGATGTACCGTGCACTATTCAGTGTCCCCTCGACGATCACCAGTGGTGTACGGCCAGTGTAGGAGATCGCTCCCCACACCATGATGCCGGGTGTTGGCCCTGTGTGCCTCAGTCGTATGCAGTCCTGATTGTGGCGCTCACCTGCACGGCGCCAAACACGCATAAGACCATCATTGGCACCAAGGCAGAAGCGACTCTCATCGCTGAAGACGACACGTCTCCATTCGTCCCTCCATTCACGCCTGTCGCGACACCACTGGAGGCGGGCTGCACGATGTTGGGGCGTGAGCAGAAGACGGCCTAACGGTGTGCGGGACCGTAGCCCAGCTTCATGGAGACGGTTGCGAATGGTCCTCGCCGATACCCCAGGAGCAACAGTGTCCCTAATTTGCTGGGAAGTGGCGGTGCGGTCCCCTACGGCACTGCGTAGGATCCTACGGTCTTGGCGTGCATCCGTGCGTCGCTGCGGTCCGGTCCCAGGTCGACGGGCACGTGCACCTTCCGCCGACCACTGGCGACAACATCGATGTACTGTGGAGACCTCACGCCCCACGTGTTGAGCAATTCGGCGGTACGTCCACCCGGCCTCCGGCATGCCCACTATACGCCCTCGCTCAAAGTCCGTCAACTGCACATACGGTTCACGTCCACGCTGTCGCGGCATGCTACCAGTGTTAAAGACTGCGATGGAGCTCCGTATGTCACGGCAAACTGGCTGACACTGACGGCGGCGGTGCACAAATGCTGCGCAGCTAGCGCCATTCGACGGCCAACACCGCGGTTCCTGGTGTGTCCGCTGTGCCGTGCGTGTGATCATTGCTTGTACAGCCCTCTCGCAGTGTCCGGAGCAAGTATGGTAGGGCTGACACACCGGTGTCAATGTGTTCTGTTTTCCATTTCCAGGAGTGTATGTGTAGTTTGTGACATCCAGTTTGGCAAATTTCCTTTTCCTGACGTACAAACGTCCAGCTCGTCCGCTCATATTAACATCTCAAAACTCTGGCTTTTCTCTCCCCACATCCAACACTGCTATCGGCTCACCTCCAACTGCGCAACGCTACGCGCTGTTCACACCCAACTGCCCAACACTGCAATAGCGAATATTCCAACAATGCCAACCAGCCACAGATTTCACACAGCACAGTCAGTGATTTTCATACAGAGCGCTACGTGACGTTACCAACATAAAAACCTAAACAGCCTACTTACAACGCTAATGCACTCAAAGAGTGTTTCTGCTGATATACGATAAAAAAGAAAAGGAGGGAAGTGTCAGAACTATAGCAGAAATGCTCGGTGAAATTAAATGTAAATCCAGCAAGAAAGACTATGTGGTTCTCGCGAAACCCTGTTGGTTAAATTTTTGGAAGACTATATGATCACACTGGTGCCACCAACGTATACAACGCGTAGTTGCCTTGAGAATGAGACGAGCCATATTGGAGAACGTAAGAGGCGCAAACACAGTCACTTGTTCCTCGCTCAATACACGAATGAAATAGGACAGGATATCGACAACACTGGTACGATGTAACCTCCGTCATGCACTGTACAGTGGCTTTTACAGTATCGATGTAGATGTAGAGGTATATAAAGTAGAAAGTCCCTCACACAAACGACCTGGTTTCCAAAGACGGTTTGACCAAGAGCATGTCGTAAAAATCATTTGTTCAATAGGTGAAATGAGATTTAATTTTATTGTACATATTCATCTTAACAATCTCCGTAAAGTCAGTAAAAGAATTTAACTTATTGCTTCCACATATATTCCGAGGTGCGTAAAATTGGTTCTTGCATATTTTTACTTATTTTAATTATTGACTTAATAGTGGCCCGACCTGCTTTTCCAGATTCTCACATTCGTACTCTTCATCCCGTCAGTAATGTTGGTTTTAGGTAGTGTTAGGCAGTGTGACGAAATTATATTCCATAATCAGTACGTTACATACAGTTCGGTGAACCACTACTGAATTTGTGTCTCATCTTGAAGAAAATGGTGCTAGCTTATCTTTTTTACCTAGCTGCTTTCGTCTGTATTCGTATCAGAAGCAACTAGCACCTTCGGGCTTTTCATGCTCTACTTCCACCTATTCTACTTTTCCCTTAGACTAATAGACGCTACACGAGTAGGCTTGTCTGCACCGACCATTATTCTTGCGTTTAATCAGTTAACTTTCCCATGCATGACTACAGACATCTGCACTATCTTGAGACGACTAAACATATTTGATTTTCACATAGTTCACTATTGCCATTTGAGTTGTTATCTCGCAACGCCTTCTCTGTTTCTAATATTTTATCACTGATAAATCAAAGTTTTAGTCCGTACTTTCTGTTTCGGAAGTAGAAGCGCTTCATGCCAATCCATTTGTTAGTACTTGAGATTACCATTTGTAGCCTTTAAAACATCGCATTAATCTGGGGCTGGTAGCTGTATGCTAACAGTATGGCGGTAGCTTTTTGACGTTTGTACCAAGGGCAATGGTTCTTTGGTTGATTTTACCCAGAAACGGTTGGTATGAGGCTCACAGTATTTAAGAAGCTAGTTAGTTAGTTAGTTACGTGTTTCATGGATTAATAGAACGGAAAAACCGTTATGATGTGGAACGTGTCAAATGCACGAGAAATGCGCACAGGAAACAAGTTCTTTTCTTTTTTCTTATTTTGTTTACATTCTAGTGTTATACCTAAATATTTCTATTGTCTATCCCATTCCCTTAAATGGCACAAAATGTATTTATTATATCTCCAGATTTATTAACTCATATTCAAGAATTCATCTATGGTATAGAAGGAGTTGTGAAGGAGGTATGATTTCATTTTGTTTTTGAAACTATTACTGCTGTCTGTCAGACATTTTATTTCATCTGGTAATTTATCAAAAAGTTTTATAGCAGCATATTTTACCCCTTTCTGTGCCAAAGATAGGTTAAGTAAAGGATAGTGTAGGTCTTTCTTTTTTCTGGTATTGTAATCATGAATGTCGCTGTTGATTTTAAACTGGTCCATGTTGTTGAGAAAAAATTTCATTACATGTACTGTCAAGCAGTTGTAAGAATTCCTGACCTTTTAAACAGATACCTACAAGATGTGCGACTATGAACCCCACACATTATTCTAACTACTTTCTTTTGAGCAGTGAATACCTTTTGCCTAAGTGTTGAGTTGCCCCAGAATATTATTCCGTATAACATCAGAGAGTGAAAGTATGCAATATATGTTAACTTACTAATTCCTACATCCTCATAATTGGCAATTATTCAGATTGTAAAAGTTGCTGAACCTAGTCGCTTTAGGAGATCCAAAACATGAATTTTCCAATTAAAATTCTCATCTATATGTACTCCCGAAAACTTAGTATACTCTAACCTGGCTACTGAATTCTTTTGACGTGTTATGTTTATTGAAGGAATTACACTTTTTGCAGCAGAAAATTGGATGTACTGTGTTTTTTCAAAGTTCAGAGCAAGCCCATTCGCCGAAAACCAATTAATAACTTTTCCAAAGGCCTTATTTGTATCATTATCTATCGGATTTTCTTTTACTGGATTAATAATTATGTCTGTATCATCAGCAAACAGTGTCAGTTCAGCATCTTGTTTCACAGAAGAAGGGAGGTCATTCACATATATCAAGAACAGGAGGGGACCCATGATCGAACCTTGTGGAACACCTAATGTACTTTCGCCCCAGTTAGATGAAGTGGCAAACTCCTTTGAATCACTTGAAGCATTTAAGAGACTTTTTGCTTCCTGTTCCGTAGATATGACTTAAATTACTCATATGCTGTTCCATTTATACCACAGAACAAGGCCTTCGTGTTACGATTTTACGGTGAAATGAGAAGTGCTGGAAAGCGAGTGGTGTCTGACCCACCGAGGCCTACTGCTGTGCCTGCAGGGTTTGACGACCACCTCGGCGGCGCCAGTTGCAAGCTGGGGGTGCCTGCCGTGGCCTGCAGGTTACCGAGGCCAGCCTGCAGTCTGCGGCAGTTGCAAATTAACGCCGCGCGCCCCGAGAGAAGTTGGCCGACGGATTCTGCCGGGAAAGCTCGACCCCTCCAGGAGACCCACTCACAGTGCAGTACAGTCTGCTGGCGGAAACGGGGTCAACCGGTGCCTGGCTGAGGCTCGCGTCTTAAGTGTGCGAGGCCGGACGGAACGTTATATCGCTTTCAAATCAGAACTGCCAAGGAAGATGAGAGAATCCACTGTGGACAACTTCACCTCTGAACATTAGACGGCTGAAAGTAAGTGAAGGTCTCGTAAACCATAAAACAGTAAATTAATGCGTACTTGTGATGAGATGTATACCGAATCCCCAGAAATATCAGCCCTCGTATGTTTTTGACTACTTTATTTTCCTTCCTATTAACTTAACTTAATCTAACTTAAACACTGTTTAAAGAGTAGAAGCAGAGATAGCTGATACAAATAATTTGAAATGAAACAGATGAGAAATTTATTTTCGGGATTTGACCCATAAACTGATACCTTTAAATTATCTTCAAAGTGAACTGGAGCAGTTTCAGGGATATTATTAATCCTATCGCTACTCTAATTAACTCCATACCATCACTGTTTAAATAAATTAAATTTTTTGTTCATTATGATTTCACTATTACGACTAAACTCATTTAATGGCCAACATTTATTTTTATCACAGCTTTCATCATGATACTATTTGATAATTTCATAAGTCATAACGGTATTCCCTTACACTGTGGAAAGAAACCAGGCCCCCACAACCGCACGAGTGGTCGACTGTGAAGAGCGGACAAATTGAATAGCTGGCCGGCGGCCATTAGAGTGGTAAACTGGCGCGCGGAGTTCGAATGTTTATACATCGCTTTTGGTTATAAAATGCCTTCCCTCGAGTTAGGTCGCAAACATAATGCCTCACTTAAATACGTTACTACAATATACTTTTTAATTTATGAACAAACAGCAACTAGTCACTGTTTATGAATTTATCTTACGTACTACATTGAATCTGCCGTAGCTAAAAGTTATGTACTGGACCCCTAGCATTTTTCGTAGTTCATTTACGATAGATGTACGCAAAATGCGTCAAAATACTCGAAGATTTGCCCACTATATAATAGATATTTTCTGACTCTACCTTGCTTAAGATTTTATGACGAGAAGTGCGTTATATATGGCATAGTGCTTTGGCAACTCACGACCAAATTATCAAGTTTCAACCTAATCTAGACCATGAAAACACTATCGATCAGCGAACTTTCTTCAAAATGATCAGAACATATAAACTGGTATTCTGTCGGTCGGAAATCTTGCCTCCTGACAGCGTGTAACCATTTTGTAACAGCTGTGGTTTTGAGAAAGGAAACCTGCAAATAGATGGTTCAAATGGCTCTGAGCACTATGAGACTTAGCATCTTAGGTCATCAGTCCCCTAGAACTTAGAACTACTTAAACCAACCTAATCTAAGGACATCACACACATCCATGCCCAAGGCAGGATTCGAACCTGCAGCCGTAGCAGTCCCGCGGTTCCGGACTGCAGCGCTAGAACCACACGACCACCGCGGCCGGCTGCAAATAAATGCACAGCCATTATGCTAATACCGTGTTACAAAGACATTTATTAAGCAAGTGCACTGACATACAAAACAACTTAAAATATTCACATACCTGTGAAATGTAATATTCGTTCCTTTCTCGAATTTAATTGTACAATTAATCGCTGCACAACTCTTCACCATTGTACTTCTTTTGATTGGAACGTACAGACAGTAGAATTACGAGTAACAAATACTGTACGTACGCCCCAACAAATATACAACGTTGAATCAGGGTCTTCATAAACAACAATACTAGACAACACATCAGACTACAACCACTATAATGGCGTCCAGCGGAAGGTTCAAATTATCCCGCGACTGCAGCGCTATCAGTGAGTCTAGTTATTTTTTACAAGGTCTTTGAAAGAAACAGACACATACCATTTCATTCGCCATTACGTTACTAACATCTAAATCTCAATTGGAAGGACAATGAAAATTGTGAAATCGTGCAAAGATCAGCAAGTTGTTTGAAATGTTCGGATATATAAAAAACGCTCTTCACAGAACGTAGAAAACTAGTATCCACTGACTACAACGTCAATGAATCAAAACTGGTATGGAAACAGAGAAGTAAAAATGTCAGTGAAAATCCATTGAAAATAAATTTGCCAAACGATACTCCCGTAGCATGTTCCCCCCCCCCCCCCCCCCCCCCCCTCCCTGCTCTACCCTTCCCCCGGGAACATACTTATTAATTTAGCACCAATTTGAAGAAAGGCTCACAATTTTATGAACGTTGACTAGTAGCACAGTACTATTCAGCTATTCACTCTGGAACTAACGTCACATTCCCCCCTCCTTCCCAACTTTCTACGTTCGTAACTTAGATCGTGGGTAGGTCCACTGTTATTGATGTTACATAGAGATTTTAGGACCACTTAGTATAAGAGCTACAGACTTAAAATTTCATTGAGGAATGTATTTTATATGTTAACAAATTCGTTAAGGACTTTTCGGGGTATGCAAGCTATTGATTGTTACTTTAATTTTTCTACTTTTCGCTGGCATGAAATGGAATTCGTTTTTATTACCTACCATTTTCTTGATTTATGGTGATGAATTTTTTGCAGAGATTGCATTAACAGGTTTATTAATAATGTGTGTAATGGGAGCAATGTAAAGTATCACTTCACGTACAATTTTTATTGAGTATTTCCGGAACCCAAAAGTTACAGTTACAGTCACAGTTAAAAGTACAGCTTTATTCAGAGACTTCTGGGTGGTATTTTCTCGTAGCTTCGCTAGGAGAGGAATTTCCAACACAGATAAAACTATCGCTTTATAGCGACTATCCAAATTCGGGAGCGATTTGTGATTTTAACGTTTTGGAGGTGTTATCAGCCGCCCTGATTGTGATAACGCTCTGACGAATGTATCGTTTGAGCGTTGCTTAAACAGACAGCCAGGGTGACAGTGAGTAATGCCAGACCCGTGCAGTTCCGTTCTTTACCTCGGCGAGCCAGCCGGTGTGGCCGAGCGGTTCTAGGCGCTTCAGTCTGGAACCTTGCGACCGCTACGGTCGCAGGTTCGAATCCTACCTCGGGCATGGATGTGTGTGATGTCCGTAGGTTAGTTAGGTTTAAGTAGTTCTAAGTTCTAGGGGACTGATGAGCTCAGATGTTGAGTCCCATAGTACTCAGAGCCATTTTTTACCTCGGCGAACGCTTCACAGAATGCTGACGTTTAACAGATGATGTCGGTATGTGGACCTCCTTGGTTCATGAATGAACTGATGTCACGAGCGACCAACTATTTCGTGGAGGAAGTGAGCTCTTAGACCTTTTACCAGTGTTTTCGGCGCCAGGGACTGAGTTTGCATACAACAGAGCGTTCACCCTCGGACCATTAACTTCATTTTACGCAATTTGTGTGCGCCGTCTGTGTAATTACCTAATAACAAGTGGACTTCTTGTTTCCATCTTATAGATTGATCTTTTCGTTATGAAGTAAAATCTTTTCGAGATTCGAACCACATAAAGTGGGTTTACATCCACTGGACGTATAACACTTCACGTGGCTTGATGGATGTGTAACCACTTGGTGTGGGTCGATGAATGTATAACCACTTGATGTGACTAAGTGGATGTGTAACCACTTGATGCGGCTGGGTGGACGTATAACCGCAATATGCAGCTGAGTGGATGCACCTGTGTTGATGTACACTGATGTGACAAGTCACGGGATAGCGAATGCACATACACAGAAGGCGGTAGTATCGTGTATAAAAGTATAAAACGCAGTGCATTGAAAAGGTGATTAAGGCCACAAGACCAGAATTAACATTTTAGTTGCAGATGGGTACAATGGGCATTACATTTCGGAAATCATTAGGGAGTTCAATATTCCGAGATCCACAGTGCGAAGAGTGTGCCGAGAATACCAAGTTTCAGACCTTACCTCCCACCATGGGGTACGCAGTGGCCGACGGCCTTCACTTAACGACCGAGAGCAGCGGCGTTTCCGCAGAGTTGTCGGTGATAACAGACAAGCAGCACTGCGTGAAAATAACGTACGACGAACGTATTCGTTAGGGCAGTGCGACGAAATTTGGCGTTAACAGGATATGGCAGCCGGCCACTGGGACCGAGCGGTTCTAGGTGCTTCAGTTTGGAACCGCGCTGCTGCTACGGTCGCAGGTTTGAATCCT